>NC_031772.1:11636160-11734717 GCF_001522545.3 Parus major | reverse complement strand
GGGGAGAAAAACATTGCAATATAAATGTTTGCAACGAAGTTGAAAGAAGTACAAAGCTGTCCTGGGGTGTAAACAGGTGACAGAGCCTGATAAAAATAAGGGTTTGTTAGTGACACTTGATTCAAAACCAAGTTACTTTTTTTTTTGCAAGTTAAACCTAATGGTGCGGTTCATCTTGGAGGGTCAAAACAGATGGAATTAGAAACTTACCCATGGAGGATGCTGTTGGGAACTACTCTGGGTGGCTGCTTGGCTGAGCCTCCATCACTTCAGGAGCTTCAGCCCAAACTGTTCTCTTCTTGCTGACCTGCAACTCACGGGACTGGCATCACAAAGCAGAGTCACCAGCATGGAGTGTCCCTGGGCAGGCAGGGACAGCCCTCTGCAGCATTTTACTCAACAACATCATCATACAGTTGTGCCTGGGCAGAATTAGAATTGTAACTGTTCATATAAAAGCTCCCAATCTTTTTCATCTAAAGCACCTAGAAATAAAACAACATTGTTCAACAGTTCAGATGAGAGGGTTCAGATTGGGCAGGACCTGCTCGGTTGGTGGAATCTCAAGTGTTAATTAACCAGGTGGCTTTTGTTAGATGCTGCTCCTAATTTTTGAAAGATCCCCCACCCAATGTTTTTAAGGTGGTTTTTTTAACAGTCCATTGTACCTTTCTACTTTCCCAGTTCCTGGTGCATGGTAGGGGATATGGTACATTTACTCAATGCTGTGTTCTTTAGCTCAGGTGTTTTATAAGGTTATTTTTGAAATTAGTCTTATTGTTTGACTTGGTTCTAAGGGGTACCATGTTTCTAAAGGATCTGCTTTTTAAGGCTTAGGATGGTGTTCCAGGCAGTAGCATGAGGCACAGGGTAGGTTTTTAACTCTCTAGTGGTGGTTATCAAAAAATCTGTTTTCTCTACCTCCTTCAAGATTTGTGAAGTATTCATGGAGCTGCACAGACGGAAGAAACACCTTGACTGTGCAAGGAAGTAGTACCAGATGATCATCTCTATACTGATTTTATTGATTTAATTAAGTCAGTGCAATCTGTGTTTGGACTTCTCACTCAAATTTGTATAAACTTCTATGTTAGCTAAAATAAATGACAGGCCATGTCCACATGCAGATTTGTGCTAGTTTAAGCACATGTGTTTATAGCTGTGCTTGTAGCTAATTAACCTACTGCAACTTTCTCCAGTAGAGAGAACCTAGTATGAGATCTGTGGTTTTGTGTTGAGATTAGTGTAGTATCTGATTTACTTTTAATCTCCTTGTGAATTGGGACCACCCATCTCTGGTAGTATTAGCCTTCTCATGGCTGTAGTGTTGGATATCACCTTTCACTGGACAGACTTCAATCTTCCGCCTACCTCTAAGCATTGCAGGGGACAGACAGTGGAAGCAGGTGCCTTCTTCCTTCTTGTAAGTAATGAGTGTTTCCCAGGCCTCCTGTCCCGCTCAGGTCATCCTGCTCCATGGCTGCAGTAGGTGGATTAATTACTGAGTCTGTGTTTGAATTGGAAAATTGCATTATTTCTGGAAGGAAAGTGGCCAGTTTTTAAAAAAATATTCCCATATATGACTTTTTTTTTCTCATGGAACAAGGTCTGTGAAAGCAGTTGATGTGGCAGATTCAGCAATGGGTTTACTCCCCCTGGAGTTTCCTTTCCCTGTATGTCAGGGTGACAAAGTAAAACAGCTTTAGTTAAAATTTCAGTGTAGTGCATTTCTGTACTAGAACTAGGCCCAGCACAGACCAGTCTAGGCCTCAGCACATGCTTGGGAATTAGAAGAGAAAAAGGCATGGATCCCGGATCAGACATAGAAGGACTTGGGCATCATTTTTCTTCCCTTCCATCATGTGGGGGTGACCCCAGCCTCTGGATGTAGACCCTCTTAGTTTTGGCATAAATAACTAGAAACTACAAATCAAGCGATTAGTTCCTAGAAGTGTTTCTAAAGCTCCTTTTCCCAGATGTTGGAGGCAATTATACCTGCCAGATATCTCAAACGATGAGGTGCACTCTGCTGTTTTACAGTTAAATCAGAACTGGAATGAAGGTATTTCAGAATCATCCAGGCATGGCTGAGGCTTAAAAATTATTAGTGAGCAGAAAGAAGGATCCCTCAGAATGCAAAGTTTCCGAAACAAACAGCATTGGTTTCCCTTGGGATTTGTCACCACACCTCATGCCATTGAGCTCAGCAGGCATAGGAGTATAAAGGCCTATGCATATTTTTAACTTCTTCACCATGTTACAAAATGAGGTGGTTTTACCACTGTGTTTTTTTAAATAAAAAAAAAATCTTAAATAAAATGGGGTCTGATCTGGAGGATCAACACCTGACCAGGGTAGGTGTTGCAAGCTCACAATTATTGGGGCATAACAAGCAGGGTCAGCAAAGCAATTTAAGACAGGTCACCACTGCAGGCAAACATGGAGAAATTATGTTTGGAAGAAAGCACAGTTGAGGTCAACAAATACTTTTCTGGGTCAAAAAGAAAAGACAAATTCTCATGGGTGGTTGCTTTTTTCTTCATCTTCCATTTCTGCAGTTTCTTTGTTTGAACTCAGCCAAAACTAATCTTCCTCCCATTTTTCATATTGAAAATATCTGTGTTCTGATGATGAGTGAGTGACAAGGGGGACAGGGAGGTGATTAATCTAAATACTTGAAAGTGTTCTAGCTTTAAGCTGTCAACTGCTTGGTTTTAGATACCATATATTTAATTATTGTTGCCTTTTCAAGTGTAACAGCTGAGAAGATGCTTTTAGGAGTATCCATCATAACATGTGGCATCTAGCCTGCTGCTAGTAGGACAGCTGAATTTTTAAAGGTGATACAACATGTCTGTTCTCCCTTGGCTGAGAGGGAAGCCTGGGCACCAGGATGTTTCTCTGATGTCAGTGTAGCAGAAGTGCAGCACCATGTCCATGAGAAGCCCTAAACTGGCTCACAGCTAAGCTGTAGGGGTGAAAGGTTGCTACAAACTAATATATAGAGAATACAAATTCTTTTAGAACTCCTTGAGGACATAAGTGCAGATTTAGAGCAAACTTCAGCACAAGCCTCTGTCCCAACCCCAAAGCCAAGTGCATGTAGTGGAGGTGTGGGAGTGCTTCCCTTTTGCCTCCACCAAAGCTAGTGAAATGCCTGTGCTGGGGATGAATGGAGGCAAAGTGGGTCTGGCAGGGTGACAAAGCAAAGCCTCTGAAGTATTGGCATCCTCTCTGGACATCCAGCCATCCCTGTTCACTAGGATATTAGGGGATTTCTTCATGTCCCAGGTGGCTGTGCTTGTTTATTTGTGTTCTGGCAATCTGCAGAATTACAATGAACTACATCCTGCAAGCTCTACAAATAGTTCCCACCTATGAAATAAACAGAACTCTCAAATATTTAGACTACAGCATTGCATATCAGTTTATTACCAATAAAAGGACTTGTTGACCTTAAGGAGTCAGACTTCTCCTCTGATGGGTGTTTTTATTTTGGCAGTTGGTTCTAAGAAATAAAGATTAAGACTGAGAAGTACAGTCTTTTGTTTATCCTAGGTGGTGACTGTAGGATGGTTCATCTAAAAAAAAAAGGGCTAGAAGGAAGTAAATTGTATGTAATGCAAATTCCATCCATGCAGTTCCTTGTTAGGAAGAGATCAGTAGAGTTCATGTGGTGGTTACATTGCATTGGTTAGAAATACAGATGCATGCCTTATGCATCCTTAACTGAACCTTCTGTAATGTTTGAGACATTCTTTGGAAGTCAAGGCATTTCTGAGGCTTGAACGCAGACAGGCAGAATTCACCCATTTCCTCAGTTATGCATTCCCCACATGAACTGAATAGGGGAGTTTGCTCATTTTTTTGGCATAGCATTGTATTGTTGTTCCAAAATATCTTCTACTGGCTGCTCATGAGGGGCTGGGCTAAAGATGTGCTTGTTCTGGTAAATTCCTGCAATTCCTCTGTGCCATCTCAGGGCCATTCTTGATCTATGGACATCCTTCACTAAAGCAGATTAAAGGGAAGGGAAGAGATTTTAATAAAACATCAGAGATTTTAATAAAACAGCAGAGATTCTCCATCATGCTGGACATTATTGGAAAGTGTGATGTGAAACGATTACTTGATCTGAGAGAAATTACCAAGGGCTGTGCTTAGAATGAACTGAGCAGTAGTTTTTTGTTCTGGGATGCATACTGGAGAGGAGAGACATTTCTATGGTCAGAGCTGATCTCTGCCACCTGCCCCTCAGGGCCTGTTAAAGCTGCCCTCAGTGGGGGTTATCAACAACACCAGCTGCTTATTGTTCTGTCTGATGTGGGAATGGCACTCTGACATGTATAGCCCTCAGTGAATAGAGAAAAACGTGTATAAAATCTGTGAGTAGTTGAGCTTGAGCAATTCTGGCATTAGCACCTGGCATTGCTAGAATTTGGCCTTGACATTTCTTGTGTGATGGTAACAGATGTGTTTAAATGTGGACTGCTCTGGGAGACTACAATTGCCTGCTTTGTTTGAAGTTATTCTTTATCTTATCAGCTGTCTCTCATCTGAAGGCCATTTCTATATGACTTAGCTGCGTAGAAGGTTTTTGGGTAGGAACTGTAGGTCTCTTTCTCTGATTTCTCTGTGATGAGTCAAACAAAATACCATTACAGTCAGTACAGTGACAGCATTTTTAGTGGAATAGCTTTTTAGAAATCAATTAAATATATTCTTTGTTCTTGTAGTTCACAGCTGTTCTTAGCAGATAAGTAGAGTCAGTTCAAAGCTGCAAGTAGTTTATTGCAAATTATGAGAAAATAATGTACCTTGGAAGAGCTCTCATGATGATGTGGAGCTTCATGACAACTAAACAAAAGGCAGGTATTTTATATATTAATTTCATTACAGTGAGAGGGGAGATGTGAGCAGAGAGAAAGAGCTCTGGGGTTAGTGGCATGAGTATGGCCACAGGCAGAATAGACTGGGGTAGGGTTGTCTGCTGTTCAGCCACATGCCTTCTCAGTGGGACAACCCTTGGCTGCCTTAGGAGCACTGTTCTACTTCCCAGCAATTTCATTCTTTAAGAGCAGTGTTTGTAAGCTTGTGCATCTATATTTTTGCACCTTGAGGACTTGTCTATATGTAAAAGGGAGCACTTGGATCAGTTGAGCTGCCACAGGTCTAAGTGGGACTCACACCTGGTCCCTTCCAGCTACAGCTACCCCATCACTTGTAGCTACCCAGGCTGGGACTGCCATTTGTCTTGGTGACTGTGGCCAGTGGCAGCTGCAGCCAGCATTGGGCACAAATACAAGGCACAAACTGGGATCACACTGCTCCTTCTGCAGCTGCAGCACAGGACTCCAGGCAGTGAGAGAAGGCCCGGCCTCACACACAGGAGGTTTTATGCTGGTTTTCAGCCCATCTCTCATAAAGAGAAAGACCATCCTACAGTTTGCTTTTTATTTTTTCTCTCCGGCAAAGGACATCCATTAAAAATTATAGTATTATGACAATGAGCATTATAATGGCTGTCAGTGTTTTGCCTTTAAAATAATGATGGCAATGCCTCTGCGTATTTCACTGATTGCAGAAGAAATCAGATGGGAGGAAGAGTGGGACTGGGCTTTCCAGTATGAGACAGAGTGAGGCACATGGCTGATCATGGACTCTATGGATATGGCAGTTTTGGCACTAAATCTTTCTGGTGCTCTTAGCTACAGCACCTAATGGGAACTGCAGTATGACTGTGGGTGCCAGGACCACATCCATCATCCATCATTCTTAATACAATGCTACTCTTGGTAGCATTGCCCTACAAGGGCTGTCTTGACTTAACAAGGGTACTGGGAAGTGTACACACATTGTAAAGCAAAAGGAGGTTATTTCCTTACATTGTGACATGATGTGTGATAAAGAGGTGTGGACAACAGCCTTTTCATCTAGCTGCTATTTTCATTGGGCTGTGAATAGTCCAGGTTTTGTTATGTGTTAGGAGGTTTTAATAGCTTATTACGTGGACCTATGTCCAGCTTGAGGTCTAAATGGTGAGGTGGGTCTAGATAGTCCTATGCTCACCTAGGTGATGGAATGGGGTCTTGAATACCAATTTGTCAGGTTGCAGTTGCTAAATTTCTCCTCTCCCTTTACATGCCACTCAGTGTCTAGTCAATGAAATCTGCTTGGCCCATGGTGTATATTTTTAATCTGTGCACATCCCAGTGCTGAGGAAGATGTGCAACATTTTGAAGGAAAGGTGCCTGCTGAGAAATCAGAACCAAGATTGGAGTACCCTGCAGATGGCCTACAAACGATTTGTATCTGTAGCAGATGTCAGCAACAGACTTGAGCTGAACTGGGTATCTGAGTAGTTCACACTTGAGTTAGTTATGCAGAGCATTAAAATAGTTCTGAGCTGTAGCTCAGTTCCTCAGCTCCTGGAAATACAATAAAAATGCAGCACAAAGAAGGTGTCAACCCCTTCAGCATCTGCCTTTCCAAAAGGGGATGTTTCACACCTGCAAGGGCAAACAAGCTTTTCATTTTTACCTAATCAAACTATTTGAAAGAGAGTTACTTTAAAAAACCCAAACAGCTTCCAGAACAGTAGACTTCTCCACTGCTTTTATTAGTTACCTTCTGATCTTTTCTGGAGGTGATCAGAGCTCTCCTCTGTCTGAAAGCTTGGCAGAGCTGTTCACTGTGCCTTGTGTGAAAGCTGACATTGCCTGTCTCCCTCCTGGCTGAAGAGCTGCAGCTGGGCATAGCCTACAGCAGCTTTCCTGGCACTGCAAAACCAGTTCCACATGTGAATATCCTCAGGGGTGCAGCTGTTGGAAACAGCCTTTTTGCACCTGGACACTGCTAAACAGTTTTGGAGTAAAACTAGATCTGGGGCTGAGAAAGGTGTGAAGAATGAGCAAAGCTCCCTGAGTAACACCTGGAATGAACAAACAACAAACTTACTTTGCCTGTGAAGAGAAGCCATGGCTGGGACACAGGTTTGCAAAATGTGCAAGATGGAGCATGTGCTTGTAATGATCCTTACTGGGTTTTCTAATAATTGAGGATATAAAATGAAACAAGCAAGTGGCAGGTCAAAACAAATCAACTTCTGTGTTTAAAACCCAGTGAGGCTGTGGGACTGTAGGGCTTTGAGGACATTGCAAATGCTTAAAATTAATGTGAGTTCAGAAGGGAATTGGAAAAACTGTGAAATGCAGGGACAATGCTCTTGTTTCAAGGCATCCCTGCCCAGTACCTTGAAGGAAGCTGGAGCACAGGATGGTTCTGGCCATATGCTGTTAACCCTTGTTGAAGATCAGCTGGTGCATTACAGGGACCATCAGTCTAGCTGTGTATAGCTTTCCCTGTATTTTTATACTGGACACTGACAATATATTGGGAGATGAAATGCACACATTCTAAGCCAGGCCTCACTTCTCCACCCATGTGTTATAAACTACTCAGACTCCAGGCAGGAATGAGTAAATAAAATTTAATTAGAACCCATTAAAGTTACAAAGCAATGAGGGGGACAGTGACACCGGGGACACAGTGACACTCTGTTCACCAGGGGCTCAACTCACAAAATGGCGTCTCCGCCTTTTATACCCTCAAGGTGCATCAGTTACGTTAATATTCATAAGCAGTTCTTATATGTCCTCCTGGCACTTCCCACAGTCCGTGGCTTTGCCCATATATGTATACTTGGCTCGTCCTAGGCGTCATCCGTGGCATCATCCTTATAGGTACATTTGGCTCCTCCCAAGGTCTGTCAGTCAGTCCTCCGTGCCCTTTGCTGATGGAGCCCCTCTCGCATCTTGATCGGTGATGAGGTGTTACCCTGCCGAGCCTCCCAGCAACAAGTATCCCCTACTCGCTACTGCCTCCTGTGAGGGGCATGTATACGTCCCCCAGCATGTTAGAACAGCCCTGTCAGCCAGAGCTGCCAGGCAGTAACTACGAAAGGGGAATGGGAAGATTGAAGAGAGAACAGAAAAGGGTTCAAAATCAAACTGGAACAAGAGTACATGTCAAAAGAACTATAAACCTTAACAAAACTTCTTCCCACCATGCTTAATAACTCCTCCTCATCTGCATGAGCCAATCACTGCACCTTATTCATAACACATGTCTGGGCTCTGTGTTCGACAAGCTGCACAGCAGTGTCATACATCACAGATCTTTTCTGGAGACTGAAGCATTGGCTTCTTCTTGAGGAGGTGGCCACAAGAAATCAAAAGCTATCACAGCAGGAGATGCGGGTAGTTATGCCGCATGATGGGTCCTGCTGCTGCTTTTCTCCACACCCATTCCACACCCAGCATTTGTCATCATGGCTGGGCATGTGTGTTGATCTTTGTGATGTTCTCTTCCCCAGAAAAGCAGTTAGAGGAGTGAAGGTCCTTTGGACATCCAGCGTGCTTCTCTGTTCAGATTTATGGTCATTCCTGTAGCCTTGACAATACATTTTACCCATCTCCTTTGCTGTGAAATGCCTGGACCCCCTTTTTTGGGTGTCATGGTGGTGCAGAAACTGAGGGCAGCCCAGATTTGTTCTGCATGGTTGTCCACAGGCCTTGAGCAGAAGATGCCTATCCAAACACAAACAATTCACATTTTTATGACTCTCCATTTTGCTCCTGTCACCAGAGAGTAATCCTGGCCTAGGAGGGCTCTCCCACTGGTGAGGAGGAAGGAGAATGCAACTTTCTTTGTGCTTGTCACAGTTTGTCCAGAACCAGTTTACATCAGTGAGCTAAATAATGTGCTTACACTGAAGAAGTCTCAATCTGGGGTAAAATCTGCCCCAGCACTGTCCATCATTGCCCTACAAAGCCACAATGCTTTTATGTTTCCCTTCCCAGCTGTTCGCAGAGATGGCAAGGCCAGTGCTGGGCAGGACATGCAGAGATTGTTTCTATTGTGGTCCTGGCTTTCCTATGGATCTGCTGATTTAGGAGTTTGTACTACATCACCCCTGTGGTGTCCAAACTGTCTGTTAACAAGGCTTTGATAGGGGAGAGGACTATGTGCAATCTAACAGAGCAAATCCAAGCTGTGTGGTGCTGCTGCAGGAGTGTGAGCCTGCCTCAAGGCTTAAGCAATCGGGGGAGCGGGCAATGGTTGGTCACTGAGCACTGCGCCTGTAATTCCTGTACCTGTAATGACATTCTTGTCCTCAGTCTATTGCCCTTGTAGACCCAGGTAAAGAATTAACACACTCTCTCTTAATGTTCTGCACCTGAGAGATTCATGGCTCCTTTCGAGCCTTTGCACTGCCCAAGACACACATGGGGTGCCCATCAGAGGCTGCCCAGGCTCAGTGGACATATAATCCATGCTGCAGATGGAGATAATTTCCCAGGCTTGTTTATTCCTGCAGGTCTAGGTCAATAGCTTTGCAGCTCCTGACACTTCCAGCAAAACCTCCACCTGCAGTGAAGCAGTCTTCTGGACCAGCTCACTTTCCCACAGCAGGTGCATCAGATGGTTTTATTTTTAAGTACATAAAACAAAAGAAGGAGTTCGCTGTTTGGTTTCTATTAACATTTTCTTTCTAATGTAGGTATTTGAGTAAGATAAAACATTTTCATGGGAAAGGAAGAAAAAGACTCTTTACAAAGAAATAGCCTGTATTTTTAATTCATCATACTGATGAATAAGTATGAATCTTCACTGAAAATATTTTCTGAAGTAGTTTCAGCCCACGTCATGGGGTTTGTTAGAAATAAATAAAAGTTCTTGAGAAGCAAATATTGTGATGTGTCCCTAGATACCTCTACAAAAATAAAATCTGTCCCAGAAAATTCTGTGAATGTCTTTGTAGAAGACATTTGTCTGGCGTGAGAGCTAAATAGTGTCACAGTGAGGGTGACGGCAACAAACCTTGGGGTCCTCTGATTTCAGGGCAGAGGGTGGCAAGAAAAATGAATAGGAGCAGGAATTATGGTTGGCACCAGGAAAATAATGCTTTAATAAAGAATGAAAGAAAATTGGGACAATGCCCAAAGCCCAGCAGTAACCAGGGAGAGAACTCCTTTGGGGGTGACCAGCCAAAGACAAAAACAAAGGAAGGCACAACAATATATAACCTTAGGGAACGAACATTATAGTAGCTTAACCATATAGGGAGCAACACTATTCAGTCTGTGACTGAACGTAACTTAATTAACATAATAACAGAGGGATATCCTGGGAGAGACTTTTAACTCAGATGAAAGATTCCCATGGCTTCAGATAGTTAGGGGACTCTTCCAAGGCAATAGTTAGCTGGCTTGTGCCTCTGGCCAGGTTGAACTCCACAGAAGAGTAGATAGAACTAAGCATGAAAGAGCCATGCCAAGTTTGATGAAATGTAAGTTTAAGTAGCAGAGATTCACTGGGGCTTTTTATTATTGTTTCTGTTTAAACTATTTAGAGTGGTATTGGTAGTTTCTCAGATGATAAAGGCTATCATTGTAGTGTGACAAGCACAGCCATTCTTGCCTTAAATAAATAGGAAATGTTGTTTCCTTTCTTCCAACAATTTTATAGAAAAAAAAAATTAGTTTTTATGACAATGCCATTCCTTTTATTAGCTTTTTCATGCAGTGTTCTGTGATATTTATTTATAAACATTATGGTCAGATGCCTGTTCTTTCTTTTGACATGTTATACCATTAAGATAACCAAACATTTGTGAATGTATCATCTGTAAAATAAGGTAAGTCTGTGAAAGACCTTATCACTCTCTACAAGTTCCTGAAAGGAGGTTGCAGTCAGGTGGGGATTGGTCTCTTTCACCAGACAGCAACTGACAGAACAAGAGGACACAGCCTTAAGCTGCCCCAAGGGGAATTTAGGTTGGACATTAGGAAAAAGTTCTTCACAGAAAGAGTGATAAAATACTGGAACCATCTGCCTGGGGAGGTGGTAGAGTCACCATCCCTGGATGTGTTTAAAAAACAGCTGGATATGGCACTCAGTGCCATGGTTTAGTTGAGGGGTTACGGCATCGGTTGGACTCGATGATCTTGAAGATCTCTTCCAACCTAGTGATTCTGTGATTCTGTGAAATGATGTCAAATGAGCGAAGCTGAGCTGAAGCATTGCTTCTGAGCTCTGGATGTATCACTTGATGAAAGAGATGCACCATTGTAGACAGTCAAAGAAGTGACAAAAGTGATGAAAATGTCCATTTTGAGGAATTTGAAGGAGCTCTAGTTGATTAACATGGAGGCTAAGGTGTTAAGCCCAGTGAGGATGGCTGCAAAGGGGTAATTCTTGTGTTAGCTAGGATGGGCTGACACCTATCAGGAAGATCAGGGGTGCTTCTTGCTGACAGCAAAGCACTGAAATAGGTGGCCTGAAAGGGCTGAGGATGGTATTCTCAAAGGCACAGATTAGAGACTAAGGGTGATACAAGCTTTGAGATTAGGGAATGGGCCTGATGACCCTCAGTTCATGTTTGCCATGAAAGCTGGGATTTATTAATTTTTAATGCTCTGACTCCCAAGGCTGTGGCTTTGGAGGAAATAGCAAAGTATTATAAAACCCACAGTCACTTGAAAGGTTTGGCAACAGTAGAAAATTGAGTGAGGTAGAAACTGCCTACATGGACAGGAGCAGAACTTTTCCTCCCTCAAATGTGTGCCTTACTGCCCTCAAGTTGGCCAGGAGAGAGGAAAAGGAAGTGGCAAGGCTTGATTACCCTTTTCTCCATGCCCTGCAGCCTCTGGACATTTTTGCTGTCTATTGAAACACAAAATGATCTGCACCAGTAGTGTTTGAATAGCAAATGTCAGTGCAGCATAAAGAAAAGGGCACAAATATTAGAAAATGAGCAGCCTCTGGTATTTCATAGCATAACATGCAGCAGAAATGCTTGCAGGTTGCTGTTCCATCATTTTCCAACTGGCTGCTTATCCTTAGTCTCATTTAAGGCACAAAGAAGTGAGAATAAGAAGAATGTAGGTAAAAAGCAAGCAAGCATTTTGGTAATTTATATGCATATTTAATATTTTATATTAAATAATATAAACAAAGTATTATTATTATTATTATTATTATTATTATTGTTATTATTATTATTATTATTATTATAATATTTTGCTTGTAGCATGCTGAATCAACTGTTTACCTGTTAGTAGGAAAGAGCTAAAATAAAACATTTTCTTGTTAGGTTAATAGCACATGAGGAGCTCTACGACAGGGAGGAAAGTAGGGCAGCTTGTTTTGGAACTTGTGCTGGAGAACAAATAAGAACCCCCAATGTACACATTTGGTTACCATATGTCACACTTATCATAAAAAGGCATCTCAGTGCTATTTCTTTTCAGGAATGCTTGAACTCCACAGAGCAGACTCCCCTGTCGAGGAGAGTACATGCCAGAGGTGCTGGGGTTGCCATTGGTGAAATGAGCTTTTGTGCCTGTTGAGGCAGCTCCGGTGGGCAGCAAGAGTTCATTCCTTCCAGTGCTTCCCTCTGTGGATGTGATTGACGTTGGCATCTGGATTGCTGCAACTGAAGAAGGAAAGCAAAGGAGCCTAATTTTGCTGAGAGAATTTTCCTGGCAGGGGAAGGTGGACAGTGCAGAGAGATGTGCCAGCCAAGAGCCTGGAAGTGCAAGTCCAGGTGCTAGGGCAAGTTTCACCCAAGCCATGCTGCGGTGAATCCTTTCTCTCCAGCAGCAGCTTGCTCAGCACCAGGGTGGCTGTGAGGGGCTGCCCATGGCACTCAGGCAGCCTCAGCTGGATTAGTGCTTGCTCTGACTTTGCTTAAACCATCTGAAGAACTGAAGAAGATTGTAAGGAAGATGTTGGACTTGAGCTTCCTGACTGAAGAGGAGTATGAAAAGCTGATGAAGGTTCTGCAGAGAGATGCAGAGCTGAAGAAGAAGGATGGAGATCGCATCAGGTGAGAGAGCTTGTGATAGCAGGATGTGAGCTTCCCTTGGGGAAGATTTTTTCACTTCTTTGAGAGAGGAGAGCGTGTGTGTGTGAACAAGGAGAGGTGCAAGTTGCAGCAGTACTGTCCCTTTTGCTCAGATCTTGATAGATCTTTTCATTGTACCTTGTCTTTCTCAGCCATCCTTCTGTTGCTGGTGTCCTCTCCTTGCGGGAGTGGACTCTCCTTTTGAGTTAATCATCAGCCCTCAGAGATGCCAAGGGCAATCACCCCTTTCCTGTTCTGTGGAGGAAGGCGCTGGTTTCTTGGTGGCAGAGGTCTGAGCAGGGAAGTAGCTGCTATCTTGTTTTACTCAGTAGCACAAATGGCCATAGTCTGTTTTAAAATGAGATTTTACAAAATGAGATTTTACATCCCCTTCCCTGTTTTATATTGCCCCATTGCTTTTTGAGGTGGGTGTATGTGCACCATCTGTCATACACAGGGAGATGATTAGAGGCTACATGATCTGCCAGAGGTTTGTGGGTAGCTGTTCCAGACCCCGGGATTCTTGCTCAGCACCTCTGCCACTGGCCATCCTGGAGCTCAGGTCTGGTTGATCGGGATTGCTTGTTGCTGTTGTTGCTTTTTAAATGCCAGCCATTAGACCAACTGGGCATACATGACAGTATGCTCCAGGCTCAGGGAGCTGGCACCAAATTCTCCATGGCAAGAAATTAGTAACTCAGTGAGTGTGGATGGCACTGTGCCAGTTTACTCCAACTAAGGATGTGAGTCTTCAATTTGCTGCTGAGCCAAATAAAAAGAGTGAGCCCTGTATAGAAAGGATGCTCAAGGCTTGAAGGGGGAGCAGGAAGCTTTGCTGCAGGCTCCTGGGAACCTGTGTGCCCTGGCCTCTGCTTGGAGGTGGGAGCTGGGGAAGCCAGAAGCCTGGACTTGGGGTGTATATGTCTGCATGCTCTTACCTCTCCTCTGAATTGAAACAATTTCAAAAAGGGTTTTTTTTATTTCTTTTGAGTTTTGTTTGTTTGTTTCTGAAATGGAGTAAATTTCTCCTTTGAAGTGGAGATTTGGTAGAAAGAGTGTTGGGATTATTTTGGTTTTGTTTGACTTCTCTTTGACAGCTGTTGCACAGGAGGCTTTGATTTGGGAGTGAGGTGAATTAGATCCTGCCCAGAGCTCCTTGCTGTCAGTTTGGCTGTAAGAAATGGTCAGTAAGACATGTTTGGTTTCAACACAACCTGCCTGCTGGGCAAAATGAAGTCAGTGGCATTTCCTTGATCTGTTGTCAGGGTGATTAAAATATCTATTTCCTCTGGCCCAGCACCTCGAGACCCTCATGGAAGCAGTGCAGCCCTGGTCTAGATGGGAACTTCTGTTGGATCCCCAGCATGCCCTGCAGGGGCTTGAATCCAATTTTCCCTTCTCCCTCCTGGCCTTTAGGCAGCCAAATGTGACCCCTCAAAGTTCCAGGGTTATCTGAGGGGTTTTCCCCTTTTCCTGCTGACAACTGGGCTGAAGTGGCAGCTTCCTCTGGCCTCTCAGGTTTCACAGGGACCCTGAACTGAGGTGAGTTGTGCCAGCTGAAAGGCAGCTAATTCAGCAAGCCATGGTGAGGAGGGTTAGAGTATGGGCTGGCAACAGAGCCCTGACTGGTTTAGGTGCCAAAAACCAGACCTGGGTGTGCCCAAGCAAGGTACAGTGGGAGAAGCCGTGCTTAGGAGGGAGAGCTAACCATGTGAATGCCAAAATAGGCATGGCAGGGGGAGTAGGGAAAGGAGCAGTGTGCAGGGAGAATGCTGAAGGGACTGGTTGCTTCCCTAAATACCATTATGTATTTCCGTGGTTTGCAGCAAATTTGATCCAAAAGGTTTTGCTGCTCATAAAAAGATTAATAGGCAAGTAAAATGGAGAAGTGCAAGACAGATAAACAGCCCCACCCTTTCCTTAACCCTTAGACAAGCAGGCAGACAAGCAGGTGGACAAACCTTGTCAGGTGAATTATTTGGATTTGTGAAATTTGGAAGAGATGAAAGCCTGTGTTTAAGAGGTGTTCTTCCCATTTCAGATAAAGAATAAATCAGCTGCTGTTTTAATGCTGGTTTGGCTCTTGTGCTTGCAGAGAATAATCTTTGGATCCTTGTAGTGTCAGACAGGTGAGCTAATGGAAATATTACAAAGGTAGCTCAAGGGAAGTTGAAAATTTGAAGATCTTTTTGGTGTGTAATGCTTGCACTGACTTTCAGGCAGATACAAGGCTCCATCAAGGATGAAAAGAAGAAGAAGTTTGTGACGGGTGAATGGTTTTCAGAAGTGAAGGCAAAACGGTTTCAGGAAGACTTGGAGGGGCCGGATCTACTTTGGGCATCAATTAGAAGGAAAAAGGGCAAACTAGAAAGTAAGTATGTTAGTGTACATCTTAAGAAAACAAATCGATGGACCAGAAAAAATATTGGTTCAGGATGGAGTTTCTCTGTACTGGGAGTCTGTTGAGAACCAGTCCCTGTGTTGTGAAAAGGGGATTCTCATCTGTGTTAAACAAGCAGGACTGTACTTAGAGTCCAAATGTAACTAGCCTGGAGCTGGAACTTTGTGCTGAACACCTGTGCAAAGCAGAACTGAGGATGATTCACATCCAGTCCTCAACATGAGGACAGGCCAGCCACCCCTGCAGCCCAGTGTCACACAACCTCCTGGATGATTTGTCAGGGTGGGCAGTCACAGATCCTCAGCCATGTCTGGGAAAGTTATCAGCTGCTGCTGCCCTGGGGAAACCTTGGCCCTGACAGGCAGCTCTAAGCAAAGCCTGCCACTATCTCTAACATAAGGGCCCCATGGTTTGGGTCTTTTCTTTTGCAGTAAAGGCTACTGCCCCTGGCAGAAGGGCATCTGTCCAGCACTCAAATGTTATCTCCAGCACTTCAATTCAGCCATCATTCTTGGGCCCAGCTTCCCATTCGTGCCGGGAGGAGCGGCAGTATAGATCATTCCTTTGTTTGGTGGGCCTCCTTAGCCAGGATGTGTCTGTAGCAGGAATTGCCTGGATTTAGGGTACCCTTCCTTACTCCATGTTACTTAGACACATTCTGAAAGCTAAATGCTGACTGAGAGCCTCATTTTCTTTTTGCTCTTTACCTACCCCTGACAGCTCTCATAACTTAGCATAGATTGATTGGAGCCTCTAATGCAGAACTAGCCCATCATATTTCACATGAAGTTGCTTTTATCCTTGGTATTATGGATTCATGATGTCATTAAATTTATTATTTTATCATACCTCCAGAATGCTAAAGCATATAAAACATTTTCCATCTTGGCAAAGGTGCCTGGCTTTTCTGCAGAGCATGTTCTTCTTTTTAAGGATGTGCATTTGTGCTTGCACCCTCTTGACATGAAGGGGCAGAGCTTCAGCAGCCTCTCTGCCAGGGCCTAGGTCAGGCAAATGCTCTGTCACCTGCAGCCCAGCTACCAGCCTGCAATGAATAGGATTGTCTGACCTTTGGCTTGTACTCCTAGCTCTCTGCCCACTTCAGGAAAGCAGTACTGCTTGAAGTACTGTTGGTTTTAGATTTAACTTTTAGGGCTGATGTGCACCTATCAGATGATGTCTCAGGTCATCATATAAAATAATGTCATTATTAATGCAGCAAGATACTCATTGCATATGCATTACTTGACTGATGCTGTTTTAAGAAGGAGGAAGCAAATGTTATTAAATTTCTATATGTCTAGATTGCTATAGTTATGTCTAGATTCAGCCTTTATTCATTTTCCAACTTTTTTTCCCCCTTTTCCCTCTATATGTGTTCTCAGACTTATTTTTATAAAGCACAGATATAACGTGACTTTATTCCTTCCTCTTACTTTTTCCACTGCCATTTTACATCACGTTGTGCATCAAGATTCTGCAGCTAATATATTCACCTTAAATGAGTTAAGTTCCTTTGCTTGCCTTTTTTCCTTCCTCTGGAAAGATCAGTCACTCACCTCTGCTTGCTTTCAAGGTGATGAAGGGGTGCATGTTCATTTAGTCAAACCTGTGTTCATAACACCTTATTTAAGTGTTTAGACTTAAGTCTGTGTTAGGGAGTGAAATGAGAAAATTCCTGCATGGGAAAGCCCCGCTGAGATAATTGTTGGCACTCCTTTTGGAAGGTAAGTGGGCTGAGGAGGGGTGGAAATTTGTACTTGCAAAGGAAAATTCCCAGTGATCTTTTCTGAAGGAGTGTTTTAGCCTTCAGAAAGGAGAGTTGTGGGGATCCCTAAGGATTTTCATGGTTGGTATGGATTGTAGTAGAAAACACCAGTCATTGACAGTAATACAAACCTATAAAACAGATAGATACCCTATATTTAAGCTACAGCCTGCAGAACAGCACAGATGAATTTGATAACTTCTTCTTGTTCTTAAGTGCAATATTGAGGGCTAAAAATCACCTACGAGGAGAGACCATTTTGTCCACTTGCTGTGGCAAGTGATACCTGATGCACAGTTAGTTATGAATATCCCACTAAGAAACTTTGTTTTACAGTGGTAGGAAATGAGTAAAAGTGTTAGAGCAGGAGTGCCTGTCAATTTTATGCACATGTATAAAAATACATGTATGGGCAAGTTAAACTGGTCAGGCCACTCCTAATTTCTGTTGGAATTTGCTTCTTATATTGTCTCATTCTAAAGTTAGCAAAGTCATATCTTGCTTGTCTTGATTATAATGCACTAAAGTATTTGTGGTGATAGGAGCCAGGCGCAGCTGTGTCACTGGCTGAGCCATTTTTCAGGACAGGGATTTCGATGTGAAGGCTTGCTTTTGCCTCTGCCAGCCAGCAATGAAGAGCTCTTCTAGGGTGAAGTGTCAATGAAGAGCAAGTACGACAGTGCCTTTGCAAGTGGGATGAGAAATGAATGCAGTCTTTGGTTGTCAAGGTCTTTTCAACCATGACAGGCAAAGGGAAAGCTTGGGAGCTGTTTGGTTCCTTTACTTCCAGCACAGCTACCTGTTGGCGCCTCCCTCTCCCAGGTCTGAGGCAGAAGAGGAGGATGTGGCTCACTGTATAAATAAATCTCAGTGTGTCTTCCTGTGCCCACACGTGCCATAGCCTGCACATGCCACCAACCATGACTTGGGTTCTCTCTCCTAAAATAATGTTCAGTGATGCTTTGTGCACATCAGTGTTGGCATGGGCAAAACAGTCTCTCTCTCAGAAAAATGCGCTCTAAAACTGGCTTGTTCCTACACAGCCACTCTTGTTTTTCAGCAGGAGCAACTCCCTGACTTCCCGCTGCTGTGGAAACCACGGGGCCTCCCAGCTGCCACCTCCCATGTGTGCCAGACATGCTGCCATAATGCAGACAGCTCTGAGCAGCGGCTGCTGTGTCCCTGCACCTCAGGGCCAGGTGCTGGGTGGGCAGGAAGATTGGGAATGCAGCATTTTTCTCCATAGGAATGCACAGGCAAGGGGGAATGAATCTTGGGATATTTCTGTGACTTGCAGGCTGACTGTGCTAATGCTGGATGGCACCATACAGGCAGTGTTGAGTCTTGAGTCTTCTCACCATAGGACTGGCCTGCTCTTTGGCCTCAAGTGATTTTCCAACCAGATAACAAGCAAGGTTGTACTATTTTATATTACTTCTGAATCCTCTGAACTTCTTTTTCTCTTGTATTGTTTAACTAAATATATCCTTAAATGGTTTGGCAGTTCTTGTAACAGGTAGATTTTCTCTTTTAAATAGACCTAGCTGCATGAATAAATACATGCAGATCTTGTTGACCAGACTAAGCTTACTTTTTATTCACTGCTTGAGAGTTTAATCCTTTTGATTTTACAGTAGCAAGAAAACCCAGTTGCTAACAAAATATCTAATGCAGCATTATACCCTGCTGTCTGCTGTAAAAGTTACTGTCCTTTATTGTTTTTAATTGGGGGTCTTTGGAAACTTAGAGGACACAGCTGGGCCTTGTGCCAGTAAAAATAACATCGTCTCATTAAATGAATTGGCCTCCTCATTTGTTTGCCAAGATCAGATGACTTGAGTCAAAACAGGAAATGGCTGAATTTAAATCCTGGAATGGATTAACTTTGACAGTCAATGGCAATGTCCTGTGGAGGTTTCCGGTGATGTGACAGCTCCTGGCACGAGTTAGGCATTGGGTGCCTTTGGTCTCTTGGACCTGTGGGGTCTGGAAGTGCCTTTAATGCCCTGGGGGCTCCCCATCCTTGGGGAGAGCAGGCAGAACCCCTCTGCTCTTAAACCCCTAGGGGTTGTGCTGGTGGGATTCTTTTTCATTGGGCAAAACATTTTCTTACCCCAAACAAAATGCACCAAACATTACAAGTTTAATGAAATGTCATTTCTCAGTTGTCTCTGTTGTATTACAGATGAGGCCAGCAAGCACATCCAGATGGGTCTGGAAAGCAAAGCTGCCCCAAGTCCTGTGTTTCCTGAGGATGTTCTTGATGCAGGAGAGGGAAGGTAACACTTGTGTATGTGGCAATGCTCAGGCTGCTGCTCTTACTTATAATGAAAATTGAATGCTACCAATTGAACCCTGGTCTCTAACTAAGTTTCTGAGACTGTATAAATAATAAGTTCGATACGATATTTTTTAAGTCTTTCCTCCAGGAATTGTCAGAATATCAATCCACCCCTAATAATCAAGCACTAATGTGCTTATCCCAAAAAGGTATTTTCCTGCTTGATTTGATAAGGGATGAGTAAAATGGAAGCTGTCTCTAATGTCAGGATATGCTGGTTAGTTTTTCAAGGTAATTATGGTTTTATTTGTTTAATTTTTACTATGGAGCAACACTAACAAAATGAACTGTTTGAGGAAACTGCTCATTTCCTGTTGGTGCCAACCTCTGTGTCCAGCACTCAGCACTCCATCAACGCTTGGTAGGATTTCACGTTGTGCTGACTGAGCAGAATCATCTATTCTAAGCACTCCAATGAGCAAGTCAGTGACCTTGCTCAATATCCATGGACTATGAAAAAGCAATTAAAATATTCACATATTCATATATTTTTTTCCCATCTCATTTCCTTTTTTTGTCAGCAGGATGAGGAACCATTTTCCACAGGTGGCAGTTGCTCCAGTTAAATATTAAATATGGGCCTTCACAACAATTGGAAGCCTCTTGCAGCTGATTAGTGGGTGTTGTTTAATGAAGGATCCAGAGGCAACAGGCCCTAGGTGCTCCTGCTTTGCTGGCACAACACCCAATGGTTTTTTCGTCGGGGTTGGTTAAATCCTGAAGATCTAGCTTTGTTTTCCTCATTCAGTTTTAAGCAAGGTGTGTCCTGTTCCTTCCTGGGCCATAGCATAGGAATGTCTCTCCTTTCTGCCTGGCCCTTGGGCTCTTCTGACACTTCCCAGAAGGGAAAAGTCTGAATAAGCCTAGTAGTTAACACACATTGTTTTTACTGAGCAAGTTCTGCATCTGAGCAGAGCTGAGGTGATGTTGAAGACTGCCTGAGTACCCAAACAGGCACATCATTACCACAGACCTCCTTGTTCAGGCATTTCTCCTCTCCCACAGATCCAGCACACCTACTCTTGTCACCACAGAGCAGGAAATTTTGCCAGGACTTCCTGTCCAGTTGTCTGCATCATACAAGGTAGTACAAGCACAGCCTCTGCACTTTGTTGTGTTACTCCTTGGAGCTTCACACAGTCACCTACTGACAGAGTCTCCACAGGCTGCCTGCCCTGGTGTCTCTGCTCAAATAAAATACATTTTTTCCAGTCCTTACAGTATTTATAGACTGATAGATTTATTTTCTTTTCTGTTCAGAGATCCAGCATCCATGATGTTTTTTCCTCAGAGAGTGACACTGGAACAAGTCCATTTGTGACTGCAACAAACAGCTTTCATTTGTCTAGAAAAGGTAAGTTTTTTGTTCAGTGAGCTATTGGTGTTTTTTTTACTCAACATCAAACACCAAGAGACAAGATGCTTTCCAGTGTGTGTATAAATAAATAAATAACAAAGAGTACCTTGGCATATAAGAATGGGCTGCCAACACTTTGTGAATTACAGCCAGGGCAGCAGGGACCAAGGCAGAAAGCAATCTGATGACTGAAACTTCTCTGGGCTCTCAGTACATGTTAAACTGAGTGCTTGGCTCTCAGCTCTTTAATACAAAAGGGGACTTACCCTGTCTTTCTGGCCTTGACTGTATAGTGTAGTTTTGGAACATAGCAAATAGCTAATAGGGAAGCTGTCAAATTGAAAGGGAACCTGCAAACAAATCCACAACTCACAGCAACAGTTGTGCTTAGTGTTTTTTTTCTGTGCCCTGTTGCAGGGAGAAGGACTGGGGTTTTCAGGACTTTCTTCAGATGGAAGGGAGCTTTCTAGAGTCTGAATATGGAAAATAACTAGGAATATATTGATGATTTCTGAAAATTTCCCCATTTGCTCATTGAGAAATTGCAGCCCAATCTGGGGGGATTGTATGTGATTGGACAGGCTCTGAGCATTTGTTGTTGTAGGTCATGGAGTATCTCCATTATTCGCCAAGCTTTCAGAGGATGCTGTGCCTCAGCCCAGTACTGCAGCTGGAGGAGAAGCTGTTGATGGGGCCACTGGCACTACAGAGGGGCAAAAAACTCCACCCAAAGAAACTTATGCTCCCAGCAAAATACCAGTTACAAAGAAACCAAGCAGAAGCTTCCCCAGACCTCTGCCCGCAGAAGGGGAAAGCAGCTGGGCTGGTAAGCGAGGCATGAACTACACAATCTCGTCGATGAGTAACAGAGAGGAGGATATCGGCCTTGACCATGAACACTTCAAGAACTTGAAGAACTTTTGGGAGAAGGGAGCAGACTCAGTGGCAGTGGGGAGCATGGCAGCAGAGCCAGTCTGGGCAGAGGCAGACAGTTGGGAGTTCAAGCTGTGCCACTTCCTCTCTGTGCAGTCTGGGAAAGGCCAGGATGCTGATGAAAAATATGGCGCCTTCATCAAATCAAGGACCCCCTACAAAAGGACAATCACGTTGTCTTCTAGTGAGGAGGGGCCAAGCTATGCCACTTCTGCAAGGAAGGGCTCAGTTTCCATCACTCCCAGATCCACTTATGCCAAGAGCAAAGGCAGCCTGGTTAAAAGAAATGGCTTTCTGAGTGAAAGCAATGGGAACCTGCTGATGCCAGAGGAAGAGAAGATGGTGCAGCACTGCTTCAAGAAATCCAGACTGCCTGTGCGAGCACTTTCCACCCAACTCGAGTCACCTACCAAGGATGTGTCTGGGAGCACACTGGCGCCAGGGGCGGCTGCGGAGGAGCTGGTTGCGGCAGAAGTGCACAAGCCCACAGTGAAGTCTCTGGCGAGCAAGGTGCAGATACTGATTGAGCCTGTGCTCACAGATGGTGGAAGCGATGATGAGAAAGAAGAAAGATCTGATTTGGGTGAACCATCTGGAGAGAGAGAAGCTGTTCAGGGAACAGACTCAGCTGTTTACTCAGGTACTGAGGGCTGTGACTGTATCCTGTGAAATCCAAATAGAGAGCCATCCCTAAGCCTGTTTTCTTCCCTAACCCTTCTGCATTTTGCACATTTTCTTAATCTGTCCATTTCTTCTATATTGCAATTTGTATGGAGTTAGCTTGTGTAGAATGTGTTCCACAAACAGTTCTAGAAACAAATCTTGTGTAGCCTAGTGCGAGTATAGAAGGGGACAGTGCCATGTTCCCTTGCTTTTCTCCCCACTCCCAGCCCCTGTGCCTTACCTGCCAGCACCTTACCTTGGGACAGTCCTGCACTACCTACAACACATCACAGGAGCTCACTTTATTTCACTCACTGGCAAGGTTGTATTTTCTTCAAATGTGGGACTGCAGGAATTCTTTGTGGTAGTAAAGATAAGTCTAAAAGAAAGAGTAGAAATAAAATGTGAAGCAAAGTGCTCAGTAAATACACTGGGTCTTAGAGTACCTTGACAGAGCCACTGGCTGTCAGTGGCTAAATGACGTTTTGTGTCTTTTTGGAATGCACAAGGGACCTTTGATATTAAACTTTAAGCAAAGCAGACAAGGAGTCTGATGTTTCTGCGTTCTGATGCCATGTTTTCAACCAGGATGGTGCCAATAACATCACCATTTTAGCAGCCTCTTCCTCTGGGCTTGATGGGCTCTTGTAGTGACTATTATTATGAGAAAATGTTATTGTTATTTGCAATGCACTTTACATTTGGGCTCTGATTACCCACAGCTCTGCTCTCTTCCAAGCAAGGACCTATGAAGAGAGAGCATCTTACCTTTTTATTCTAAATGTTCTGTCCTCATGTACCTAGGTAAGACCTGTTTGAGAGGATTTTCCACAGACTCATCTGTTTTTTATTTTTTAATTGTGTAATTTCTTGGTTTGTTTCCTACCTCATATAACATTCCTATGAAAATCCAGAGTTGCACTTCAGGTCATTGCAAATATTTTCTTTATGGAATATTTACATTTCCTGACACAGTGTGAAGAGGTTTTCTCAGGGGAGACATCAGAGCACCTGAATGATTGGGAAGCAGCCCTGTGCAATGTAACTGCAATGTGTTCTAGATAGTGACCAAGGGAGGCACATACACACACAGGCTTGTAGGTCCACTGCCCATTTGTATATTTATTTACCATGTTGGCTTTTTGTGTATTCCAGAGAAAGACTGGGATCATTCTCCTGCTGCTCAGGCACTGGCCCGAGCAAATAGCATTAATCTTGCAAAGAGCATGATGAACATTTACACAACCACAGAAAGTGAGTAACATCTTTTTTTCTTTTTGGTTTACATTTGCTGAAGATAATATATTATGCTAGTTTTTCATCACCATGCTTCTGTGCATATACCAGGCTAGGAAAATGACATTGTTTCATCATCAAATTAGAGAGTTTATACTGCCTAAAATTAAATTCAGAGCCAGGAAATTACAGCTAGATTGATGGTTTGTTACTTCAGCAAAAACACAAGGGCTTCAAAGGGTTGGCAAGAAGCTTGTGCTCATCTCTCCTGTTCCTGCACAAGGGCTGTGGGATCTTCTGGCAGCCTGTGGATTGATCCGAGGTGCCAGACCTGATGTCAGTGTATGAGTCGTGCCACAGACTCTTGCTCATGAGGCCTCTCCCCTCACCCAGAGCAGAGCCCAGGGCTGGACTGATGACCCCAGCTGCCAGCTGGGACATATTTTATGGTGATAGTCTGTCCCTGAGAAACGCAGAGAAGCGGAGGAGAAGGCAACAAAGGAAGCAGCAGCCTACCTGAAGAAGCACAAGAAAGCTGAAGCCATGGAAAATGCCTGGGGGAAGGCAGTAGCAATCTCTGTGCCCAAGAAAGCCAGTGATAATCCCCAGAGGGTGAAACCTGGCAAGCCCAAAAAGACAGCCAAGAGCTTGCCTAAAAGGAAAGTGGTGAGGCCAAGGCTGCCAGGTCTGAAATGAGAAGCATGGGAAGGCGATGCCCAAGAAAATGGTAAAGCCACTTAGAGGCTTTGAGCCAATTTAAATCCAACACTGGTTATGGGAGGGAGGCAGCTTGCTGGCAGGTCACACTGCATAGCCCTGTGGCTGTGCCCACCCCAGCTGGCACCTCATGCCAGGCACTGCCTCATATTTTGGGGCCCAACATGTCACAGGGTGTGTTGGCTCAAAGCTCCAGGCCCCACATGGCTCTTCAGGGACATGGTCTCCACCAAGACAACCAAGATTTCAGCTTCCCCTTATCTAGAACCCCAAACCTCACCCTTGGAAACCCTCCTGTAACAAGAGTTAGTTTCATGTTTCCGGTATAGCAAGTAGTCTGTGGAGAGGACTAGATACAATTATTTATTCAAGGTTGGAAATAAAAATAGTAAATATCAAATGAATGGCAAATCAAGAGTCTCTTGGGCATTTTAAGCACCAAAGAATGCATCATCATGCCTAAAAAGCTAAACAAGTGTGTATATGAACATGCATGTTCATTTACATATATCTTTTCAAAACAAAATCTTCTGAGATGGAGAAAGTCATCTTCAAAAGAGTTATTGGAAGAAGATAAAGATACAAAAAATAAGTTTCAGTTAGACATTTAAGCAGTCCAGTAACCATCTTTCTATTGATAGGAAACTTTGCAACTGTTTTCTTTTAGATAATCTAGCTATTATCCACCTCTGTGTCTAGCAGAGTATTTGAGAGGTGTATGCAATGGTGAAATTGTGGATATAAATATTTTAGTGCTCTTTTCTACAGGGCAGTGTGCTATGAGATAAATATGTGAACATGATTGGGTTTTTTGTCAAGGAGGCAGATTTCTGTGGTTTTAGTGTAAGTTCAGTCTACACAAAGCAGGCAACATCGACGTCCTTGTGCTGATAAGGGAATTAGATGAGCCACTAGAGGGAGTTCCGCACTCTCACACAGTGAATGAAAGCATACTGAAAATAGCTCTAGGATGTTAATTAGCAGTTTTTGTCTTGGAGAGGATCAGCTTCAATGACAGGTACATAGACAGGGCAAGTAGGTAGTACTCCAGTTCCTTCCTCAAGCTTTTCCTCCTTTCTTGTGCCCTTTAACAAAAATGTGACTTACAATTTCCTGATTCTGACAAGCTATCTTGATGCCCTTTTTTTTTGTACCTACAGCATACAATAAACCTTATTTGATACCACATCAATTTCTTGAACCTGAAAGAGTCAAAGAACTGAGCACATCCTCTCCTCTCCTGTTGTCTGAGGTGGGTTGATACCAGAAATGGCCTAAGCATTCCCTGAATGGCAGTTGGTGTCATGAGACTGTTTCTCCTGGAGACCAAAAGTACTTGCTTTAGAGAATGCCTTGGTTATGTCATGAATAAGTGAGAAATACCTTAAGAAGAAAGCCCCCAATAACCCAGAGCAGCTATTCCATCCTGGAGAATGTTGCCCTGTGTGTCAAACCACGCTGTTCTGTGCCCTTTCCCAGAGCCCAGGCAGGGCATGCAGCTTTGTTTGGAGGCAGTTAATGATGACGTTCAGTGCTAGTTGGAGGGGATGCCCTGGGGAGGCTCCCTGCACTCTCTGCTCTTCTAACCTGATCTCTGCTTAATGGGACACTGCTGAGCAATTCCTTTTTGTCTCTAGTGTTGCAAACTGCCCGTTCGGCAGAGCTTAAAGATGCTTCTTATTTTCTGAGCAGACTGAATCAGACACGGCTTCAGAGATCAGCTTCCAGTTTAACAGGCACAAAAAGACACCCAGCATTGGCAGCCACTCATCCGACATGGCTTCTGTCTCCTCGGTAGGTACTGCACACTGGCGGCTCCTGGACAGGGCTCCTCAGTCAGATGCAGTGATGCTGTATTTAGGCTGGTGTTGATGATGTGACCTTCAGAATATCCTGTTTGTTTCTGCAGGGTACATTATTAAAGGAACAGGGGTGATTAATTACTTGCTCAGGTTAAAGGAGTGAATCCAGATACCACCTCAAAATAGAGACCCATTGAGTCATTGTTGGTCAAATTCCCCTTAAGCAACAGCCCCCGCTCCCAGGTGTAGATGCTCTGAATCCTGGCAGTGCAGAAGGTGGGGGATGGGGTTTCTAGGTGAGAAAATGAGGCACACAGCTATTAAGGGACATGTTTGTGGTTCAGGACTGCAGATTGGGTGCCCTCTGCAAGCTCATCCTTTATCAGCAGGTAAGAGGGAACTCAGAGTTGGACAGCAAAAGCAGGCTTTAGAGCTTCAGCTTCTGAGGAAAGCTGAAAAAAGCTGAATGTGTTGAGTGTTTTAAAGATTCCTTAGAGAGAGTATTTGGAGGAGCTGCTTAAAAGTGCTTGAATTTGCTGTGTTACTGTTATGGATTTCTCCAAGGAGTATATTTGAGATTTACAGAATATATGTGAAGCAAAGCTGGTAGGGAGAGGTCATGAATGATAAATATGTTAAAATCTTTGGGGCGCATGAGTTATTCTAATCTAATCTAATCATCTGGGACCTGCAAATTAGTCCAGGTCATGCAGGTGTTCTTGAAAATCTCATTCAGGATTCTCTGCTAGGGTGAATATCCTGATTGGGTGGTAAATGCAGCTCCAAGGACTGACAGGAGATGTTTAGCAGCTTTTTGGAGGTTATAATAAAATTCAGAACCAAAATAAGTAGGGAATGACAGAGAAGAATTGGGTTAATTACTAGGAAGGCTTTTTGGTATATGTTCATGACAGTACCACAGAAAAGTGCCAAGAGGGTTAATGATTTGCTTTGTAAACAGTATTAGCTTTTATGATATCCTGTCCAGAATCCTGAATGATTGGTGCAAGAGAAAATTCCTTCACCTTTCTATAGCTAAGCTTTGCTTGGGCTTCATGACTTTTTACCTGTGAAAGACAAAGACTTGAAAAAAGAAGCCCAAGTTGTCTGGGAAAAATGCAGTTTGTTCTGGGAAAGCAAATAACTCTTGGGTGCCTAGCTCCAGATTTTTATCTGGAGAAACCTCATGTTCCTGTGCCTTTGCACAGGCTGTCTCTGGTGGGGCAGTGGCTCTTCAGAACAGGGTTGTATTTATTTTGTTCTGCTCCTTTTTCAGTAAGCAACAAGATAGGAATAGTTCTTCCTACATTTCTAGTCTGTTTTATAAATAGATTCACAATTGTGTGACTATATCTACCTGAAGCAACAAGTTCTTATAATATGGTTCAAGTTCTCTCAATATCTTTGTTAGTGATGAAATTGGGTCAGGATATAAATTATTTGTTCTGTAAGCATAGGGAAGAGACATGTGTGGTCCCCCCAGGAATATCTGAGTATATTTCCCAAAGTTTTGGGATTTAGGAGTAAAAAAACTTCTGTATTTCTTGAGCATTCAGTGCTTCTAAGTTCTGGTCTAGGATATCACATCCTTTTGAGACCCTTATTTGGATTCCCCAGCCCTGGCTTGCTTGAGAATAGCCATAGCTGTGAACCATCTCTGTGCCAAGAACACCACACTGCACAAGAACAGAAGCACCAGATTTATTCTCTGGGAATGCATCTCTCAGACTATTGTCTTTGTCACAAATCAAGTCAGAAAGACTATCATCTTTGTCCAGAATCAAGTCAGACTGTGCCTGTTTCAGTGGTGCTGGCCTTGCTCTTCCCCCTGGCAGGTGAGTGGCAGTGTACTCAGTGTCTACAGCGGTGATTTTGGGAGTGTGGATGCCCAAGGAACCGTGGAATTTGCTCTAGACTATGATGAGAAGAACCGGGAGTTCCAGGTCCATGTGTCCCAGTGCAAGGACTTGGCTGTAGTGGATGAGAAAAAAGGCAGATCCGACCCGTGAGTGATGTTTTAATGCCTTGTGACTTCTACATTGCTGAATTCTGTGTTCTAGAGGATTTTTATTTTCTTTAAATTTAATGGTTTCTTCCTTCCTTCCTTCCTGCCAGCTTACTAGAGATCTTGGCAATGTGGGGCAATATCCGATTTGTTTTCTAGGTATGTTAAAACCTACCTGCTCCCAGACAAAGCTAGGATGGGTAAGAGGAAAACATCAGTGAAGAAGAGGACAGTGAACCCCATTTACAATGAGGTCTTACGGGTAAGAACAAATACACACTGTGAAAAACCTCTGTTGTAGTAGGCACCTCTATCAGGCAGGTCTGGACAGATCCTGCCTACTTGGCCAGATTCTTTGCTGGCCTTCTGCCAGCACTGCACTGTTCTTCCCTGGGGTTTGAGAGGCCTGGGATGTTAAAGGTTCCTTTGCACTGGTCTGTGTGGCACCCAAGATTTCTCTGCAAAAATCACACAGATCTTTGGATTCAATAGGGGCTTGCAGTCAGAGCAAGGGCTGTTTTTCCTCCCCTTCCCTGGCATGCAACCACAAGGCACAGGACTGGTAAGAAGGGTCTGCATTATGTGATCATACTTATCAAAGCATAGAGGATTTTATAACAATAAGTTGCTATTAACAGGCCTGCGTTAATAATTCTTGAAAGAATATTAGTTTTCCCCTGTGATAAATGGAATTCCAGGTTTCCCTGTGCTCAGCAGAAAAGCTTTGTCAGGGTAGTAGTATTGCTGCAGGACACAGAAAAGAGATGTTCAGACAGAAACCAGTCCATGAATAGTGCATGTGTGAGGTGGGCTTGAGTGTCTCGGGGCTTATACAAGCTTTTGAGTAGTTTATCTCTGTTTGTGAAAGAAACAGAAGAAATATTTGAACAATCTGACTTCTCTTTCTTCCTCTAGTACAAAATAGAGAAAATGGTATTGCTGATACAAAAATTAAATCTCTCTGTTTGGCACAATGATCCATTGGGACGTAACAGTTTTTTGGGAGAGATTGAAATAGACTTGGCCAGCTGGGACTGGAGCAACAGGAAGCTCAACTGGTACCTGCTGAAGCCCCGGGTAAGTGTGTCTCAGCTGCAGTTTTGCTTTCTAGCCCTGCCCTGAAGACTTAAGGGTGGAAGAAGTCCTTCCTGACTCCTCTGAGGTCTTTGGGTATGGTGGAGCAGGACAAACTCAACTGTACCAGGGACCAACCCCTGGACACCTTAGTACAGTTCAGTGTTCAGAACAATTGCCTTATCAGGTCTGTTTTGGTGACTCATCTGTAAGGACACTTTCATAAATGCAACCTGACACTAATCACAGCAACTATGTCGTTCTCTCCACTCACATGAAGACCATCTCTTAAAAACAGCAGAGTACTAGGTGAAGTGCCTTGAGAAGTAAATATTTGGGTGCAACTGTTTGTAAAGCCTGAACAGCTTTCTGCATGCTTCTGGATTCACAGGTCTGATATGAGATACCTTTTAAGCAAATAGAAGACATTTGTCTTCAGAACCAAGGGCAGTCTTGTATTCTGAATCCTCAGGCTTTTGCCTTTGAGAGACTGAGTTTGAGAACAAACCCACAGAGAAACGATCTGCTCTAAGAATGGGCTGCTCCAGCCATGGAAAATCAGAGTTTGTCCATTTGTGCTCCTCCACTGAAGTCAAAAGCTGTTTGCCTTGCTGTGTTTCCAAAATTCTCTATTTAGTCAGTCATAAATCTTTCTGTTTCAGAGCCTTTCTGTTGTTAATGGTGTGGATCATCGAGGAGTGATGAGTTTATCCATTAAGTATGTCCCCCCTGGAAGCCTAGGTAAGTGTGGTTCATGCATTAAGGGCTACTGCTTAAGTGCAAACACAGCTTGCTATGCCTCATCCACTTCGGAGCTGCTTAAAGAGGAATCTCATTAGAGCAAGATCTTAGAGATCAGCTCAAAGGCAGTGTTTGACAGCACTGCCTGCAACCTACATCTGATTTCCACATCTGGATTTTATGGGAAAGTGTTGGGGAGACAGGAAGGGCTCAACAACCTCCAACTCATCAGCTATTATGAGCATGTGGGCACTGTAGGGTGCTGTGATGTGGTAGGAGCAGCACAGAACCCATGTTACTGTGGGGCAGGCACAAGGTTATTTTGGCTTAGCAGTTCCTTCTCTTTTCCTGTATGATGCAGCACTTGCAGGTGGTGTCAGGAGCCTCTGCAGCTGCAGGAGTGATGAAGCTGGCTGCAGTGCTGAGATCCCCAGGGAGGGGCAGTGAGCACACAGGAACCATGTGGGTTCCATGGGTCCCTGGAAAGACCTGTCATTCTGGGAGCTATGGCTCCTGACTGGCATGACAGCTTTTCTCTTCTCATAAATTGTAGGGCCCAAGAATCCTCCCTCTGGTGAAGTTCACATTTGGGTCAAAGACGTCAAGGACCTGCTGCAGTTGCGTCCATCAGGAGTTGACTCCTTTGTGAAGTGGTGAGTGCATAAGCACGGTGCTGCTCCTGCTGTGTGCCCCCATAAAGGTCTGTGATTCCTGCTTTGTTCTCAGGCTCACCAAGCTGTGCCTCCTTACTGGAAAGTATTTGTGTTGCACTGGGTGAATTGTAGGAGAGAATTGCCCTTGTTATTCACCTGTGGCCAAACTAGGAAAATCCTTGCTGTGCTAAAGCTCTTGGTCAATATTCAATGCTTCATGCTGTGTGTTTTCTCCTCTCAAAGCTATGTGCTTCCAGACACCAGTAAGAAGAGCTACCAAAAGACCCGAGTCATAAAGAGAGACACAAACCCTGTTTTCAATCACACCATTGTGTATGATGGCTTTCATACAGAGGATCTGAAGGATGCCTGTGTTGAACTCACTGTGTGGGATCATGAAAAGCTTACCAACCATTTCCTTGGAGGAATCAGGCTAGGCCTTGGGACAGGTGAGTATTTTCCTTTATAATTCAATACTGTTACCATAGTGCTGAGCCACAAGGTAAAGTGGGAAGTTACAGAGTATTTTCCTGTTGGAAAGAAACCAGGATGGGGTGTCTCAGTAACTGGTACCTGCACTATGTCTTGGATGGAGAGGGCCCTGGTACCATGGTAACAACCCTCTGTTCCCACATTTTCTGCCAACATCAGATCTGAGGTCTGGCAAAACTCAAGAATTTCCTTGGGTGCCTCAGAGAGTTTTCCTGCTGTTATAGAAAAGTGGGCTGCATGACAAACCAACATTATATTGGTGCTCCTCCCAGGTAAGAGTGCTCAGGGATGGACTGGAATTTCACAAGGGACAGCAGCATCTGGTGACTGTCCAGCCTTGAAGTGCTCTCTGAGAGGTTTCACAATGTAGCAATCAAGGATAAGTGTTCCTTGGGTGACAAGGCTCCTGGTAGCTGGAATGTCTGCCTTGCGGGTGTACTGTAGCAATTGGATTTGCCTGTATGTTCTCTGTTTCCCACCTCTAATTACTCCAGGTGGGTTGTGAACTCTCCAAAGGGACATACCAAACCCAAGATTAGCTGTTATCTAACTTTAGACTTCTCTCTCATTGACAAGTAATTGGCACCTAAAAAATTTGGTTGAATTGGATTTCTGCTATGGTATATTTGATTCCTATAGAAATTAAACAAGAGAATTTTGACGAATACTCCATGTTGTCCACAAGAAAATCTTTTAAGGGGAAAACTAGACCTTTAAGACCTTCTATACCGTTCAAAAAGATGCAGGAAGGGCTTGAGCCCAATATTGCTTTCCTTGGCAGGTTATGTTTAGGGCTCTTGCATTTCATGGGTTTTGCAGTGACTTCATTCTGAACTCTGGTGTAGAATGGGCATTTTCAGAATAACAGAAGGTGCTCAGGGTGCAGCTTGCTGAGGGGGAGTCAGCAGTTTTTATGTTAAGACATTGCCTGAAGCAGTTACATCCCATTGAGTATTTTTGCATGGAGTGGGAACTCTTTGTGTAGCTCCCTAAGTTTTCTCATTCTTTTCAGGTTTGAGCTATGGCATCTCTGTGGACTGGATGGACTCCACACAGGAGGAGGTGGCCTTTTGGCAGGAGATGATGTTGGCTGCCAATGAATGGATCGAAGGATTGCTGCCATTGCGCTCACTGGCAGGGAGGAAAAATCTGAAATAACCCATTGTTGGTGCCATAGAAATGCCCAGTGTGTTCATTAGAATTAAGAAACTTCCTGCAGTAGGGAGAAAGAGACCATCCACAGGGCTGTGTCAGGGTAATGAGGCAATGAATGGGCATCACCTTGGAGATGTTAAGTACTAATCCACTCACGGAGAACATGGAAGATGCCAAACTGATGCTGATTTTTCAAACATGATTTTGACCAAGAAAAAATTTAATTTACCTTTTTGTTTAATCATTTATGTATTCAGTATATTTGAATTCCATTAAGCTCTGGGAACATTGGCAGAAGGAAAAGGAGATATGAATACTTTTTCTTTTGCTGTTTCATGTGCCATTTTTCTTCTGTACAGAGATGTAGTTATACTGAAGCAGTAGCATGGTATTATTCATACTCCTTGCAAGGGATACACTTTGTACTTGGTGTACAATTGCTCAAAGTCACCAGCATAGTTTCAGAATGGGAGCTTTGCATTTGTCATCCTCTTTAATGTGAGGAAAATTGAATTCCAAGGTGCATCTAAAGGAAGAGAGGACTAATTGCAGCAGAAAATAAAGAAATCTGAGGAGGATGACTGTGGAGTGCCCCCGCCCAAAGAGGCGGGGATTTTATTTTAGGCAATGTTAAAGTGAGAGGCGTGGCTTTAAGTCCCAAGAAGACTGGATTCTACCCCTCTGCCTTGGGGGATGTGCCCAATAAGCCCGGGAAAAGTTGTTCCACCACAAAATCCCTTGTGGGGTGCCAGCCCAAGGTGTTCTGCCCTTCTCGTGTCATGATTCGTTGTATCCTGCTGCATTAACCCCTCCTATTGTACCCCTATTGATTTGTGTCCCTGGGGCTTCTCCTTTGCTGTGTCCCTGTTAGACCCAGACCCTAAACCCCACCCTGGCTCGACCCCATAAAACCCATTACCTTGCCTCTGTTCAGGGTTCTCCATGTCTGGATTATGCTGGGTTAATTCCTATGTTGGTAACGCACTAATAAATTGATTCCCGAGTTTAACTAAGTGGAGCCCCATCGGTGGCTACACCTCCCTGGATGTGATACTGTTGCAACACGTGATGCAACAGATGACAGTGAGGCATTTGAAATTTATTTCTGCTTTAATCTGAAAGACTGCAGGGATGCTCTTAGAGATAGTGGAACTTTGCAAGCAGGGGCTGTTTTCCTGACTTTCCCACAGGCTTCCTCAGTGACCTCGGGCAAGCTTGTTTGTGAAAGGAGAGTTTGAATACAATATAAACTAAATTTAGAATTCTACATTAGTTTGCCCAAATGTAGAATATGGTTACACTGCTAATGGAACTAATCACACTTTCGCAATGCCTTGTTTGCAAAACATTTCAACATGAACTAATGAGATAGGAGACAGTCTCATGTTAGCCTGGCATCAGGGGTCAGGGATGAAAGGTCAAAACCACACTAGAATGCAGGAGATACTGGGAGCTGGTGGGAGAGGTAAGTAGGAAGTGAATGAATGTGAAGGGAGTGCAAAGCTAGTTTCTTGAGGATCTCCTGCCTCTGCTTCCCCTGCTGGCCCCCTGGTCTTCCTTTCACCTGATGCTTCGTAGCGAGTGTCTGCAGCTGGAATTTCCCTTTTGCCAGTAGCTTGCAAAAAAACTTTGCATCTGACACATTAACCATAGTGGAGTGGTGTTGTGAATACATTTTGAATTGCAGCTTTGTAATTTCTATTTTGGATGTACATATTGTGATTAAATAGCATGTTTTTCTTTAGTCATCAGTTGGTTATCTTCTACCTATTTCCATCACGTTCTAAATAACAAAAAAGCAAGCAAAAGAGGTGTTAAATTTTGTTGTGTCAAAATGAAGCATTTTTGCCAAAGGGTAAGGGAAATGTCATTAAGAAATAATTTTTATAACTATGTGACTTTATATTTTGGCTCTCTGATCATTTTGATATTCTTCTTCAGTGGATTGATTTTATTTAACTCAAGCCTACTGTGAATTTTCAGCATAGCAAACATGGTTGTAAATAAATTAATGGGAAAATGTACAGTTTCCTTTAACAAGTAACAAGACTTTTTCTTTAAATGGAAACATTTGGGAGATAATCAGCAGCTTTCATGAGAAAAAATAAAGAATTAAAGTGGTTTTGCAGTTGGAAAAAGACAGTACTTGGAAATGCACTGAACACAGTAATAAAAGCACTAGGAGAGAGTCCATAGAGCAACGGAATTAAGTAATGACTGTCTAATGAAGGAGCTGATACATCTGTAATGTCAGTCCGAAAATACTTTGTAGGGGGTCCAGCCTGACATGTTTTAAATATTTGGTCATTTATTACCTTTGTGGGATAAAATAACACTAATGGGCCTAACTTGAGAGTTTTAAAAAATATTATCTTTACATTAGGTGCTGAACATGTGAATATTTATACATATATATAACTTACCTACTGCGAGGAGCCCTGGTGGCAGGGGTGGGTGGTGCCTTGTTGCAGTGAAGTTACCCATGGAACTGCTGCTTTCCTCCTGGGTCCTTCCCTGTCCACAGGGATAAGGATATTCCTGCAGGCAGACTTTCTGCTGTGGCTGGAAAAGTGTTTGGTAATGCCCAGGGCTCTGTCTCAGGTCCAGGTCTCTTCCTGGTGGGTTCAGCTGATTTCTCTCGATCATGAAAGCAGAATTAACCCACCTCCTCCTCCTCATGCACCATTAGTGCATGGCAATGTTGCCAAAAGTGCTGTTTGCATCAATGGAGCTGGAAATGGTTGTGTTGGTGTTTCAAAAAAAATAACATATTTTTCATTGGTGGTGCCAGTAAGGGGAGAAAAAGGGGGTCAGTGGGCCAGTCATCCCAGCAGAGTCACTTTTATGAACTTGGCATGAGACCTTGTGAGACTGTTTTTGTATTCAGATTCCATTGAGGATTTTTTGTTAATCTTCTGCTGGCTTGTTTATTTAAATTAAGCCCTGATTAACTTAAGAAGCTTTCTTTGGCATTTAATAGTTTATCAAAGTAAAAGATTACTCTGCCAAACCCCACACATTTCTGTCACACAGCTGATTCTGAGGCAGTATGCAGCGGCGACGGAAAGGCCGGAGCGCCGCGACTTCTCTAGAGAAGCAGCCCTGAAAAGGTCTGGGCCGAAGACCGTGTGTGCGACTTTGGGCAGGCGAGTGATTGCAGCTCGGCTCAGCAGCGGCAGGCAGGCAACACGGGAAGAAGGGACGAGAAAGCTGGTCTAGCGTTCCACCGAGTGCAATCCTTTACTCAGCCACAGCTTTGGCGAAGGGAGCCAGCAACAATCTCCTGAACAGGGGAAAACCCGGGATATTTATAGGGGAGGAGAGGGGCGGAGGGAGCCCGAGATACATGTATTGGGGTGGGACGGCAGGGGGGAACACCAACGAAGCCCAACAGTTTAACATAACTAACTCAAAGATCCCTGGGAGTGAGACATTTTCTCTCTCTTATAGCGAAGTATCTTGTCTCCAGGGGAGAGCCAGGATCGCGGACTCAGTGGGCTCCTCCGCACCCACAGCAGTAAAATTTGCTATGCTCTGTGTTTCACTTACTGCACAGAAAGCACTTTATCATAAAATTATTTAAGATACATTTCTTGCCAGTGTCCTGTGCAGAAGCAGAGTATTTTGTGGGTATAAGGTTAATGGCCTGTTTGCATGTAGTTTATGATGCTGACATTTGTTATCTGTGAATGCTGAATCTAACAGAGACTCTGGCCTGTGAGTGTGTGCTGATGGCAACAGGAGTGGGGTTGTAACTGGTGAAAAAAAAAAAGAAAAAACAAATGGAAAGTTTTCTGACTGTATTTACTAGTTCTTTGTTTGTAGAATGGGTCAAGCAAAGCTACATGAAAAGGTGAGACTTTGTGCTGCCAGTGAATGTGGTTTGTGTGTCTCGATTCCCTGCACACAAAGGTACTGGTGCCAGCGCTGCAGTGGGAGCTGGCTGTGACCCCTGGGCTCTTGCTGGACACAGGAGTGACCCCAGGGACTTACTGGGCCCAGGGAAAGCTGGCTGACAGCCTGGAACCCTCAGGCATCATCCTTTTAATATCAAACACAAACGTCATCACCTACACTAGAGCTGGCAGCTGCTTTCCATGAGGCTTCTGCATTTGTGAGTCAATGTACTTTCTTCCAGGTTATGCCTGATTTATATAACTTTTTCTTGGAAATCTTTCAGGGTTAAAAAAAAAAGGAGAAAAAGCAAAATTCTAGAAAGCATTTCTGCTTCATCAAGCAAATATAATGTATGGCCTATGGCCATTCAAAATTACTCATATTAAGGGTATCAGAAACTGTTGAAAATAGTTTGGAAGCTAACTAAAGAATAGAAAGAAAGAATTATTGAATCTTGAATGAGTGTTTCAGCAGAGATGGAAAGAAGTGGCTGAATTAATTATCCATTACTAAATATTTGCCTAGCTTTATCCTTCACCAAGACAGGGAAAAAACTGAAGTACTGTAGAGATTTGGAGAAAAAAATATGCTGGCTAAATAAACCTTCATAATAATGTGATGTGTTGAAATTAAAAAATGCTGCATTTTTGCAGGCTTGTTAAGTCAAAAATGTATCAAATAGACTGGTGTATCAAAAGCTGAATAAATGCATTTCTGATCCTGATAACTAAGCATGAGTGTATTCAGCACCAGGTTTGATTATTTGTTTTAGTTGTCTGGTTTGTACTTAAAGATTTTTCATGACTCAGTCCTTTTTCTTTTCCACCTGCTTACTTTGCACCCCTCAGGTGTTAGAGGGGATGCTTCTGAGTGCTGTCACAGATGATGTCAGCAGAAATTGGGAAGCTCATTGTGAAGGTCCATGCAAAATCAGGGCACAGATGTGTAAGGTACATGTTCCTGGAGCTCCCAACAGCATCACTGCTGCACAAGATCCACTGACCACTGGAGAGCTGTTGAAACAGAAATCCCTTCCCATGAGGTCAGCCAGGAGCCGCTGCTGCTTCCCAGAGGATGCATTTTTGGGAGATTCCTGGTACTGCCAGGAGATGCAGCTCTTCCAGGGTGAAGTTTGTCAGGACACAGGAGACTCAGAGTGTTTTGGAGAGACAGCTCCTGGCCTGTCCTGAGCAGGAGATGGCTGATTTGGAGCAACAGTGGGCAACTCCAGAGTGACCATTCCCACACTTTTCGGGTGTTTGCCATTTTCACCCACATTTCTGAACAGGTTGGTTGCTTGGTTGCTTGGTTGCTTGGTTGCTTGGTTGCTTGGTTGAAGATGCAAAAACTGAACATCAGTCTCCAGAAGACCCATGGAGAAATTACTGTAAATGGTTTTTGTGAGATCTGAGAGAAAGATGGGAATGATGGAGAGCTAGATAGGTCTCCTTCAGGAGCCCTGCAGGAGTCTGGCAGCCCCAAATGGAGCTCCTTTTTGGTTTGCATTAATTTCCCATTTATTCATCTTAAATGCTTGTCTCAGGTACTAAAGTCTGAATGAAGGGTGTAGCTGTTAGCAGGCAGCAGCATCCTAGAAGAAGTGGAAAAACACAAACAGGAGCAGGAGCTGAGCTTGCCAGGTTTGCTGGTCTCAGATTCATAGTCGAGGGCTCCAGTAAGTATTCCAGCTGGAAAGGGGCTGATGTACAGTTGGTGCCCTGCAAGTGACATGAAATACGTGCTTGTGTAAGCAGGCAGATATTTGCTTTTTAAAATCTTGTAAAATCATATTATGGTTGAACTTGTCTCTGGGCTGTTCAGCCTCTGTTGTGGACCCAAACTAGCTAAACGAGCCCTGCTTTAGAAAGGAGGGAATCCTGTACATGAAGGCATTTCTGTGGGTCAGTTTTCCTTTTTTTCCATTACTGCTGTTTAGTGAATTACTTGGCATCCTGTATATTACAAAATTGAAACTATATAACACCACAGAGCCACAAGTCCTACCCCCTGCAGCACCTTAAAGACCCCCACAACTAATCCTCAACAGGCATGACAGCTTGTGATGAAAAGGTGATGGGCAGAGTGACTGCAAGTGTGTTTTGCCTTTTCTCTACAGACTAGCCTGTGCAGCTGATAAACTTGACACGCTACCAGCAGGAACAGAAATCAGATGTCATGCATCTAACAACCCATAATACCATTATAGTAGTTGTTAACAATCCAAAGTAGCTCTTGTAAGCAAGCAGTCTGAACTCTGGACTCAGAGGGGAAGCTAGGGAGCTGTTTTCTGGCAATATAAGTAGCGCAGACACCCACTTTACAGCAAGAAAAATTACAATAACCTCTTTCCCTTCCCTCCTCTCTCTTTCCCACTCACCATTATTAATTTATCCTGATTGTAATGGCTTCTATTTGCTCTTAGCAGATCCTGTTCCCTTCCTGAGAAGAACAGCTACAAGGACATAATATTCCCCGTGGAGGATCTGTGCTAGGATTCAGGCAGACAGACAGATATAATGATCTCTTGATGGGAGGCCCCCTTTTTGATCAGCCTGTGCATGACCATTTTAATGTGATGGTAATCTGAAATAAGACACTAGGAGCTGCATCTGGAGTGAGCCCTCTGCATGGTAAGGAGCTGCTGTTTAATTTATTGTCACAGAGAAACGTTTTGCAAATGTTTTATGTCTCTTCAAAAAGCCCAGCTGACTTGTTTGTGTGTGCCTGCTGTTGGGGCGAGAGGCTGTGTCATGAGTGCTGAGTGGGACCAGAGGGTGGCTCTGCTACTTGCAGGGATGTGGGGACAACCTCATCCTCTGTACATATCCACCAAAGTGGGTCACACTGTATGGGAGTTTAATCTTCCCTGTCCATTCTGGCTGCAAAGCAAATGCTAACACTGCCCTGGAGCACTGCTTCTGACTCAGGAGGGTTCTCTGGTTATTTCTGAAGTTTCTCTGCATTAGTCTCTCTCACATTTTCCCACTGTCATGGATTCTGGTTGGCTTTGCAGCCCTGTCTCTGTGCCATTGTTAAGCTCTTCGTGAGGAGGCAGGGCCTCCTGCTCAGGGGATGGGGCAATTGAAGCTGTCTGAAGTTGGGCAGCTACTCTGCGCAGGGCCCTTTGTTTCTCTGCAGCTAAGGGAAGGAGAAGTGGTAGTGGAGGACAGTTCTTCCCATCAAGCTGAGTGGGATAAATAGCTCTCAAGATGTTACTGCCTTTTTCAGCTGGGTACAGAAGGAGCCTGGGCACCTAATGTAAGAGAGCCATTTAGGTAATGGGTTCCTATAATGATGGGGGCCCATTAATGGAACAGCCAACATCACTCAGGCAGGGCTCTTTATCAAGCCTGTGTCTGCTTTACTGCTCTTATTTTGATTCCAGTGTGACATTGGGGAACCAGTGGTGGCTCTGCAGGATGCCACGCCTGGAGCCCCAGCCAGCATACCTGGAACTGCCTTGGTGGACAGTGCTCACCCCCTTGTGCACTAGAGGCATTTTGCTGACAAGAGAGTATTTGGTGAGAGAGAATAGACAAATTTCCTGGGGACAGAGGCTGCCAATGTGCCAGAGAACTCCACCTCTCCAAAAGTCACTTTAGCCCAGCCAAAAGCCAAGGTGGGATAGAAGCTACACCATGTGCCTCCTCGCACTCAGCCCTGCCTGCTCTCTCCTCCTGCTACTGCTGCTGGAGGCTGTAAGGATGTCACTACATCACAAACCCTTTATGCTTCTCTGAATCACCCTGTCTAACTGTGGGCATCATATAAATAATAAACACTAACTCACCCTAATGGCTTCCCTCTGTCCTGGGTTTTACAGCAAAAGAGTCAGCCATAGATCATGGGTGCAATCACATCCCTGTCAACAGTGTTATCTGTCTCCATGTCACATCTGGATAGGCCTCATTTAACAGCGATGTTTTATAGAACTAGTTAATAAATTGTTTGCTCTATGTGGTTCTCAGCTCTGTTCTCAGAACTCCCATCATCCTGGTGTGTGGCCCATGACTGTTTTCAGTGACTGGTGTCTGGCCTGTTTGGTTGTGGAGGGACTCAGGGTTCTGCTTGGGTGCAGTTTATCTCTGCAACAGTGAGCATCTCCATTGTGCATGTGGCTAAAACATAATACCTGCAAGGACCAGGGTTGACAGCATGTGGATGTGGGTGCTCCAGTTCACCCGTGTGTTGTGATCACTGCACTGGCCCAGGCTGGGGCACAGACACAGGCTGCTTCACAGACCTCCTGTGCAGCCAGATCCACAGCAAGGGATTGTGGCTGATTGATTGTTTTTTGTATCCTTGGAAACTGAAAGGGCATTAAAACTGCATGGTTTGTGCAGTGCAGATGCACTCTGCTCCTTGTAGTACAGCTTTGGGCTTGGAGATGGCTTCAGCCTCCAGCTGTGGGTTGTAAAGGGCACTGGTTTGAGAGAAAAGCTACGCTACAATGGAACACCAAACTATTTAGAGGGAATATTATCTATTTAGAGGGAATCCAACCAAGGCCAGGTTGGATGGGCCTTTGAGCAACCTGGTCTAGTGGAAAGTGGCTCTGCACATGGCAGGGGTTTGGAACTGGATGAACTTTAATGTCCCTTCCAACACAAACTATTCCATGATTCTGTGAAGTACTTTTGTGAATTGCAGTGCTGAGCTCCAGGAGAGTGTCTGGCTCTGAGACATCCCTGACCATGGCTCAGTACCTTCTCTGTTTTATTTCTCACAGCAGCATTCCTGCCCAAGAGGAGTTGCCTGCCTCCAGACCATCCCTCCCCAGACATAAGGACTGCTGGGGCTGGGGCCAGGCCTAAGGGGGAGTTCCTGCCACTTGGAGCATGCACCGCAATCACCACCCACCAGCCTGAGGAACAGGGCTTGCAAAAAGCCCAAGTATCTGCTAGGGCTTCATCATCTCTCACTAAAAGGGAGAGAATATAATCCCTCTGGGATAGAAGCTACAGAGAACACAGGGTAGAAATGGAGTCATTCTCCAGCCTTTGCCTCATTTTCTCAGCTTTTATGCCTTAAAAGAAATTTGCTTGAGTGGCTGATGTGTGGATGTTTGTCACCTAGTGCAAGATGTGCACAAAGCCCTTGGGCAGGGCAGTCACCCATGTTTGGCTGTACACAGCACAGGGTGTAGGCCACCACTGCCGACACGAGAGCTCCCTTTGGCATCCCAGCATGGTGCTGCCTGCTGGAATGGACCCTGCTTGTGGACTCCCACAGGTGCTGCCAGTAGGTGAGAGAGCTCTGGGATCAGTCCTGCCCTAACCTGTGCTCAGGCTGCTCTCCCCAGCACTACCAGCTCTGAGGGGAAATGGGCTTCTCTGGAATAGCCCCCAGGGCCATGGGAAGGAGTGCTGAAGAGTTGTCCCCAGTCTGGAGCTGCCATCCGCCATCAGCTGCCATCAGCTCACGGGGGCTGCTCCCAGTGCTGCTATCAGTGCACATACTCTCATGGTGTCTCACCAGCACCTGCCATCCTGTCCTCAGCCAACAAACCTCATTTTGTATCAAATCTGGGTTACTGTCTCTCAGACACCAGATTTCCCTTTTTCTAAAATGGTACCAGAACAAAGGCTCTCCCAGGATGTCATTTGCTCCTACCTTCTCACTAGTTGCTAATTAATACTGTGGCTGCCTAGTCATGCAGCGGGTGTTCATCTTTATGCATGCGTTCAGAGAAGATGAACATAATATCTGCATTATGGGGTCCTGCAAGTTGATTTGCTGGGGAAGACAGGTGCCTGATGCTTCAGGAATTCCTCTAGCTACAAGAGGATCTGCTGGGCACCTTGCTGGTCTCCTCAGCTCTGCACAGCCCTGAAGTCAAGGTGCCCTGGCTGCTCCTTAGTCATGCCAGGAAATGCCCACTGTCAGTGGGCCTTGAGCTGCTCCTGGAGATGCTGCTGGTGGGTGACTCACAGTAACTAATGTTACTGAGTGCCCTGTGCCTGCTTGAGCAGGTAAGACCTGTAGTAGAAAGGCAACTGTATGTGCAAGCACATGGGGAGGAGAGAAAAACAGTGAAGAGAAACCACAATCGTTTGTGGGCTTCAACTAATGGGCCTGGAGTACTCAGAAATCATTCAGTAAAGTGCACCAGATCCCCAAAAAGCCTCGCTAGCAATGAGTCACTGGTTAATGTACCACTAACTTGAATTTATACGTTTAATATTTTTCTGTTGCACTGTTGCTGTTGCTGTGTAGATTGCTTCATCAATCTTCTTTCTTGTCCTGAGGTACGTTAAAGTAGGATCTTTTGGGGTTTTTTTTTTAAATCAATTTATTTCAAAGAATAGTGGAAAAGTTCCTTGCCATTTATTTCTCAAGACTTGAAATGTCCTCAAGACTAATGTCCTAGTCTAATTTACATAGTCCTGCATCATAAACCACATGCCTGTAAAAATATCCTTTTTCTGAGGACCTATGAATATATGAATATAACAGCCACTCTCAATACATTTATTTCAATAGTGGTAATGAAGGAGGAGCTTTTAATGAAACCATCTTTATTTTTTAAAAAACCCCACCAACATGCTCATAAATGTTTTTAAAAGTGTCAATATTCCTCCTTTCAGTGTCTGACTGAATACAGACATTTTACTTGCTGTTTTAATAATATACATTTTCCCTTCCAGAGATCAAAATTCTGCCCTGGCAAGAGTTTTAAAAGTAGGTGCTCAAAATTGGCCATATCCCACGGAGCCAGGGGAGAGTGGCTGTGTGCTGCTGTGGCAATGACACACCCTTTTTGGGATAGGCTGGGCAAAACTAGGACTGGCAGTTCAAGGGGTGTGTGCTTGCACTGTTGGAGGTTCACGGCCACTCGGGCTCCTGAACACCCTGCGGAGCCAGAACCCACTTGAGCAAAGTGAGGGAAAATGGATTTAAGACTTGTGGTGTTTAAGTTGATGGGTATTTAATGTCTGTAATTACTAATTTTTGAGACCGTACACATATCGTATACACATACATTTTATATATACATGCATATATATATGTATATATGTATATATACACACATATATGTGTGTGAGCATGTGTATTTCCTTGGTTTCGTAAGACGCCTTCTCTTTCCAGACAGGCTGGTGCGGTGCAGGTGACCCTGGGGCAGTGCAGAAGTTCTCCAGAAGTGCCAGGAGCACTTGACTCCTCCGATAGATTTTAATGGGAACGAAGCCCCCAGTGCAGCAGTGAGGAGCCTGAATCTCTCCAGAAATGAGTGTCGGGTTTAAAACACAGAAAGATGTTGCGCACCCTGCTCGACCCCCCTTTTCTCCTGGTGAAGCGCTGAGGAAGGTGAGCTCTACACAGCCATGGGCTCAGCAGAGCTCCCCTCGGCCGCTGGGGACCCCTTCGGTCCCGGGGATCCCTCCGGCCTCCGGTCCCCTCGGCCTGGGCCCCCCGGCCGCTCCCGTCGCCCCGCACGGTCCCGCCCCGCACGGTCCCGCCCCGCCCGGCTCCCGCACCGCCGCGTTCCGGGGCTGGCGGCTCCTCCCGGCAGTGCGGTACCTCGCGGCCGCCATTGCATCACCGGCACCCGCGCCGGCCGCGCCTGCATTCCGCACCCCGCACCCCGGCTCCGGCTCCGGTTCCGGCGGGGAGGGGCTGGGCGAGCGCGGGCTCTGTGGCAGGGGGGAGCGACTCGCGACCGGTTTCCAGCGCCGGTTCGGCGGCGCCGCGGCCGCGCCTGCAGCGCCGCCGCCCTCCCGGCTCTGCGTTCGGCGCAGCGCTGAGGCGGCGGGAGTTCGGCGGGATGCGCCGGTGGTGACGGGGCAGCGGCAGGCGCGCAGGGCCAGCGCCGCCCGCCATGGGCCCTGCCTGAGCGGCGCGGCCGCGGCCGCCCCCGGGCCCGCGGGCCGGGCATGGGCGGCGCGGCGGCGGGCGGGCGCTGAGGGGCCGGCGACAGCAGGATGGAGGCGATCTGGCTGTACCAGTTCCGCCTGATCGTCATCGGCGATTCCACCGTGGGCAAGTCCTGCCTTATCCGCCGCTTCACCGAGGGTCGGTTCGCCCAGATCTCCGACCCCACCGTGGGCGTGGATTTCTTCTCCAGGCTGGTGGAGATCGAGCCTGGCAAGAGGATCAAGCTGCAGATCTGGGACACGGCCGGGCAGGAGCGGTTCCGGTGAGACCCGCGGGGCGGGGCCGGGGGCTGCGGGCCTGGCCCGGCTTGGGCGGGGGGCCCGCAGCCTAGTGAGGCTTGTGGAAATCAGACAAAGAAGAATTAAATTGGCACCTTTTGTGCCACCCGCATCCCCATGCCTGAGATCCATGTTCACCTCTAATGGCCGCATGCAGTTGTGCAGGATGTGCAGGTGTGGATGTCGAGGAGCGGCCCCGCTGCCGCTGGGGAGGGGTACGAGGCGCTGGGTCCGCGTTTTACCAGCCTGGAGGTGGCCGTGCATCCTCTTCCTTCCCCCCGGTGCGGAGGCAGTGACTAGGATGCTTCACAGCCGAACACTTAAGCTGAGGCTCGCGAAATACAGTGGAATATGTGTTTTGATGCTCTGCTGTCGCAGCAGAGCTCTCTGTAGGACAGAGAAAGGTCGGAACAAACCCTTATCTGTGGTGGTACAGGGGTGACAGGTGCTTTCTGGAGAGTGCCGCGCCGAGCGCTGCGTGGCAGAGACAATTTGGGAGCTTAAGTAACAGTTAACCAAGTCTCGACGAAATAAAATAAAAGCAGCGTGTGGGACCCTGCCAAGTTTCCCACAGGACTGTATGGGAAAAACAGCAGGCCTGGTTGGAGCAGGCTTCATCCCAGCCAAAGAGGGGCTCAGACCTGCTGCTCAGACAGCATGTATTTTGAAGGCATGTGTGTGTACCCGCAGCTCCTGGCCTCCTGTTTGCTTGTATTTTTCATGTATTTAACTGTGATCCACTCTTCCATCCTGCTCCCTCTGGGATTGCTTCCTGTGTTCCACATCTCTGCAGCATCACAGAGCTTCTACCTCTGTGCTGTAATGACTTGCCTGAGGAATGTTTTGGTTTCATTCAGTAGATGAAAACTCCCCTGCCCCCACCCCTCACCACCTTCCCTCGCATCTGTGACACTGGCATCTGGCCCACGACGTATAGTAGTTGGTCCTTATCCACTGACAGCTTTTTCCTGTGCTACCTTGAAGCCTTGCAGGCAAGGAGCTGGTGCTTTATTCTGCTGTGTGAGGAGGTGCTTTAGCTTGCAGTTGCATCAGCTTTCAGCTTTGGATCTCTGGCTGAGGTCTACAGAAAACACACCTGAGTGCCATCCCCTGTTCCTGCCATTGCTGTGAAGAGCAAAAGGCTGTCAGATGGCTTCAGTTTCTTTTACACATTAGGAAGTCTGGGGCCCTGGAGGCTGCTTGCCCTTGGTGCTGGGGGCTGACCTGGCCCGGCACTCAGGTTGTCAGCATGATGAGCAGGTGACCTTCAGTGCAAGGGCAGCTGCACTGCTGCAGTGGGCAGCAGCCTGCGAAGGCAGGAAGAGTGCAAGGGGCAGGAATGGTCAGTGACATTAAAAAAAAAATCCCATTTTGCAACTTTGAAATGCCCTTCCCAAAGCGCAGACTTGAATTCCCAATGTAAAAAGTTGGAGCAAACCCAGGGGCCTTTATTGTGCACTCTGAAATGGGGGGGGGGGGGGGGGGGGGGGGGGGGGGGGGGGGGGGGAAGAAAAAAAAAAATAAAATCTGATTTGTGTTTATCCCTTTCAAATCACTCTTAGCCCTGTTACAAATTGTGCCTGATGAAGAAAACTCTTGGGCTCCTCCTACAAAGTAGGTTTCTTGGCCAGAGACAAGAATTAGCTGTTACTGGAATAAGCCAAAGCCCCTTGGACTTGTCATAGGCAAGAAGCACAATGGAGCAGGTGCTCTCCAGAAACCTGAAACTTTTTTTGTCATTTATCAAGCACAGGGAATTTCTTAAGAGGGAAATCTATAAGAATGAGCTCCCCTTTTTCAGATTTGAGCATTTCCAGTCTGCTTTACATAGTTTAACAGCTTGCCAATGAGGACAAAACCACTGTAGTTATTTTGAAAACACCTTGGTATTCTCAGAGCAGCAGCTGTGTTACAATTTTGCTCTTCCTGAATCCCTGTTGTGAGCTCTTTCACTCTCCGTAAATTAGTAGCAATTTCTGTGCAGTCAAGGTTTAAAGTACAGTTAAGCATGTGCCACTCTATTTTGCCAGACCAGGCCTGAAAACATGCTGCCTGGGGCAGTGTTGAGGCAGCTTTGGAGCTGTAGAACAGGGTCCAATTCTTCCCAGATCCAGCAGGTCTTGCCCATCTCTCATTGCTGAAGTAATGCTATTTCCTTGTCTGAAACATGATGATGTGTAATGCTAGCAAAAGCCTGTGCAGCCCTTGCTCCCTGGGACCACCACCTACAGAAAAGCTGTTTCCTTCCAGCCAGCAGCTCCCCCTTGGCTGAGAGGGAAATACACGAACAGGAATGGACCCTGGCTGCAGGAGTCCCCACCATGGGTACAGAGCAGGGGACAGAGTTCCCAGACAGAGATGTTGCCTGTATGTTAAAACTTGGTTTAACATAAGTAACATAAAAGTAGGTGCAAGTCTGTGTACTGCTCTGCATCAGTGTGTGATTGTGGCAAGAGGAGGGAAGGTAGAAATCTCAGAAGGGAACTGGGGAGGGATGTGCAGCATAAAGGCAATATGCTTTGTCTCCTGCAGATCAGTGAGGAAAACAGCTGTGGAAAAGGCTTTAAGAAGAGGCACTGAGACCTTCACCTAATTTTACCTTGAAGCAGCATTCAGCTTAGATCCCATCATGTCTTTTAGAAGTACCTGAGGCATTTTTGTTGCTGGCAGGGGGAGCCAGGGCTGATGGCATGGAACACAAAGGAGAAACAGAAATGTAGTGTGTCAATGTGGGGGTGAATTCAAAGTGCCAATATCTATTTGTGGCTGGCCAGATAGCAAAAGGCAGATCTAATTCCCTCTGTGCCAATGGTGCTGTGACTATTGTCCCTAAGCCAAACAGTTGGAGAGGAGAAATTATCCAAACACAGCCAACTATGTTTTTTCCCCTGCTTCTGGCTTTCATCAGTTTTTTTCTGTGAATTTTCACCCATCACTGTATGCTTGTTGATAAAACAATTCTTGAAAACTCTAGTTCATCCTTTCTTGGGGCAATTTTGACAGATACACACACTACAGGACCAAATGGCACCCAACAACAGACTTGCATAGGCAAAAAAAAGACTCGTCCTAAGCTAAAAATGCAGCAGTGCTTATATTACTCCAGCAAGGAAAGTTCAGGCCTAAGTGTGAGTTCCTCCAGGGACTGAAATCGACCATTGCTTCTGGACTTAGAGCAAATCCATGACTTGCAGAAACACCACTGTTCATCAGCTTCTTGGTTTTCCCTTGGGTAGTAGTTACTGAACTGTAGTTCTGCTTATCCTCATGGTCTCAGCTTTGCTGCATTGTCCCTGTGTTTGCTTATTTCCTGTGTTGCTTTTGGCTGCCTTGGGCTGGCCTAGCTTGGAAGAGCTTTGGGAGATGTACACAGCCTGCAGTTCTGGGGTCTTTTTGGGGACTATCTAATGTTGTCAGTATTTGGCAGGAACATGACCAGTGCCAATTCTTCTTGGAAACTAGTGTAATTTTGCTGTTTCTTGGGAGGTCAGATGGGCTGCTCCTGTCAGTGCCACTGACAGTGTTCTGTCACTGTAATGTCACTGTAATCCAATCCTGCAGTGGAAGAAGCTGTAGGGATGGGTGGATGTCCCTGTCCCAGGGCCCTGGGTATATGGAGGGGAGCTACAACCCCATGATCAGCCTTCCAGATCTCTGACCTTCTGTTTTTATGTGGCTTTCAGAGAGCAGGTGTTTGGTTTAAAACACATCCTTGATTTGCCACAGTGCTTCTAAACCAGTGGGTTAGATGAGGTGTCCAGGGAACAGACATGGTGGGGGTGTGGGACTCAACAACCAGGAGCATACAGAAATCCATGAGAGAAAAAAGTGGTGGTGGGAATTTTGAAGAGAGCCATAATAAATCAGTGGGGCGGTTACTTAAGTGCAAAATCTTTAAGCCAAAATTAATTTTCCTTTTAAATTACAAGCTCTACAGAGCACAAGCTAGAAGTCCTAAGACATTGCCTGAATGTCCTTCTCTTGCCCTATATTCTGCAAGGTAGACAGTGTCGTGGTAATGCTGCTTTCTTAAAGGATATATATTCACACAGCTGTTATTTAATACTGTTGTGGCTTCTTGGCTTGCAGGTCCATCACCAGAGCCTACTACAGGAACTCGGTTGGAGGACTACTCCTCTTTGACATTACAAACCGCAGGTCTTTCCAGAACGTCCACGAGTGGCTGGAGGAGACAAAGGTGCACGTCCAGCCATACCAGATTGTCTTTGTTCTGGTAGGTCACAAGTGTGACCTTGACACACAGCGGCAAGTGACCAGGCACGAGGCGGAGAAACTGGCTGCTGCCTATGGTATGAAGTACATTGAGACCTCGGCTCGGGATGCCATTAATGTGGAGAAGGCCTTCACTGATCTGACTCGTGATATATATGAGCTGGTGAAAAGGGGGGACATTTCAATCCAGGAGGGATGGGAAGGGGTAAAGAGTGGGTTTGTCCCAAACGTAGTGCACTCTTCAGAAGAAGTGGTGAAATCAGATAGACGGTGCTTGTGCTGAGCTTCTCTAGAGAGGCGAGTGGTGATGAACTCTACTAACCAAACATACTTTACTAAGTGAACTCAGTGTGACAGAAGGGAGAGCAACACTCCCCTTGTGAACAGCCTTCCACATTGTTTTGGACACCAGGACAGACCCTGGAAAGAAATATTCTTTTCCAAATAACCTTTCAGAACTGGGGGCTACAAACCCAAAGGAGAGTGAGTGAGGGTGCATGTGGATGTTGTAAGGAGATGAGAAGCAGAAATGAGGGGCTGCACAACACAGAAAAGAGTATACAGAGCTGAATGGGCTGGTACATGCCAGGCTACTGTACATGTTCTCTTTTAAGTAAACCCATAGCTCCCTGCTGCCTTTTGGAGCCACAAAATGGATACTCAGTTGTATGAAAAACAGGCAGACAGAGAAAACAGGAGGACATCTTGGTTTGTGTCAGCTATTTCTTTCTAGGAAAGTCTAAAGGCAGCATAGATACCATTTCCTCATAAGGTCAGTTTCACAAGAGAAGTTTCCGGACATGGTATGCACACTTCCAAGTTTTCTTTCTTATGTTCTTGAATGTAGTTCAATAGCAAAGAATATTTTGTGGGATTTAAAGAGGAAAACAGTAGTTATTTAACTGGTAATTAAAATTTAAATTATTCATCCCTAAACAGTGTTTTTCTTGCTGTGCTGAACCAAGACTCTGAGTGGCAACTCTTGCTGTAGTAGCGATTATTCAATGCAATTTTTACTCATTTACTGCCTGGGTGAGTACTTTGGAACTACCCTAAGTCCAGGGCTTTTCAGTAGAATTAAGTGATGAAGAGCATAAAGAGAGAACCATGTCCTCAGGTGTTATGTCTTAACACTGGGGTGTTGCAGCCAAGTGGGACACACCATTTCTGTTTCAGTAACAGCACTGTGCTGACCTTACCAGCCAGGTCACAAGAAGGAATGGAAAGGAGGAAGAGAAAAAAGAAACCAAACAAAATAAAAACTTGAAAAGGTTAACTCAGGTGTATCAGACATCCTAAAAGTTGAGATTTGCTCTTAAAGAAGTTAAATAGCATAGAAAGCAACAGCTTCCATCGGTACTTTCTGCTGTTAAAGTGTCATTTTCTGTCTTGGCCTCTGTGGAAGAGAACTGGCACTGGGAAGGTAGAACACACAGCAGGAGTGTCTGAGCAGGTGGAAAGCTTCAAGACACACTCAAGAGTAAAATTTGTTTTCCTCCATGTTTTAGTTTGACAGAAGAGGATCCATCTCAGATTTGCCATCATGGGGTGACAGCCATGTCACAAAAACTGTATGTAGGTGGATGTTTTCTGGGAATGCCATTCACCACTTAAAAGCTTTGCTTCTGCCAAAATTTTAACCCAAGCTTTTGAAGTGCAGTGGGGTGACTGTGCTCCTGTAGCAAATTAGGGAAGTTCAGCCTATTGAAAGTGAAAAAACAAAATGATAGTGACTTTTTTACTTGTATTTGAAAGCTTTATACACCAAACTGCAGTGGGAAGAAGGGAGGGTTTAGGTAAAAGCCACAGGAAGCATCTAGTGTTTATTTTAGGCCTGTGAGTAGAGAAAAAGAAAATTGTTCCAGCTTTTTAATCTGTCCCATCTACAGAAATACAGATCTTAATGCTATTGAGTTCAGACTGTTTCTCCTTCTGAACCTGTTTGCAGTTTGCAGCAGTACATGGGTAGGTCTGTTCTAAGAGAAAACCTGTGGTTTCCATATTGAAACTGTAAAAAAACCCCAAACCTCCAGCAAACATAACCTAACAACCCAAACCCTGAACACTTGTTTCTAGGTGTTCTAGGAACAATTTCACTTCTTGGTGTCGGCAGGGGAGCAGCAGCGCTGTACCTGCTGGGAGGGCATAGGGAGCAAATGCCACCAAGGGGTGTGGCAGTGACCTGGTGCTTCTTGGTGAGCTTAAATAGGCTTGAATGTATCCAACACCTCATGCTAAAGGCCAGTGAATGCCAGGCACTTGGGGTTGAGTTGAGTGCCCTGAAAGTAAAGTAAATAAATAAATAAATTAAAAAAAAAAAAAAAAAAAAAAAGAGTGCCCTTTACAAAAATCTGGTTTTGGCTGAGCAAAGGTGGATGCAGGGAGCACCCCAGGAACTGGGCAGATGTCAGGGCAGAGTGTGGGATTTGCTCCGACCAGCTCAGTCAGTTGCATTTCACAAAGGCAGGGACAGACAGTACCAAAGGGTCAGTTTCTATTCCCTGAATGGAAAGTCCACCAAGCAAGCTACTTCAGCTTTTCAGGGGCCAGCTGGACACTAGGTCTGTCTGTCTGGGGGTGTCTGTCTGAGGATAGCAGCAGCCCCAAGGGCAGAGCCAGAGTGTGACATGAGGGGCTATGAGGAGTTGGATCAGACATCTTAGCAATAGTCACATTCTGTAATTCCCCTGTGTGAAAGCCTGGCCAGAGAGGAAAGATCACTTCATGAGACAGACAATATTTTATTTAATGCGTTTTGGACATTCCCCTTTACTGCTCCCAGGGAGAAATTCTAGAAAGCCTAAGCCAGTAAGTGCATTCAGAGTGAAATCTTCAGAGTGAATCTTCAGTTTAAATACAGAAGTGTTGTAATTCTAAAGAGGAACATTACAGAAGAAAATGTACACAGTCTTAACTACTTAGAGTTAATAAATTGTTATATTAAATGATAGAGAAATCATTATCTACATCTTTTTCTAATTCCTTGCATTTTCTAGACAGCTTATTAAAATACAGGAAATGTAGATTCATCTGTACAAAATTTGGAATGATTTTTCTAAGATTAAATACTTATTGGATATGCTAAGAATTCTTTTCTAACAACTGGTTTTAATGCTTTGACTTAGAGGGACTTTGAGAAATCAGGTGATACCTTTCATAGGCTAAAGGTCAGGAGCTCTTATACTCTAGGACAAAAAGAGAAAAAAAAAGCAAAAGCTAACTTTCTGTGGTCTCTACCACATATTAAAAACAATCTGCATGTTAGACTGAACTTGCTCAGAACCTCCAGAATAAAAGCATACTTTACACTGTCCTTGCTTTGTTATGCACTGTAATGAAATGTGAAAATAATGCTGTATTTAGCTGCCTGTATGTGACTGAAAATATGCTTGTATTTAGCAAAATGGTTACTACGTGATAATGTGAAATTCAAAACTTGTAAAGAAACTTTGGTGGGTTTTTTTTCCCCCTTTCCTCCTACCCATTCTCTCTTAGTGTGTTTCCCTGCTCCCTATCTCTGCTCTGTATTCCAGCCAGGGCTGGATCCACCATTCCCAGGCACTGCCTCACAGCCACTGGACACTTCCTGTAGGGCCTGCCTCACTTTGCACCTGTCCTCTGCCTTGCTGAGAAAAAACAGACAAACTGCTCTGAGACAAAACCACCCCCTGCTTCCAGCAGTTGCAGCCACTGCAGCCTTGGCCCCTCCAGGAGGCCTCTGCAGGTCTGGTGGTATGGCAGCTACAACAACAAAGCGCAGAGCAGACCTAGGCAAGGATTAGTCACTGATCCCACTTTTGGGGGTTTTTATTTACCTCAGATCAAACACATAAACACCAAATCCTGAGTTATGATGGCCACAGCCATCTCCCATCCCCCAGGAACCAGACACCTTTGAACACAGGAGCCATTTCAACTCCAAGGCTGTCACCCTGTCCTCTCTAACATGCAGCAGCAGGTTCCTGGCAGTGGCATAGTGTTGATTTTGTTTGGCTCTGCTTCTGCTGTGCAAAAATGCTTAACTGGTCGTTTCATTTTGCACAACAAAGGCAAGCAATTGCTGCCTTAGGACCAGCCTGGGGTGGGGGGGTGGGAGCACAGCCTGTTAGGATTGCATTAATCAAAATCAAAGAAAAAACTGTAAGAGAAATCAGGCTCTGTTTGCAGCTGTCTTTCCATCGTTGCTGATGCTAGAAAAAGAAAATGGAAAGCAGCAGCCTACAGCCTGTCCAGTGCCACATTCTGGTGCTGTAGCAGATACCTGTTTGAAAATACGGTAGAGTTCCATGTTCCTCTGCTGCAGCCACAGACACTGAAACAAACAGTATTTGCTGTGGGGAAGGGATGAGCCCAGGCAGTTACTGGCGATCAATGCTAAGGGTTTACCTTCTCTCTGCCCTTCCCTGCAGCTCACTTTCTGACAGGCACAGTGCTGGTAAATCACTTGCTTTCAGTCACCAATTCAGATGTGCTGACTCACGCCCCCTTTCATTTATGCCAGGATCCATCAGCCACACTTTTCATGTCCGCTGCTTCCATGGAATTGAATTTTTCACCCCTAACAAGCCTAGTTAAGGGAGGGAAACATTACAGAAGGTCACACATCACATTCATGACTTTCACACAAAGAAAGATGCACAAAAACAGCTGTCTGCCACAACTGTTTAGTTTTACTATTTTAATATCATGAAATAAAAGTACAAAAAATTTACAGGTATATTGTTTCTTACTTGAAGATTGAACAGTTAACATTTGCATTTATTTTGCAGTGAAACCTGTACTCTCAGTCACAGAATGTGATTATTAGCCACTGACATCACCACTGAGCATTTCATTTTAGAAAGAAACTGCAAAGGTAAGAGGCAACAATCTCGCAAGGCTTTGTAAGGACCACAAAATCCACTCCAACTGTACCACCAGAGGTCATGTTCCAGTCAACCATCTAACACAGATTTTACCACCTGGGAGGCTGTGTTCAGACATTTGAATTGGACATCTGGGCCAAGGGGGTGGCAATGGGAGGCTCTCGAAAGCTGTGGGCTCTTGGGTCCTTGTTCAACACATTTGCTGAAACAACCAACATGTGCACACGTATGAAAAAGAAGGGGTGAGACCTGCAGGCTTGATATCCCCTGTGCTGCTCACTCCTTGCCCACTGTGCTCTCTGAGGACAAATCACAAACTGCTGCATGTAAAGTGTTGAGAGCTCAGTAACAGTTAGGTAACCCAGAGTTACTACAAATTTATCCAAAGGAGACATCCAAGAATGCCTACATACTGGTGCTCCCATTAACTAACTAAAACAAACCCCAAGATTCCACTCTAATTTTGCTGTTTCCTGGAACACTACAGCTGGACATCATCCCAGCCCAAGTCAAAGTTAACTTCATCAGCTTCAGTATAAAGATGAAGAAGAAAAACCCTGCATTGCCTTAGCCTGTGAACATGGCTCCATTTCATACATCTCCTTCAGCTTTTCAGACAGGCTTTCAGGCAGAAATTTATTTATGATGGACTGATCAAAATACTACATCCTTTGCTGGACTGTGTGGTGCCTTTTCAAATAATTCATTTCATGAAGCATGCATGAAACCAAATTTTGAGTTTACAGATAAATAAAATGGTGCTCACCATTAGTTTTTATATATTTTACCAGTTACTGAAATGCTGAAAGTAACTCAGTCCTGAATGAAGTTTGGGGGTGCTTAAATAAAAAATACTTGGAAATTAAAACCACATTTAAAATTGGAAAACCTATGCTTTGTTTTTGGAAGGGTCTTGCTTGTTTCTTCTCTTTACATCCCAGTTATAAACTCTAGCCATATCTGAAGGTGTGGAATTAAGGAAATGGCTCATGCTATCAGAAAAGAGAAAAAAAAAAAAGGATTTTTAAAAAAGAAGAGAAAGCAGGTTACAGAGTTGGCTGCTTAGAACAGTCAGTATAGGAACCATTTCATGAAAGGGCTGACTTGGTGCAAAGTTTCAGCTCTCAGAAACACTTTAACTGTTGGTAACTTCAGTATTTATATAATTAAAAAACCAAATAGGTTACTTAAAAATACCAAAAAGGTATTGCAGAGAAACAATTTTTATTTTGCCTAACTCTGCTGATTTCAGTCAAGCTGCCCACATCAGTTGTATTTGCCTCTTTCAGGCATCCCAAACTCCTGCAGCACTAAGCTCAAGTGTCAACTTGAAAGAACAAGCAGTTGTGCCTTCATTAAACTAAATCTAATGCTTCAGTTAATTGCTACACTCATTAAAATAGATTTTAACTAGAAAGTGTAAAAAAGAACCCACCCCCCACACAGGACATGGTTCATGACAGTACAAAGACATTTAAAAAACACTGAGCACACCCCAACCCACTTCCAGGCTTGCTGCAGCAGGGCTTCTTCTGCTGCTTGGAGGCAGCTGCAAAGGGTGTGATGGGCAACAAAGTATAATATTCATATACCCTAGAGAAAGGGTCACTGCTTTAAGGTGATCACTTGGGCATCAATCCACACTTCAACTCACTCCAGAGTCAGTCTGGGTTGCAACCACTGCTGTAGATTTCATGAGGACACAAATACAAGTTTTGTTACCTCTCATACACCAACTTCCAACTCAGCCCTGCAAATACAATAGTCCATTTCATTACTGGGACAGTAAAGTTCACAGGTGCTACAGAATTTTGAGGGCAGCCAGTCTAAAATATAAACACATCAGAAAATTGATTGTTACCTGGATGTTGGCTTTCCCATACATCTCCTCCCTCACATTAATGAAAAGGATACTGACTTCTGTAGTGGTGAACTGATCTCTGAGAAAATCCAGGTCTTCCTCTAGAAGATCGAGATTTTTCGTGGCTGTTGACAAATTCTTCTCTAACAGAGCCTGAGCTTCATCAATATCATATTCAAGCATCACATTGGCCTAGAAAAGGAAGATTGATAAAAGCTCTTACTCTTGCATTGTAAGGACTAAGCCACACCAAGCATATTTTAGGCTGTTGTTTTTAACTAATCACGTTAGCAACAGACTGTCCTGACAGGCAAAGACAAGATGCAGGACAGACAATGTCTGAATCACCCAATGAGGCCTCCACCCCTTCAGTAACTGAGTAATAAATCTCCCTAGTGACTTCAAGAAGTTCTCTTCCTATAGCTAAGCAAGGAGGGATTTCTTCCCCAGTGGATCAGATTCAGGTATTAGTATCTCATCCTCACTGTATTTGGAAAGTGAGAGACCTCACATTTCTTAGCAGCACCTTTCAGGAGCCACACAATTCTAGAAACAGTTTTTGCTGGATTCAAGATAAACCTCAGGCTCTGTGTGAAACACTAACAAACAGCTGGCACTGTCAGTAACAAGAACTACTACAGGTATTAAAGATACAACAGGTGTAAAAGTCCTCTCTGATGCTGTGGTGGTGGTTTTTAATCCACACATGGTTGTTTCAGTAAGAAGCTACCACAGGACAAGATAAAAAAGCAGTATCAGGTGAAAATGCATCAATGAAGCTTTGTCCTATTCAAGAACTATGCTCTGAATAGAGCCATAGCCTGTGACTGACAGAATCCCATGGAAGACTACATTGAGCTGAGTTGGATAAGCTGTTCTTTAGATCAAGAGGAGGGCAGAGTCTCCAGTAACAGTGACATGCACAGCCCAACACAGACTGTAGGCAACAAGCAGAAGAAAGGCAGAAGGCCAAGAACACCTAAATAAAATTAACTGTGCATGGCATTTCATTATAGCTTTTCAGTGTGAACCATCAATAAGATGAACCTTCTCTGATGTTCTGTCAGAAAACAAACCTGGGATGCTCCATTAAAGTTAGTGTTTATGAATTCCGAAGACAGTCTCCTAATAGCAACAGGTATCAGAATTTTAAAGATTGAAATGGGAAAGGTTGGGAGCAACTGTCCAATAAGTTTGGATGGTTCATGTGTCAACAGTGTTTCTGTCCTAACCAAGATGTTTTGTTTGGCAGCCAATACTGGGATTTAGGAACATCCATGATTTAAAAGTTTCAAAATAAGCATCAGCAGGTTAATCTCCACATAAAATGAAGCCTCTAAAAACAAAATATTCCTACCTGATATTGCTTAAATACTTGGTAATCTTGGCTGTGAATGCTGATCCCACCAGGCTTTAGTGTAAAGTCCACTCTAAATGCTGGCAGATACCTGTGAGCAACAGATATCCCACCTTTCCCTAACAAGGTGCATAAAAAGGGAAAGCAAGATGCTGAATACAAATAACATAAAGAAGATGGGAAGCTACTTGCCAAACTAAGTTATTTTGCTAGGCACATTCTTATGCCAGGTAAGGATGGATGTTAATCTGAACCAAAAAGTGACAGAAATAGTAAGAGAAACACAAACAAGGATTTTGGAAAGAACAATCCAGCAAAAAGACGATTTTCTGAAGTCTTACTGTTCAGGAACCAAAAAAAAAAAAAAAAAAGGAACAAGAAATCGCTAACACACTGAAGTTGCCTGGTTAGATGTGGTCTGCTGCATGTACCAATCAACAGAATCATGCCCGCTACAACCAGGGGAGACAGCAACCAAAACTCTTTCACAAGCCTTTTGTAAGTTATTGAAATAGTTTCAGAGAAAGTTCCATTTTACTTACCCCCAACCACAAACAAACTTTATCTGTAGGAGGAACTGAAGCTTTGCAGTACAGATTATCTGCCAATAAAAATCTGGTTTCCATTGGATGTGTGGAATCCTTAAGACAAATGATAAAACTTACAATTGCTATTTTCATTGGAAACATGTTAAAGACATAAAACTTAGAATAAAGAGCACACTTTTCTGCTTTCTGACATTGATACAGCAGTAACTTGCATGGAATTCTTTGCAACTTTAATTCAACTTTAAAATTGGATCTCCAAGAATAATGCATTTTTAAATGATATATTTAAAAACAATACAGAAATATCTATAAAGAATGGAGATGAAGTCAAAGCTTAGCTGCAATCTATATACTATTTAAAATGAGGTTTGCATTACAAACATTAGCTTTTTTTTAAACTAGCTTTCAAAAACTACTACATACCTTTAAAAACAATTCTGTTATTTATAAAGGCATATTAAGTGTGCTCTCCAAAATATTTCTTGCAATGTGTTCTGTTAGGGTGGAAAGGTAGTTAGCTTTTCTCATACTCATTAGATATTCAAAATAATTTACCTTTTTCTTCTGCATGTGTTTTAAAATTTCTAATGTCTGTTTAATTTCAGGAATCTGACTTTTTAGCCTGTGAATTAACAACAGTCATATTTATTATTTTACAGAGACACAAAGTTTCCAAAAAATGTGATCAGTTTTATTATACAGTCCACCCTCCATTTTAAATCTTGTTAACAGCTTTTTCCAGCTTACATACGCAGGTTTGAAAGACGTGGCATGTAAAGGCAGCTCAGCTCCAGCTTCACCTGCCCCTCCAACACCAAGGCGTGCTGGCTTTGGAAGCACACCAATCCACTCGGCTTTCACATCAGAGCAACACACAATAACAGACCCCCTTTTACTAAAATGATACATTTTGCATATTTGTAATCTCCCAGAGGACAGGGAAACCTCAGCAGAAATATAAATCAAAATTACTGCAGGAAAAACAAAACAAGTGTGTTTCTTCTGAGGTTCTGGACTATTCTGACAATGAGAGCCACAATACCCTGCACTGTTCAAGCAAAAGCTCTCCAGAGCTGAGGGCCTCGCTCTCCTCAACAGCCCTGGCAGAGGCACTGGGATCCCTATGGCCTTCCTGGCCATTAGACTTATTATCAAACAAAAAAAACCAAAACAACAGAACTGTGCTAAACATTTCCCAATTCTGCAAAGATTACAACTTACCTCCTTTTCTTTTGAGCAAGATTAAGTTCCAGAAATTTATACTTCTGATACTGCTCATCCAGCTTCTTAAGAACTACATCTGCTGTCTCATTTCCAGGTTGTTTCATAAAAGAATCTACATCTTCCTTTACGGGGAGAAAAAAACCCTTAGTGTTAGAAGAGTTTTATGGAAATCCTAGACATAAGACATGCTATCATCTTACTGCAGCTACATCTAGAGTGGTTCTGAAATGTAAAGAATTATTTTTTTTTTTCTGAACTGAAGAACATTTTTTTCTTTTCTTAGACACCTCTTCATTTCTCCCTCCCTGTTTTTTTAGTAGGGAACTAAGGGATAAAGTGCAAGGATTATTTCATAACCATATTTATGGGTACATGGTTAGTGGTGCTTCCAGTCCTGGCTGACATCAAGTGACACCTAACAGGGGTGGGTTATCCACGAAGCATCGCTAAACCTGGGTTTCCTACCTCTAAAGCAGGGATGCTTTCTCTGTGGCTAACCAGATTATGAACTGCTCTGGAAAAAAACTGATGAAGGAAATTAGTCAGCCTGATCAAGCATGTTGTGGCAGAGAAAGACGGAAAGGGGAAAAAAAAAAAAGGGCATCTGCTCAGACAGGCACTATGGAAGAGAACAACTCCAGCCAGTCCTACCATCAACTGAGAGCCACAGGACTGGCAGGAAAAACTGCCAGAGAAGAAAGGCCTAAACCAACAAGGGTATCACCCTTGGCATGTGCCTCCTTCAGAATCTCAGGAAGCAGTTCATCTGCTGGGGGACAATGTCCCCAGCTTCTGAAAGGTACATCAGGCCAGGGACAAACCACACGTTTCTGGCCTCTCCACCATTTCAGATGACCTCACTCCCCCACTGAGGTAATTCTGCCCTTGTCTACACAGCTCAGTGAAACCTGATGGAAGCCCTACCACAGGCTTCTTCAGCTCCTCCTTTTGAACTTGGTGTCTCAATTCCAGAAGTTTCTCACCAGAAAAAGACTCCAATATGTTACTAAAGTGATATCAGACATGGATCTGCTCCCCCTCATTATGATGCCTTAACTCTCTTGGCTAAAAAAACTTACTAGGAAGTTACTGAATCTGGTAAGAAGTCCCTGCCTTCCTTATCATTAAGGGAAACTGTAGCAGAACATGAGCTCCACAACCTGCAGCAGGCAGCACTGTCCAGCTGGTAGATCCAAACTCAAGAGACCACACCTCAGACTGCCTGAAAAATGCCTCGAGCTACCTCACAGTCTGGGAAGCATTCCTGCCTCTGGATGAAGCTCCTAGAGAAGCCTTCAGTAAAGAAAACAAGGATTAGGTTTGGGAAAGTGTTGTAGAAGTGAGGCCTGAGGATATGCAAAATGAAACTCCCTCTTGTGGAAGCTCTGCTCGCTTAAACCACCTGAGGCAGAAAGCAAAAGCAGGTGGGCAGCAGCTCCCCTCACACCCTGCCTGGCACCCAGCTCTGCCTCAGCTCCCATCTGTCTGTGCACATGGACAGGACATAATCCACATTCTCCTGAAACAAAGATGCTGATAAGTGAATCCAGAAGTAAATCCAGGCCCCCTGTATACTGGTGATCTCCTTCCACTACATAATGTCCCAGTTCAAGGTGAGCTAAGATTTACTCCCAAGGTTTCCCAGCTGGGGCTTCCAAGTCTGCTGGTCAGGCTCTTGTCCCACCTTCCCATCTGCAAGGCTGAAGCATAGTCACTTCTTTAAGCTTGACCAGAACCAGTTCTGAGGCACAGCTGTCAAAGCCATTAAGATGCCCACTTTGTGGTGTATTCCACAGCACCTCCACTGCAAATTCTTAAAACCCTTACAGGTTCTGCAAGGACACACCACAACTCATCTCTATCTTTTTAGGAATAAAATTCACTGGCAAAGCACCATTTTTCAAACTTCAAGCCAAGCCACAATAATGTTCTGTAGAAGCCATGAAATGCAGCAGGACAGTGCATTCCCATGTGTCCCTATGGTTCTTTTCTGAGTGATGACCCAAATAAAGAGCTGCAGGCACTCACTCTGCAGAGAGCTTCATCACCTGGGGGCATGTGCAGAGAACATGACAAGAGATATGTATCTGAAGACCTGCATCCTCACACCTGCTGAAGAAAGCATTTTATTTGGAAACATCTGAACAACAGCTCAAAACCACCACAGCAGAAAGTTCTGTTTGGAGAGTTTGTAGTCCAGTAAAACCCCGTGTCTTAACATTACTTGCTCTGAGTGCTTAACATCACCTGAAACCTGGAGAGGGGCAAGAGTTCACAGAACAACTTCCTCAGAGAAGACATGAGCCATAAATTGTGTGAAGAGCTTCTAATGAACCAAGACACAGTAAACATCTCTGAAGACAAGATTCACAGTAAGGATGCCCATGCAGCATGTGGTGGGGGGAGAAATGCCAAGCAAGAGGTCAGCAAGTCTTAAAATGTCTTTGAAATATAAACCTATTTTCTGAAATAAAAAAGCTCTAGAAAAACCTACCCTCAAGACAGTAGTATTTTTACTCTGCAGAGCAGAATACCATTACAATTTTTCAGTGCAGGCTTATTTTGAATAAAAGAAAGTCTATCTTAAAATCTACATCCAAGTAGTCTATGATCACCAGCAAGGATCTCTTCTGCAGACACACCTGTAATTTGATCTGAGCACCTCTCAAAACTGAGAATTAGGAAGCTTCCAAGATGTTTAGATTCAGAGGTTATGAAGATCCATAAGGTTATGAAGAACTGAAGAGAAGCATGGGACTAAGGCACAGCCCCAGAACTCTCAGAGCCATGTGGTACAGCATGCAAGATACTTCAGACACAGGTATTGAAAGGAAACTACATGGAACCAAATACAACAGCTAAAAAGGCAGCCACCAGCATGGAATGAGGGATGTGACAGATGGCCTTAAAGTGTTTGCTGAGGCTGTTTATAGCTTGCTTCCTGCCAGGGTGGCCACCTGTAATGCAGAGTCAGCACAGACCACAAGTTCTCCTGTCAGGATCAGTGAGGTCTCACAGAGCAGCTGTGAGCCTTGCCTTTCATCTATGCTGGTCTCCCATGAGGCATTGAAGGAAGTTAGCTGGAAGTAGCAATGATTTTCCACCCCAGTAAGGACTTGCCAGATCCTAATTATTGTTTGAAAAACTCAAAGGAAAAGGAGAAGCTGGATCACCAAAAGCAAATGCACTCTACCTGTCTAGTCAGGCCCTATACCCAGATAAGACACATCAGCAATACAAGCACTACATCTAGAAAAACCACAATGCAAGTCAAACCAATGTACTTCTCTAAAAGTAGTTGTATCAGATGGGGCAGGTTTCCAACACGTCCTAAGATCACCAAGGCAACCAGGTACAGCCACAGCCACTCTGATCAATAGTTATTTATCATAGTTAATAAAACAGCAATCAAGACCATGTACCAAGAGTGAGCTCACACCTGAAAGTGAACAGATGACTGTAAGATTATGTCACTGCATAAGTCACTGATTCCTGCTTTTCAACCGCTCAACAGAATAATCAAAAGCTCAGTACATCAGTTTTTGAAGCTGGATAAACAAGTTCGGCCTGTTTTCCAGAAGATACACATTTGTTGGTTTTCAAGAACACATGGGTGCTTCTGAAGGGTGAATCTTCTCAGCACTGTAGAACTTGATTGAGAGGAAGATGAATGGAAAGGTGCTTGGAGCACGGCACGTTATCCGTGGAGCACAAGCAGAAGCTAAGGCTGTGCCCCATGCAATGTGTGCCAGGAAGGCTCTCACAACACGCTGCTCACTGCCCTGAGTCTGGCAGTGCAATAACACGATACTGCTTAACGCGGGGAGCTGAGCTTCTTGTAAGGTAAAGACCCAGGTCGGGATCGCAAGAGGGTAACTCACCCAAGAAAATGCCCAGGACTGAGGCTGCGAAGGGCCTCCACCATCTGCGCCCCCTGAGCGCCACCGAGGTGCCGCCTTAAGGGGGCCGGGCCCTGCTGGCAGAGCACAGCCCCCACTCCCCATGAACGCCGCCTCAGGGATGCCCAGCCCCACTCCCCGGACCTACTCTCCAGGACTACAACCTCGGGGTTACTCAGCCCCGCTCGCTGGCCCCACTCGGTAGGCCCGCTCACCACGAACGCCGCCTCAGGGATGCCGAGCGGGCCGCGCCTCCCGCCCGCCGCTGCCGCCGCCTCGCTACCTCCGGCCGCCGCCATTTGGGAACGGACGGTGCATGCGCGGCGTCCGCCAGGACGCCGGGATCATGCGTCATCACGTCGGCGACGAGCTGGGCGCGAAGCGGGGGCGGGCGGGGCGGTGGCAGCCCCGGGCACCGCCCATTGGCCCATGAGGATGAGGAAGGTGGGGCAGGAAGGGGAAGGCTCCAGCAGAAGGGGAAAGGCTGCGGCAGCGGGGGCTGCTCGGGTGACAGGAACTGCGAGTGCCTTGCTTGCCCTGTCCCGGGATGGACGGGAAGGAGATGTCGCTTATCCCACCCTCTGCTTCTCTCTACGGAAGAAGTGCTCGTTTCTAAACGCAGCTGCTCTGCCTTTGCCACAGCATAGATGTGCTGACCAAAACAGAGCAAACAGGAGCAATACCTTTAACAATTTACAATAAAACTTTTCTAAAGCATCACCAATAATGCTTGCCCTGTATTCACACGCATAAGCTTCTCACCGCTTCTCGCCCCGTGCCCTTGCAGTCAGGTCATTGAATTACTGCCTCTCCGAGGAGGGACAAAGCGATGTTGCTGCGACAGTCCAGGCCGAGCACCTGGACCTCGCAGCTGATTGCTGCTGCTGCCCGGTGCTTCAGCACTGAGATGGAAGTGTGACAGAACACGAATGAACTATTAAGGAGTCCAAGCTCACAACTGAAAACAGAGCTCTGAAATCTAAAGAAACGAAAATACAACTATTAAAAATAGATTTCTCTAATTTAGAAAAAAGGAGCACTGCAGCAGCCACACTTCCCTAGCCTGTCTGTTCCAGGCCCTCTACATTCTGATGGAATGTTGATGGCTAGGGAATGAATCCAGCTCCAGGCAAACTCAACCAAAATGCACAGTCTCCCTGGAGCCTTCTTTTCTCCAATGTACACCACACAGGAGGAACAAGCCAATTAAGCACCCCAATTCAGCCATGGCTTATCAGCATTATAGAAAGCCTTGAGCACACAAAAAATGATCACACACACACACCTTGCATATGCCAAAGTTTATTTTTTTCCAAAACTTGTTTCATCAAATATGTGGATAAATGCAGGTTTTTTTAAAAAATGAACAATCTGCATATTAACAAATTGTGAAGTTCCACAATTAAAATATCAACGCAGCCAGTCTTGTGCTTAGGCTTATATTTAAAAAAATTATTCATAGAACATAAATCCTTAGATTTTTTTTTCCAGTTTGTGGCTAGTATATTTTTCACACATTCTGTATTCTTTTAAAATGAGGGAACTCACATAAAGGAACAGCTGTACAAGAATACATCTGAAAAAAGCAACCTAAATTATCATAGCTCCTTTTAAATAAATATCCAATAAAAGGCACAAACCTGTCATGGGGGAAAACATAACATACAAGACCTATTAAATAAATAATGTTGAGGTTGGGGTGAGGGAAATCTGTTCCAGCACCTATTTTGTCATTGTTCCAAGATGAAATTCCAGCCAAACATTTGGTCAAGGATTAAGTTTAATCACAAGGATACACATCTGATATATACTGAAAGATTTGATGTTACAATTCCTGTTGTAACAGGAATTTACGTAATATAAATGTAGTAACCTTTAATCAGTTACTACAATCTCTTTAAATAAATGATTATGAGAATCTGAATAAAGTAGTGATGCAGCAATGTACAGATCTATAACATCTTCAGTCATAGCAACAGGTTTTCTATATTCCTAGCTATCAGTAATGTATAAATGATAAAATGTACAGTTTCCATTGCTCAAAAATATAATCTTTTCAATGGAAATAAACGAGTGATACAGTGCCTTTAGATGTTATCCTTACAATACAAACTACCCCAAACTAAGTTTTCCTTTTTATGTACAAATCAAGCACCGATCCACAGTGCCTATTATTCTAATTGTAACCCCCCTGTCCCTGTCACACATCAAAAGATCCAGCTGGGGATAGATACACCCTGTATTCAATCTTGTCAGAAGTTTTGTTGTTGTTACTTTTGTGTGTGTGTGGTTTTTGCTGTTGGTTTTGTTTTTTCTTACACAAAGTCCATTTGTTATTTTACCTACAAATATTCCACCACTATATGCACAGATCAGAGCTTTTTTCTAGTACATATTTCCAACATTTATTTAAAAAAAAACCCAGTAACTTCTTGGAGGCAAAGTCAAACTATTATCTAGAGAACATAAGAAAACCCCAGTTATTTAGAGGTGCACGTTCAAGTCCAAGAGGCCTCACAAAATCCACCTTTCCAAAGTCCCTCAGAAGTCATCCTATGGCATGCTCCATGATAGACTGCCTGTAGCAGCACCAAGTCCAAACAGTGAGGCTCAAGTGACCCACTAAAGTACAATAATGCGAAGTGTACAGCACACATCAAAGTCTTCCTCCTCATTCAGACAAACATGGAGAGACATCTTAGTTATCAGCTTCCTGAAGTATTCAGAATATGATTCTGATCCAAGTTGGAAGGAAAGTCACATTTATATACAGCTCTCTTCACTCATCACAGCTACTGTTCACAGCTTCTGCAGGCTGGTACAGTCACCCTCAAAAACAACCTTGGTATTCAAAGTGGGGCAATTTTTTTTGAGAATAACCATAAAAGCCTTGGCAGCATCCTAAGTCCTTGTTTTTCACTTCTCATATATGTTATTTAAACACATACCCTGCCATTTTATATGTTCCAATATACACACAAGGAAGAGGCGGGCAAAACCCAGGTCTGCACGCTCGTGTGCAGAGAGAAAGATCACAGCAATCTTTGCTTCACAAGGATCAACTTGAAAGCTGTGTTTCAAAGCATCAAAAGAAGGTAGATTAAGTTTTTAAAACACACTTTGTGGCTGTTTCTCCTTTTTTAATACTAATAAATTGGTATCAGACAGCTTTGCTACAAGAAAGCAGACCAAAAGAATCATTAAAAGATCCAGAGCAAATAAGAAATAGTACAAGCTATTAGCCAGTACTAAAATCCATTTCTGAGCCAAGTATATTCCAGATATTTAAAATGCTCTGAAATAAAGTTATAACAAAGATATACTGCTTGCCAGGCGTTTATTTGCATATTTTATTAAAATAATGTGCTATTACTTATACAACTCAGTGTAAGAAAGAGACCTTACAGCTTGCAGTGCTAGGAACTGCCTGCTTGTAACACTCTCACTTCTGCCATTTATGTCCAGACATTTATAAATACATGGACTGATCTAATTTGAACACAAGACTTTTGATTGCTGAATGAATCTATGGAATTCACTACTTCTTAAAGAAACAGTTCCCTCAACACAACTACCTATTCTAAATGGCATCTATTCCCTCATCATGTGGAGGGCAACTATAGGCACTGAAGAACTCATTGGCTTAAAATTGTATAATTGTTCAATCCAATAAAGGTGGATTAAAGCTTGAAGCCCTTTGTAATTCAAACTTGAACATTAAACTACCATATACTAGTCCAAATTCTTTCAAAATCAATATACATCAAGGAACACTGAGTTTTAAATTTCTGCAAGGTTGCATTTTCCAGGAAATCAGCAGTTAAAAATTCCAAGGGTTGGGGGGAAGAGTTTTATTTTGTTTCTTTTGTATTGATTCATTGGGCAAAATATTTACCATAGGGTTAAGAAATACTATTTTTGCACTCTTTGGACAGAATTAAGCATTTAGAAAAATAGAAGGGTTGTTCTCACTCTGAGGAATGTGCTTAATTTAGAAGTTCTCTACAGGAGAGTTTGACAAGGTTCTCAGGCCTATCTGCATTTATAGTGAGAGTGAGAGATACAATTCGTGATTGGAGTGGTTTCTACAATTACAGACTCTCCGAAGGATAAAGGACATACTATGCTGGAGGTCTATTGTAACAATAGAAAATTCAGCTTTAATGTTAATCATTATTAGAAGTAATTTTACAGGAGAGCTTTTCATTGCATTTTGCCACAAAACTTCCGGAGGAAAGGTTGTTCCTGCTTCTATCTACTTAATTGTAACTACTGGGTTTTTTTAATGCAATAATTTTTATCAGACAGTGAAAAATATAAGATAAGGCATTTTCATAGCCCATTTCAGTTCTGGAGGAAGATTCTTAAGTACAAAATATGTTCCAGAAGTCTGTACACATCTGACCCATTGTGAACAATACCTCATAAATTAGTTGATTTTAAAGATTTTCCTCTCAAAAAGAGTCCAGATTTCTTAATGTAGCATTTTTACCTTGAAATCACTACAGAAGGAAAAGATTACTGCAGCATCAAAGAAACAACTATCTAAAAGTTTACACTTATTTACACATTTAAAAATAATTATTTTTATATGGTTTACAGCTAGGTTCTTATTTCAAAAAAGAAGCACAAGCTATTTTCTACAGCTGGATAATTTCAAAATCATTGCCAGTTCACAAGTATCAGCATGACTGCAAGGTTTGAGTCTTTTGACCTAATGGACTTTAGAAAGAAGAATTGGCTCTCTTCCCTCTACTGCAGTAATCAACAAGACTCTCTGACTGCTCCCATGTGCTGTAGTTGGGGCACTGACAAACACTGGCTCCCAAGGCTGCTCTTCCCTGAGCCCATGGTGGGAGATGTCACCTGCAGAGAAGGTACCCGTGGAAGTGCAGCTCCTGGCACCTGTTGAAGGCTGTGCGAGCTGTTCTGGAACACACTCATTTCCCCTACTCCATCACAGACTTGCAGCCTTGCAGTTGCTAACTCTTTTTACTTAGCCCTGTAATACTGACATACCAATGGAGCAATTTATTATTTTTAACTGTATCTGTGTATGCAATATATGTCTTGTTGATTCACAGCATTTCAAACTTACATTATAGTTTGCAAATTACTATAAGTGTGAAAAAGCTGTCTGATTCCACACAATGATGGCATTATGATAATGCAAGCGTTGCTCTATCAGAGTATTTATCAGAGCACATAAGTTTAATTGCTCAACTTGATTTCACATTGTGTCTTGGTTACAACAGCCACAGAATTTACGAATAAAATAAATAGCTTTAACATTCTCAACCAATTCCTAAGGTAATCCACTGATGATTAAGGTTGTAGAGCAATCAGCTAACCTTCTATGTGATTTTGAACATGATAATCCAGCTTGCACCTTCTATGTCAACCTCAATAAAAATAGTTTTCTACTGAGTAGTTTAAAAAAAAAACGTAAATCAGGAAACAAACATGTCTTCACACTGCAGTGACTGTTATAAACAAGAATCTCTAGAGCATTGCAGTTCAAAACAATATAGTATTGTACAGGGAATAAACAGTTGCCCTGTTCAGGAATACATCATGGAAAGATTGAAATTCAGTCTTTTAATTTTTTTACCAGTATTTGGTTGTTCTCGCATCTTGTTGCTTTGGTGACTCTACATAAACTGTATCTGTGAAACAAAGATGATGTATTAATGCCACTTACATAACAAATGGTTTCCCAGTGTTTTAGAATAAAGAATCTGTTTGGCTGCCTTGTTACTTATAATTTAAGTCTACAGGCTTCGGCATTTTAAAAATGCCCCAAAGAATATTAAGACCTATGTATCTGGGTGACAGGAGTACAGTTTCTCCAGTGTGAATAATCTCTTGTCCATGCCTTTTTCACTCCCACATCACCTAATCCTTCAAGAGACTTCCAACACTGGTCTGGTCAGCATGACTAAAAAGCAAGTGTCCAGCTAATGTCATAGCAAGACCAAACCTACATACCTTCACCACTCCTGTTTACTTAATATTGAAACAGTGAGAGGAAAAAATCTGATTTTTACTTTCTTCCTTGCTTCCGGCAATTCCATCATCTGCATCTGCCTCCTCACCACCAAAGCTGATGCCCTTGACTGAGGAACCCCTCACTTTCACATGGAGAAATACATCAGCAGCCTTTCAAAGAAGCATTTGGTTGTGTTTGCCAAGGCTGAAGTTTCAATGTCTACAAGATTAAAGAGCACCGTTCACCTGAGTTTCAGAAACAGGTGCAAAAGGATTTGTTGGCCTTAGACCAGGCTGTGTGTACATCATTGAAGGGGGTGCCATCAAAGGAGCAGCTCCAACCTGAGGAGGTACCTGTGACAAAAACAAAAACCCCACAAAAAAAATATATAAAATTCACTACATTCACATATGTAAAGATACGTATTTTTGCATCTTAAGTATAGTAGAAAGGAAATATATAAACACAGAGAAAAAAGTAAAATATTTTAAAAACTGCTGCTATATCAATTTCAGAGTCATGTCTTTCAATGCAGTGTGGGAAAGATACCAGATTTCACACACTATTGCCAATACATTTAATTTGCAGGATGGTTTGAACATCGTAATTCATGACATGCAACCTACTGATAGAGACAACTCAGTTTTTAGGAATACAAAACCAATCATGCTTCTTACCATCCCATATACAGGCACTTGAGGTGTGGTCAATGGGTATGTGATAGGAGCAGGTACCTTTAATCAAAAAGATTTTGAATGTTAGAGAAACTTGTGCATATATATAGTAATATATATATGACTTTGAAAAACATGTATTTTTCAGTACTAAAAATAACCAATTTCAATAAGAAATTGACTTACATATCCAGGATAGTCTACTCCATTCTGGCATAGCAAAAGGATAAGATAGAAAATTATTTAATACTTATTAATACTGGAAATTCTAACTAAGGGATGGAGTCCAGTACCATAACACTTTTTAACTATGCTCATTTATTAAAACAATCGAAGCCTGAGGAAAATAAAGTGCAAGGACAATAACATCAGTTACTATGCTTAGACAGCGACCACTAGTACAACTTACAGCAAAATTAGAAATTTTACTACACCTAGCCAGATTTGAGCATATTGCTTGCGCAAGCATGTGTGCGAAAAGCTTTTAGAGGGCATGGCATGCAATGTTCCTTCTTGCTCCCATTATTAGACAAGGGCATAGAAAAAAGAAGGCCAAGAAAGACAGTGACCATTTGGTTTAAGTGAATAGCAAGAGATGTTTAGTCAGGTCGATGTTGCCCACATATTAACATCTGATGTCAGCATGTATCACAATATGAAAAAATTAAAATGAAGAGCATTTTAAGCCTTATATCAAGTTACATTCACAGGCATGGCAATGCATGTGCTTCATAAGGCCATGCTTTGTTAAGCAGTGGTAATTACACAAAACCCAAGTGCTTAGATGAAACACTTGGCTGTGGGATAGGATGCAGTGATACATGAACTGGAGTTCTTAGTGCCAGAGGCCACCCAGAACACTGAGACCATTGCAGTTCTGGGGCACAGATTTTAAAGAGGCTCATAGCTGAGCTGTATCTTCACATCAGTAATTCTTGTGGAGTTTCAGGAAAATGCATGACCAGACACTTGGCATTAAACAGTCAAATGCATAGACCTGATGAACACATGAAATAAAAACATAACTTTAAATCCATGGTGATCAATGGTTACTAAGGTACCCTCTGTGTTCCAGAAATAAAAATGCATTAGCACTCCAACAACACATTCTAGAGCACCTAGAGAGGGTAAAGAGATTGTATGGTCTCAAAAAATCTCATAAAAGTGCAATATAACTGTGCCTGTTCATCAAAGTTTTTTGTCTCATTTTTGAATCCAATACTGCATTTAATACTGCATTCAACTTCTCTAATCCTAAATGAGCATAGCCATGTAAGACAAGGAAAAGAGGCATTAAAGGCAAAACTATGCTTATTGCAAAATTAAGTCAGAAACAGTCCAAACTTCACAGCAAATGTGGTAATTATCCTAGTTGTCTACATAACTGAGATGAACACCTACTTCCCTCTAAAGCAGCTATATTTTAGAAGCGATTCATATTTCTATTGAATATACTATCAATACAACACACTTGAAAAATCTCTTTTAAAAGCATAGAAAAGTCAGTTTCCTACAATTATCCCCCCTAGAAATGAAAATTCTTCCTTTAAGTAACTATAAAAGATACACTTAACATTTTGTACTGTGTTAAAAAGAGGAATTTGCAGTTGAGCATTATCAAAAGACTGAAGTGCTGCTTGATCTCATTATTAAGGTGCGTTGCAGGGATTGCAGCAGTGTTTCATGATACAATTGAAAAAGGAGCAAAGACTGGAAGGAACAGCAGTTTTGCCCTTAAAACACATTCTCTGGATGCTTGAAAGTGAATTTTTGTGTGCACATGTGTGTGGGAGAGAGTGGGAACATTGCAAACGTGCACATCAGAAATTTTCTGGACTGGGATCATTTGTTTCAATCCCAAAAGAATTTATGAAATGAAACAGGTAATCATGCTTTCACTTGAGACATAAGTCCTTAACTGACAAGTATTTCAGCAAGAATAAAGGAATAAAGAATAAAGGATGCTAAAATCTCTACCTCCTTCACCAAAATCCAATGATCCTGTAAGCATTCCCTGCGACCCCCAGTCTTGTATCAAATGCCTTTGCTGTTCTTTATAAATTAACGTAAGCAGGGAAGCAGCATTTGCTAGAATGAAGTGTGATTTCACAACACAGAAATTACCATGTGTGGAATAGTGGGTAAGGGAGTTGAGTTCCATGTGGTTGATGTGCTTGTTTTTGCTTGCCAGTTTGTTCCACCAGTGAGTTTTTTCTCTGTAGGCTGAGACCACTGCATATCTGATCTAAAACGAAACCATGGTGTTAGTTTTCATGGAGAGGCAACAGCTAGAGTGAAAAAAACGTAACAGGAAACCCAAACATGCCTTAATGCATGCACAAAGCTGAAATCTATGAAGAAACACTCAGAATTTCAGTAACTACTAATGTATCTCTTCTCCAGTATGTGTGAAATTCTGTTTAAAGTGAATTATCAGTACTGCACTGTGCATATAATGATTATATAAGCATTATAATGATTAACTGGAGTTAGATGTGACTTTTATAGTGTTTAATAAAAACACTTCAATAAAAATATAGCAATTGCAAATCTAATTAAAGTAAGCTACTTTAAAAGTTAAGGTTGACCACGTGATGGTGACTGACCACTAACACAGTGTTCCAATGCCCTTTTCAGTTACTTTAAATTGTTTCAAGTGATTAGATCTTTGCCATGTTAGTTTCAGAGACTACCAAACAGTCATGTGAAAATATTCTAAGTACATATATGCACTTACTTTTTGGATGGAGTTCCTCCAAAGCTAAGATCTGTGGGGGAAGAAGAAAGAAACAGACAAAATCCTTCAGCATTTTAATTTGGGAGGGAAAAAAAACTTGCTGTGCTTTGAGTAATAAATGGGAAAGTTAATTTTAAAAGCTTCACACTTACTTCCCACTAGATTAGCAAGTGAAGAATCAAGGTCATTTGCCAAAATTTTTCCACTTTGCTGGCTGGCTACAGCAGCTCTTTGACTTTGTGGTGGTACTGTAGGTTGCATTACATCATCTAAAAATTAAAACCTAAACAAAGAAAATAAAGGCAGCTGTTAACAAAATGGTTACATTGCATTTAATAAACAACATCCATAGGCCAGGGAGCTATTTTCTTTATAGAACACTAATTTGAGTATTTATACGTGAAGGTTCAACATGATGGAAGTATTTAATATTTAGATATAAGCATAGTTTAACTTCTTATTTTTTATGGAATACTGCATTGTACCCACTAATCTAAAAGAATTTTTAACTGTATATCAACAATATTTTGCTATACAAAAGAAAAAGACTCTGACTCAAGTGCTCTTAAAGAAACACACACAACCAGTTCTGCACTTCCGCAAGCGCTGTGCCTGTGAATGGAGTCAGAGGGAAGTCATCACCATGTATCAAGTGAAAGCACAGAAGACAAATGAACAGGAGCTTACCCATTAGGAGACATCCAGTGGGCCATGTTCAAAGTTTGCTCCCCCAAAGAGAGAGGAAACAGTTATTACATAGAGAATGAAATCAGCCAAAGCTAATTTTAAAGTAATTAACAGCTAACAACTAAACTGATTGCTTCTTATCAGTCCATAATCACCTTATATTAAGTTATTAAATTTCCAACTGCATTAGCAATTATGCTAAATTGTTAAGCAATTTTTGCTTGTAGGGTATAAATTAGTCATAAAGCAGTTTTTACCACTTGCAGTCCTGTACTCTGGTGCTGCAGATTTTCCTCCGAAAACAGCATCGAAGTCCACATTAATTGCTGAAGAGGTGGTACTTGGAGAAGCTGAATGAAGAGGAAAAACTGAAAAAAAAGTTGAGGAATGAAATACACCCATGAAGTAGTATCACTCATTCCAGTGAAACCAGAAAGTTTTAAAAAACAACAAAAAAATCAAATTACCATCAACAGTCAAAGGATGATACACAGAAGCATATGTTGGCTTATGACCACTAAAGTCATCTTTGCAAAGAGAGACAAAAATAAGATCAGTTTTAAAGATAAACAGGAAGAGGGAACCTAACAATTAAGTCTGCAGTTAAAACTTAGGAAATTTTACTATTATAAAAAGCTGGGGTTTTTTTATTTTACAGATTTGAGAAGCCAAGTAACTCCTGCATTCCCCATTACAAAAGAGAAAGGAGGCTGCAGTTTGAAAGAAATCAGCAGATTTCAGCTGCAAGTCTTAGGATGTCTAGACTGGGCAAGCAGAACAAAAGAATAGTTTCTTTCTGTATGTAACAAAATGAATGTAACAAAAGATTACATGGCCCACATCATTAGCATTATCATCTCCAGTTGCAAATAAATGACATGGGATTTGTTGGGTTTTTTACCACTAAACAGTTCCACTGTTTGTTTGGAGGAAAAAGAAGAATTGATGAAAGGGGTGGCAGATTTTACAGCTTCTTCAACTGGCTTCATGTCAAAGATGTCCAGATGAGGTGGAGAACCAACACAACCATTTGAAGACGAGAAAGGACCTTTCAGATGCAGAAGTGAAGGAAAGAATACAGGGTACAAATAATGGAAAAGAAAAACAGACTGAAATGATTGAATATGAGAATATTCTAGACAAAGAATACTCTAGACAAAGTCAAACTGTAAATATTCTACCTAATGATCAGTCAAAGTTAGATGCAAATTTCAGATGGATATTATATGGATACAAATCTTAGATACAAATTTTTGGTTTCTATTTAGGAAAAATAATTCTAATACTGACACTGGTATCAAAGAAGTTAGACACTACATTTTGGCTTCAATAATCTACATTTTAAATAGCATGTAAGAGTATCAGTTCCACCTAGTAAAACACAAACTTTTACCATGGTGTTAACATTGCCTTCTTTAGGCATTTAAGCCATTTCTTTGACATCTAACCTGACCATTCTTTGGAAGGATGGGTGAAGAAACTGGAGTCCACAGCTTTTTTACAAGAACTCTGAAGTTACCAACACCTCTTAAATGACAAGTATATTAAATATTGCTTAATTAAATGGAAATACTAGTCCAGGATCTTCTCAGTTATACCTGCTTAGGTTTTATTTTCCAGTATTTTTCAGCTTTGATCTTTAGTTCCATTTCTTCTTTCTGTCCCCTTTATTGAACAGTTCCAATTCTTTGTTCTATGAACACTAATGCTAGATGTTCAAGAAAGTTTGTCAGAAATTTCAGATTATTTTCTCCATATTTTGTTATGAATGCTTGGATGCAAAATAGGTAAGGTTTAAGAAGCAGATTCAATTAAGTATGCAACTTGTATTCTAAGAATTCCCTTATCACTTAGACAGTCAAATCAAGGTATGAGCTCACCTCCCCAAGCACTGCTTGCTGATGTTGATATAGCTGGAGTACTTTGCACAGTTGGAACAAATGCAGGCTGAATATCAAAAAGATCACTAGAAAGGTTGGGCATGCTGAATAAGAAATCAGAGAGAGAAATGTGAAGATATGTAACAGACATTGGTACAAGTGTTCATAAAAGCAAGAACGCAATCTCATTGTCTCTTATTTGCTTGCAACCCAACAACAGGGATACAACAAACTGATAATTAAGCACTTACTGGCAAAATTCCGGTGGGTACACCAAGAAAACTTGAGCAAAAGGTACCTGAGAGGTAACTATGATCACAGTTTTGCAGTTGACTGTAGAGCTACAGGTCAGTGCAGTAATTTCTGTTTCTTTCAGAAAACAAAATATCTCTCACCTATTTGTTGTGGGTGCTGGTGCAGCAAAGAGGTCAACAGCTACAGTGGCATTCACACTTTTTCCTGATAAAGTGCTTGGGGATGCTGATGTGCAAGTGGAATTTGATACTACAGAGATTTCTCTTAATCGCTGCTCCTGAAAGATAAGAGAGACAATTGTCATTTTAGTCTTATTAATTTATTAATATTTCAGTTCTGGAGACATTTTCCAAGAAGAAAATCTTAACTACAGTCTTAATAAATAAAACACTTTTTCTATAAAGTCCTAGAAACAGAAGAATAATTCAAGTTAGAAATAAGAGTATTTGTTTTAACAACGCATGTAAAAATCAAGGTGAGACTTGATGTTTTAAATAATTATTTTTTGATTCATATCTGCCTAGAAGTTAATCACTTCTAATCAAGCTACACGTTCCAGGCTCCCTCCACAGTCACTCAGAGAAACAGCTCAATGGACCTTTGTTCAGGAAGACCCATCTCCCTGCTTTATGAGGCTCTTCATGGTTCAATTCACACATTCAGAAATCAGTGTGACAACATACCAAATAATACGATAGCAACATAACACCCTTGTTTAAATTCATTTCTGGTTGACATCCCTCACTACTTCTAGATATGTCCACTGCATTTTTACAGCACTGGTCAAAGTATGGGTGTATGTTTTACACAGCTCACACTCCTCACATAAAACACTGAGTGACCTTGCAAGCTTCCTCACATACACTACTTTATCCAGTTACAAAAAATATTGGAATACAAAACTTGTTAAAAACATCATACCTTCAGTGCCTGCAGTCTAACTTGTTCTTCCTCCAATGCCTGCTGCTTTTCTTTCTCATCCATGCGGCTGAATGACATTCCTGTATTGGCAAGTGTGGAAACAGCACTAGATAGGGCACTGGCTCTAAAAAGAGCAATAATTTAAAAAAAAAAAAAAATTAAAAAACCCACATTCAAGTATATATCACTTACAGTTTAATCATTAAGTGCCTTATCTAGCTGTGTGTCATCCTCCTTCCCAGTCACCTCTTCCCTTATTCTCTGGTAAGAGCAGACACCCCAAAAACAGTTTGATGACAAAAAGGCATGAGTACACAGAGTGACTCCCTTGAGTTTCAGTGGGTAGGAACTGGAAAATGTGGAATATAGCAGTTGTCTTTCCTCTTTAAAGTTATCTAGACTAGACTGGAAAGTTATTCAAATGGGAGAGGCACAGAAAGCTTGTTTGTACACTACTTAACAGCAAAGAAAGCACAGCATTATACATAAGAACAGAATATTGTGGCAGTGAATCCTCAAATTCTTGGAAAACAATCTGAGGAGAAAGACAGCAAAATAGGAACATAGCTCAGCCTGATACATTTATCAATATTTACCAAGTTTCTGTGGGAGAATGTCTATGCCAAAAGAGATCTCTCATTATTCAGTTAGAACTCCTTTCATACATACTGATACTGTACTTGACAGAAAGAATAACACGATTTCTTTCAGCACAACATATCTAAGCTAATTTGGCTGTTCTGAGGAGGGGCTGAAGAACTTTTACAAGAAGGTTAAGATAAATTCATGGTCTGAGAGGTAGACCATGAATATATAAATAATAACAATTCAGATAAATACCTTCCTGTCTTTGGATTTTGATACTCTTCTTACCCAACACCTTATAAATGTTACAAGTCAAAGGACTTTAAAAAAGTAAAAGCTAAAAATAATAATATACAAGGTCTCAGCTCAGTGGTTTATTACAGCATAATCAGAAGTCTGTCTGAGACACAGGGAGACATACCTACATTTCAAATGTGGCAAAGCTATCAGATGTTTCATTTTTATTTCTAAGAAGATATATTCGGAAGTGAATAAAAATCCTGACTGAATCCTGAAAACTACTAGAATGACAATGACAAATCTTAAGTACAGGCATTGTTGTAATTCACTGGGTGCTCACCTGCTGGCAGCAGAGACTTCCTTTGTTTTCTTTCCCTCCACAGAAGCCAAATGCTGTTCCAGTGCCTCAAGCAAGCTGCTGGGTGCCTACAATTAAAAGTACTTATAAAACACTGCTTCTAAAAACACATCATTGTTTAGTACACAGATTAGTATTCTCACCAGCTAAAATCAAACAAAATCTCACACATCAGTAATTATGCCTTTGAATTTTGATGCCATTCTACACACCTAAATTCCATCTACTCAGTGGTGGTTCCGTATAAAGAGTGGGATCACAGAGGCAGGAAGGAAAGATTTCCCAGAGTGGCTCTGCTTCTGTGCATGCAAGTTAGATTTTTGGTTTTGGCAACAGTATTTGCTATGTTAGAATTAACAGAATAACCAGAGCTCTCTTAAACTCACAGAAGTCCCCAAACAAACATATGGCATTTTTGATCTAATTTCCCAAGTAACAACAAAAACCCAGTAACTCTCCATTCAATTATTTACAGTCAAAGGCCTGCAGTGGAAACACCTGACAACAGCAGAATGTTAGCTTTGATAAAACAGGAAATCAAACACAATCTGATCCCAAGGACACTATTGCAGACTGAGTAGCTATTCAACATGTAACTGTACAATACACCAACTCAATTACTCTAAGTGAAATAAATGTGACTGCAGATTTAGATGAAGGGAATGTACCTCTAAAATTTAAATCTATTTGCCAGGTCAGTCCTCCTTACCTGGCAGAGTTTCAGAGACATTAAGCCTCTCTTACCACTCGCCAACTTTCAGGAGGTAGCACAGATATAACAGGCATTATTTGGAGGAAAAACAAACTTGCCCTTGCTAGCCCTTCTGTACCAAAAGCTAGAACAAGGCATTTCCTGGAAAGAGGAAAATATTATTCACACAAGGCTTTGGCAGGCAAGCTCCCCTTTGAAATACAGAGCTCAATTCTAGCTTCCCACTTTCATTTAAGACAAATTCAAGCTAGATGACTCAAGAGAAAAACAAAACAAAACAAATCAGAATAATCCTAATAAAGTTGCTTGTCTTAAAATGAAGACCTGATCTTATATTTCTGAAGTAGAATGAGGTAAGCTGAGACAGTGCAGTTACCTCAACAGGTAACAGGTCTAACAATAGATCATGAATAAATTCAATGTTTGACCCAGACAGCTAAATCCTATGGGGGACATTTTGAAATACCTTTTTGGAAAAGTATCAGAGATAAAAAACCCCAAACCAACCAAAAAACCAACCAACCAAAAATAACAAGTAAAAAAACTAAAAAAAAAAACTCCCCAATGAAACTAAACCTCCCCACACTTTACCTTTCAGGAGGCACAATAGCTTGCACTAGGCATTGCATGGCACAGCTACTTATATAATCTTAGGGCATAGACAGTCTCCTGTTACTAATTCCAAAAAACTTTTCCTCATCTTTTTTTCCTCCTGAAGCCACTCAAACTTATTTGTATGGAAATGCATATTCTGTACCTACTTTTTCTAAAACCCTCTGAACAACCCCCTCAACCAAAAGAACTAAAGAACTAAAACACAAACAATCCAGTAACCTCCTTTGAACTTTCTTACTACTCCAGATATCCAACAAAACATCAGACTTGGAGTGAACAGCGTAGTTGTATGTCAGAAATTATATACCTGGGCTAACCCAACCACTGACTTGTGAAAGTTTGAATTTCATGATTCACCTCCATGTCCCACCCCCCAAAACACAACAGACTAACATCCATACAGAGGGAAATAAGCCAGTAACATTCATGAAATACAGGAACAGATATTAACAGAAAGCAACATCAGTGCGAAACAGGGCACCTACAAAGGAAAATATTTTCTTCACAGAAACAGGCAAAAGTGGCAGTATTAAGAAATTCCAACAAATACTTTTGAAGTGGCACTAAATGCATGTACAATTATTCAACTCATGTTAAATGCCACAAAACTTTCTAAGTGGAATGTTTTGCAGTGGCTGTGAAATTGCCAAAATGCACAGGATGCTGAGGTCTACCACCAGCTCGGAATTGCTCTTCTCATATAAGTGCACTTACAACAAAACAGCTAAGCTATTAGAAATAAATGTTGTGGGCACAGTAGATACTAAGTATTTTCTCACTTAAAGTTTCAAATGAAAAAAGCAGCAAAATGAAGTTAAATACCCCTATTCCCAGTAAATAAAAAACACCGACTTGCTTTCAAAAACCTTATAATGACCCAATTAAGTGAACAAGGGCATACTGACCCAGTGAGGTATAAATAACTTCAGACTTGAGTACATTGTGATTAGCATAATACAACCCAGCTGAATACTGCAGTACTAATCAACAGACAAAGTATGATGCTAAGATCAAACACCAACAGAAAACTTCAAACTACTGTTTTCAATCATTACCTGCTCTTACCCTGATAGTTTCAGTCATATTTCTTCTATACCAAATAGGCAAGTTCTTAAAGTGATTAATATTAAATGCTAGGACCAAGCATTAGATATTTGTGCTTTGAAGCATGCATGATTTCGGATGGAAATCATACTGTAGGCAGTAATGAACAGCACTGACAATGGAAGTCTTTGGCTTAGGTTTGATTTCCGTATTAAAAAGACACTGAATAAGGCTAGGCAAATCTGCACACTAGATATATTTTTCATGCTTAAACCATGAAATTTAGTTTCAAGAAGCTAGTGTAGGATTAGATGTGATTGTTCAAACATTACACATTAGATTTTTAGTTTCTCACTGACTGCACTCCAACAGCTCCAGTACTTAAGCTCTAAGGCACTGCAGTTTGTGCCTTAGTCTCGTCAGACTGTTTATTGCACCCTGCAGGTTACTCTGTGCTACCGAAGTAACGACAAAACACTCTTGCTCTGTTGGGTTGGCCCTAGGTGAGAAATAAAACATCCCTATAAGCTGGAGAGACTCACAAAGAATAGCCTTATTGACCTCTGTAGATTATCAGTGTTTCCTCTTCACCAGGTCAAACCATTTCCTCACCTTCCTTCTACCCCTCAGTTCATCCTCACTGGAAGATGTTTCCCTGCATTCCACCTTTCAGACTGAGTTTTCCAGTACACAGCCTGCATTGCACATGTCCCTCATATTACTGAGTAAAATCAAAGCCAGCATTAAGAGTTGATATAGAAACATCAAATTTATTCTTCAGACTTAAGGGGACAGAAAAAAATTCAACTGAACCAGCTCACTATCATCTTTAAATGTGTTAGAAGACATTAAGTTAGAGTGAAATAGAAGGTTTTCCTCTAGGTATGGCAAGATACTTCTGTCTTAGCTGCCAAGGAATCCTCTGTGATAAAAACCCGAAGTTCTTGAAAAATATTATTTTCTGTGGGTTTTATTGATTTAAACAATCAAAGAATCTCATTAAGCATTTCAAAGTGTAAGTATTGAATACATTTAATCCATGTGAGGAGTTACTGTATATATATATCCCACATATAAATACACAGAAGAGAATACAGGCTCAAGAAGAATGATTACTATAATACATACCAACCTTTAAAAACACAAACAACAAAATAATTGGGTTAATCAATATGCAATGTATACTTACCTGAGTAAGATCTGGAATGTCACCCTGATCAATTCCAACTTGCTGGGTTTACAAAAAAAGAATGGAAAAAAAGCACATTACTACATGCAGTGGCAATGTAAATAAAAACAAGCAGTGTCTGAATGTTATATAGAAGCTAGCACATTAAAAATATGTTGACAATTTTCTGGACTGGTACAAGTTTCACTAGGAACACACCTTAGAAATCACAAATTAATTAAACTGCATCTCACGGCAAACTTAGTTTTTCATCCAGGCTAACTTTCATGCAGAAAAGCCTGCTAGAAACATTAGAAACACCTAATGCTAGAAGCATTAGAAATCACATTGCTTACTGAAACTACTTCTCAACTTTTAAGCACTTGCAGCAAAGGAGAGCCTATAATTATCTTTAAATAGACTGTAATAATCAGTTTATACATTCTGGAGCATTCATAAAATTTATAATGATACTTCAGAAAATTTACTATGTGGTCTGGCTAACAAAAAGGATACCAAAGAATCCCACTTCATTTTAACAAGCGTATACAATCTCCAAAATACCTAATCTCTAGAATAGTTCCTCATATAATGAAGTTAAGCAAACAATCTGTTTAAAGGTGTTTTTATGAATATTGATACTGTACCAATACAGACGGCTGAACTATAACCTTTCCACACACATAGATAAATTTACCTCTGCTACTTTGAGGAACTCTGACAATTTGGTCATTCTGGCTAGAAATTTTTTGTAAATATCCAAGCCTTCTTTGCACTGGTTCTTCTTCATATCAAAATATCTTTCTGAGGATACAAATGAAACTCTTGTAAGATAATACCCTCCTCCCCCACCAAAAAGCTGACACAGTATTATAGAAGTTAATTTAACACAACCTTCAGTAAGAACCGACAGCAGAAACTCAAAGCTATTCACATTTTCAAGCTTCCAGAAATACGGCTTATAATAGGTCAGTGAATACAAAACCACTGATTTTTCTGCTTTAATGTACTAGACTATATTGCAATAATTTATGAAACATGGATGTGAATCAGTGCAAATTGTTAAATTAGGTATTATGTTGAATATTTTCAAAAAGTCAGCTTATTATCTGGCAATGAGACAAATTATTTTATCATTTGAAAATATTCCTGGTATTTATTTACCTTTTTAGACCCTGTATCAATACATTTTGATACTGAAGTGGCTACATATACTGAACTGACCTACCAAAAGGAGCATCAATTACATTCTTCACTTTTTATGGTTTTGCCCTATATACTTACAAATATGGCACTGAGTAAAAACTAATGGATTTACAGAACAAACTGAAGGTTTCATAAATTTGCTTAAATAGTAATGAAAAGGCTTTGCTAAAAGCTTATCACCCTTAAAAAAATAAAAACAAACACCTAAATTTCGTCTCATCAGCACAGGCAGATTCATGTACCAGTCAAAAGGTGACCAGTCAAGTTTTAAAGGAAGTACAGGAAAACAGATTTCAGCCATACTGTGAGTATATTAAATACTCAAAACACTACATATCTCACCAAACCTTTACAGTCAAATTGCAAAGGTTATCCATTGCACTTCCATAGTATTTTTATTTCAGTCTCACCAATCACCCTCTCGTTTCACTTTCTGCTTCAACATGTATTCTTCCAGGTAGAAGTGGATGTGTAAGCCTATGCTCCTGGTCACTAAAACTAAGACAGGCTTTATTTAACAGCAAAAGAGACAATTTATTAAGAAACTGCAGTCAGAAATTGTCTGTGTTATTTAGTTTTCCCAATATCTTTCACAAAATTCAAAAGCTAAAAAAAATCCCACATACCTAAAAGGTTAATAATCCCCTCATTGTATGCTGCAAAAAGTCTAATGGAATCTTTAAAGAGGAGCATAAAGGCAGCATTTATTACACCATTTGTTAGTTCATTTGGATTTGCCTGTGTAGAAAGCAATGAGAAAGTAAATTAGTATTTAAGAAAATAATGAAACTCTCACTTCAAAATGAGGGTGTGTTACTTAACACTGAGCCTAAAGTACTTACATCAAAATCAAGGAGTGCATCAAGCTGGTTCTGTATGATTGGAAGGGTTTTCAGAAGCTTTTCAGGATTCATAGTTCTCATCACTCCATCTATCCTACAGAATAAAAGACACATATTTACAATACACAGAGATCTCAGCACCATTATATTGTTTCAACAATACAATATTGCTTCAAAGGGCCAAAAGAACACCATTCTATGACAAGCTTAAGAACAACTGTGTTCCTCCTTGTCCTGCCCCCTGAAACAAAAAGGTTCAAACAGAATTAGCAGTAGTAGTCTTACCCTCTTTTCATTTTGGTGAAGTCAACTGCTACAAGTCTATATGAAAGTGCTTTTTCATTCAAGTATCTGCTGTATCGCCTAATGAAGGTAGACATATCATAGCCTAAAAGTTAAGCATTTGCAAGTTAGACATTTTGAAGGGGTACAGTTTTTCAGTTCTTTTCATGAACTCTCCTACTAGTCTATTTTACATCAGCTTGCATAAAATGTCCTTCCAGTCCTTCCCCTTCCAGAATCTTGAGATGTGACGTTAGTTTCTTCCCAAGTTGCTACAATTACGAAAGCATTTGTTGCAATTATGAGAATAAACACCTAAAGACATTAAAATATTAGACAAGAACTGAGCATAAAAGATTAGGCAAGCACCAAGCAGTTCTTGTTAAGATGTTCTTGAAATTAGAATAAAAATGTAGTCCTCGTAAAATGCTGCAGAGTTTGGTAACTTATCTGCCCATCCCTCAAACACCACATAAAAACCTAAAAACGTGTTCTACCACTAGCAAGTAATTAAAGGACTTATCACAGATTTGAAGAAGTTCTCCCTATTTATACAGCACATCCTAGTTACTATTCCAGGCACCTTAACAGTAAATATTTACTCCTAAGGCTTTAAAATGCAACAACAAAAATTATTATTGTGCTGATAATTCATCAGGTTTATTTTAATAAGCAACAAGAGCTCACTTTGTAAAATTTACAGCTGTGTGTGCAATGCTACACACATTACAGACAGATTTCTAGCACTCACCTAGGTAACCCAGAATCTCACTTTACCTGTGTCTACATTCTTGGCTGGACATTCTTTGGTGTCTCATGCAATAAAAATCAAAACACTCTTCCATTTAAATGTCATTTAGCCCCTAGCGTACAACAAACACATGCACCATCACAGAAAAAAAAAAAAATAAGTAGAGTTATTTCCTTCAGTGAAAGATCCTTACCCTGCATGGCACTTTTGTCCAGGTAGTTATTTAAGTTGAACAAAGTGTTCCGGGATGCAAGATATTGGATAAAGCGCTGTTGATGAAGAAAAAGTTGAAAATGTAATTGCTGTGAGAGATAGAACACAGAAGCATATTACAAGCAAACTACACTTACCTTGTAATTGTTTCTGGTAACCTCTATCTACAACAGAAATTAGTTAAAAGGGAAAAATTTAGAGGAAAACCTGAAAATTAACAAATTATCAAAGCCTCTGAAGTCCAAAACTCAATTTGGCAAAATACAAATTTAAACTAAACAAAGAAACATCACTGCTCATGAATAAAATATAAATAACCCTAGAGGATGCTGCCTGGTTAACTTTGTACTTTAGAACAGACAAGTTGGAAAACACAAAAAAATACTACTTGCATTATCCAAGCTCCAGAAGCTTGATGTAGCTCAACCGCTGTAGTGTAAAGAGCACACTATGTTTTACAGGTCATTTCAATGAAATTCACAGAGCTTGGCAGAGAGGGGGAACACCAAGCTTTCACAGCACTTTAATGGCTGGAAAGCACTTTTAGAAATCATCACTTCAAAGTTACCAGTGGTCAACAATCATTTCTTATGTCAATGACCACACACAGGTTCAGGATTGTTACCTCACCAAAGTTGAGCTTTTAATACAAGGCTTGTGCAAGAGAGGCTAAATTTCTAACTCCAAGTTATTGACTAGGAAGCTTTTAATAAATTGAGATGAAATAATTTAAGTGAATTAAACGCAGTAGAACAGTGTTTCAGAGGAATATTAACAGCAACAGCATATGAAGACTCAGCCCATTAGGTGATGTCCTGCAAGATGAAATATTCTAGACACCATAGTCCTCTCCCCTTCAGCAACTATTCTTTCTTATCTGTTATTAGGTTGGCTACACATTTACAGAGTGCTAACAAGATTCTTCTGCTGTGCTGCTACTGATAAGCACTACCCTAATGAAGTAAAACTCATCATAAGTTTTTCAAGCCTTTAATATAGAAAGGCCATTCACTATTCCCTCACAGACCAACCCAGATACCTGCAAGTAAATTGGAAATGCTGATATGTTTTGGTATTGAAATAATGAAGGAATATTTCTTTATGTCTGGACAAATACTTTATAGACATCAGCAGATGAAAAACAAAATCTCTGAAAAACTGAAGCACGTATCTAATGCTTTACAGATTGAGACAATTTTTAAAAAGCTGCTAAGTAGGCTTTAACAGAGCAAATCATATCTTACCTCATTTCCATACATCATGAGGTGGTGTGTTGTAATTAGAGCTTTGAACACTACAACCCAGCTACTGTTTGCAGTTCTCTCAAAGAGTGTATCTGCCAACTGTGGAATATTCACATTCATTTCATTTGTGCACTGTATTAGATCTAAATTAAAGGGAAAAAAAATCAAAGCATTTCAATGAGTTTCATGCTCAGAGGATCAACATATTATTTTGAGGTTTTTACATTGAGAGTTCATACTGGAAGCATTAACTTCAGTTATTTTTGTTTAAGAAATAATTGACCTCCTTTACTCTCCTTCCTCAGATTCACTATTTTACTGAAACACTCCAAGTATGAACTTCAAAGGCATTTCAATAATTTTAGAGACCGAGTATCTCATCAACCTGTTCTATTAAAATGAAGCCCAAACTAGTCTCTGAAAGCCAGTGTGAGCTACCTTCTGGATGTTCAATGCCTGAGGCCACTCAACCTAACAAAAAAAAATGAAAATCTGAGGAGCAAGGAAAAGCTGAGACATCCCAACCTCATGAGATCAACAGGCAGCACAACCCTGCTATCCAACCTAGGCCTGAGTACTCACACGTTGGCAAATGAGATGCTACAAATCTGTAAAATACGCCTCTTTTCTGTAAGAATTAAGAGCATGAATTTGCATCTATCCATCCTTCCACTTAGCTTAAAAACACCTGGTCACAAGCCGACCGAGTGTTTTATGATGGATCATGGTAGATCTCAGGCTTTCATAAGAAAAAAGTTCTTTGTGTTTTAGACTGACAAACTCAGTAGAACATTAACTTGGGAGGTCAGAGATAGAGAGGTTCAAGACTCTGCTTGACATTTAGTACAAAATCAGAACAGCCTCCAGCAGACACATGGGAAGAGCACTTGCCTGAGAAGGCTGAAGAAGGTACTTGCTGAGAAAAGAGCAGAGAACTGAATCCAGGACTACTCTAAACCCCTCAAGACATGCGTATCAGGCATTTAGTCTCTCTCTGTGCTAAATTTGGCTCAGGTGTGATCAAACTACACCCTAAGGACTGGGCAAGGCTAGTAAAACAAACATCTGGTTTGAAAAGCTTCCTTTGCAGCCTCTCATGTAAGCTGAGCCTGAGAGCAGCACGTTGGTAGCTCAACCCATTGCTGTTCTGCACATCTTGTCTGGGTAAGGACCTGAAGAAGGGCAGGTACCTGGGAAAGCCAGGAAGCAACTGAGTTCTGGCACCACTGCCTTAGCAGCAGCATGGAAAGGACAGACTGCATCATCATAAGCACTTTAAATGTCAGCTTAGAGTTCACACATTGATAGTTTAGGACAAAATATTTCATAGAAACATTACACTTAAAATTGATATCTTTCTAGTGCACATAGTATATTACAGATAGACCTCAACTAAAGATTGGTTTATTAAGAAAAAGTCCTTTGTTTAAAATAATTTAATAATCAGAGTAATTTTAACAAAGATTTTTTGTATTTTATCAAGGTAAAAAGCTATAACACACAAGCTATAATAAGTTACTAATCTCATTCAGAGGTTTCCAAGTATGTACAAAACATGGAAGCTGGGATGAAAACTTAGCAACAGTTATTAGTTATTAGCAACACACAAAAATGCTGAAATAACTGCACGAAAAGAAGCACACCAGAAGAAAGAAGCTTTAAGCAAGCTATACATCAAAACCTTATTGCTGAGTAGTATTCAAATAGTTCAATACTTACAAATGTGAACTTGCTCAAAACCCAAGTAATTTGTTAGCTACTGCTCTGTTGGGGGTTGAGTGTCTTTCCTTTTGTTTCGTCTCACCTATTGGAATTTATTGCCCATTAGCTGGGGGGACACCCTATTGCTGGTGCTTGTTGGGTACTTGAGAAGAAAGGGAGCTTTGGCTGGGCACAGAGAGGAAAGAGGCAGGTAAAAGGGAAGGCAGGTGCAGCTGGGGGCTGGCTGATTTCTTCGGCTTCAAAGCAGAACAGATGCTCAAAGCAGTTGCTGCTTGAAGAAAGAAATTCGCCATCACCCAGACAGAGCTGCTTCTCCTTCTTCGCTGGTGGGCCTCACACCCCTGCCATGCTGGGACATGCGTGCCAGGCACCGCCGCGGAGCTGCTGATACACCTCATCCACCAGGCCAGGATCTCAGCTCATCCCTGCTCTTCCAGCCGACTGTTCCTCAGAGCCCTGCAGGAGCACCGGGACTGACTGCCCGAGGGGGTTTGTGAAGCAAAGCCTCTCCTCCATCCCTTCCCGTCTCAGCCGCGAAGGCTGTCACGGGGTCCCTGGTTCTGTTTTGTTGTTAACACTGTAGTTATTGTTGTTTGTTTGCCTTGTTATACATACTAGTAAAGAACTGTTATTCCTATCCCCAGATCTTTGCCTGAAAGCCCCCTTGATTTCAAAATTGAAGTAATTTGGAGGAAAGGGGTTTACATTTTTCATTCCAAGGGGAGGCTCCTGCCCTCCCTAGCAGACACCTGTATTCTAAACCAAGACATGCTCCCTACTCATGATCATCAGATGATCTGTCAAATTGAGAAGTATTTTAACCTAGAAGTCCAAACAGTCTATAGGCAATTATTGCCCCATATAATGAACCAATCCCAGAATTTATTCATAGGGAAATAATAAACTCTAATTCAACAGCCTCATCAATTGAATGAGGATTTTGTTGAGACCTTTCTAAGTAGTGCTCTCAAAACACACTAAGGCAACTAAGTCTTCCTAAATTGAATCAGTTTATAATCAAGTATAGAAATACATGGAAAACACTGAACAGTATCCAAGAGCAGCAGCTGATGTGTCTGCACCGGACAAAGAAATTTACAGGACTATTACAAGTCCTACTCTCAGTTTAGAAAAAATCAAGCAACCAACAAAAATCTCACAAACGCTTTCTAGAGCAGTACCTATGAAGCTAGGTAACAGTTAAAGAAATTCCATTGATCTGCTGAGGTCAAAGACCACACAGCCTATTGAAAATATGAATTCAGCACAAAGTCCTTTTGCTTCATATAGCCAGTAAACAAGTCAAATTTTTAATATTAAATGTGCTTATTAAGTAACAGATGAAACTAGGAAGGAAGATCCAAGTTAAAAACCAAAATCTTGCTGCTCTCCAGTCAAGCTAGCCAAGCTATTTTCATTCCTATTTTGCCAGTGCTCCCCCAGAGACTTCTGTCCTGTCCTGCCACCTTCCCTCAAGCTAAGGTCTCCCAGCAGACCCCAAGATGAAGCTAACACTGGGAGATACTTTGCACATTCTAATATCTGTGACTGCTACTGAGTGTTCTTACAGTGCTGCTCAGGCAAAATGTAACAGTAATTCTACTTTTAGCACGTGCATGCAGTGCTCCTTAAGCCTCACATCCATAAAACAAGTTTTGGCTCATGCCAGAATAAAGGTTTACTTCCACAGGAAGCCATGCAAATATCTTCTGTCAAGTGTCAGTAACAGAGTGGAGCTGACAGAGCTCTGCTGTATTTGAGAAGCTCTTTGTTATTTTTTCATTATGAAGTGCTTCTTCTTGGGAACTTCTGTGTAAGATGTCTGTCTGTCCATTTCAAAAGGCAATCAAAATGAAATAATTCACATAGGCAGGGCCACTAGGAGTCTAATTCAAGCTGTGGCTGAGGTTCAAGGGCCTAAGTGAGCTGCCAGCCCCATGCACTTGACACACATGCTGAAGACAACACTCGCTGGCCGCCCTGAAGACAGTTTTTACGGAGGTACTCAGCACAGCATGGTCTCTGATTCCAAAATCTCCTTCAACACCCAAGCACATAAGTCACAGTTAACAATATCAAAGAACACATGCTTAGACAAACAAAATGTCTCTAAAATACTAAACTAAGCAAAAAAATGTCAGTGCACTTTATAGGCTGAAACTGGACTTTCTTAAGAGCATGTTGCGAAACACCAAGTTTAAAAATAAGGCTACTTCAATGCTACTTCAATGCTTCAATAAGGCTACTTGGGGTAATTAAAAAAAAAAATTCAACTAGCAATAAAGCTGGCATTACATTTTAATTCTACAATTGAGATACATAAAAAGAAATGCAAGTGCCATTTCTCTAATATGATTCTTCTAAGTCTGCAACAGGGTATCTATATAGAGACAACCATAGGGATCTATTACAGCTGGTGGCACAGAAGGAAAAGGCTATCATCCCCATACATCTGGAAGTATAAAGGAACACATGGACCTAGGAGACTGACACCTGGACAACAGTAATATGGATGTTGACAGCAAAACCTGGAATAAAATGCACAGGGTGAATGATGCTCCTTTTCTTATTGCAGTACTTATATAAACACCTAACAACTCAAAGCATTTTGCCAGTTATCCAGAGGAATCATTTCACCTGCAAGTGAAACTGTGGTGCTATTTCTAGACTGAAATCTAGAAATATGATAACATCACACAAAAGAAAAGAAAAAAAAATATAAATAATAAATAAATAAATCTAACATCTTTAAATCAGAAGAGTACCATACGGGTTTTCAAGCACCCTAGAAGAGCTGTGGAAATCTTACTGCCCAGAAAAGTACTGAATATTTATTTTTCACAACTCATCTGAAATACTGACACATCATCTGTGAAGCTATACGGCTCTTCAGAGCACAGCATGCTCTGTCCAGATATTAAATAATCCAGATATTAAAAACAAAATAAAATATACATGTATCAGGTTTTTGGAAAATTCTCAACTAGGCACTGACAAAAACTGACATACTTTTCAACTTTTAAGTAATAGGAAAATTCGTAATTTTCTTGAGTCAAGTATCTCTCAAGGGAGCTGTAAATGCATAAGATAAAGGCAACCACAGTGGCTTAATATTCATTTATTTCTTCCATTTTGTCACAGGACTGAAACTGCTCTAAGACATATGTAAGAATTAAGACCATTTTTCTCAGTCCCAGCAGTCTCACCAAAAATACATTTTCTTCTATCAAGCTGCATCATTGTCGCCCTGAAAACTCAGCTTCTGAGCCTGCTAACATAGTTTTCTAAGGACTTTCCCAGGACAGTAACATAGATATGTATACATTCTTTCTGTTACATGTCTTCTGATGGGCATTTCTCACGGCCAGTGCAGTGAGAAAGTGTTATCCTGACCATCCAATCCCTGGCCATGGTAAGAAGCCTATAAATCCTGGGAGGAAAAATAAACTCGGCTCTTTCTTGCACCACACCTCGACCTGTGTCCGTGTGATCTATTCATCTTCAGTGGTAACACATCATAGATGACACATTACAAAAATGTAAAACACCAGAGCCACTTCAGCCAACTTTCTCAATGTAGCCAAGGAATGTAACAATTTTTGCCGGAAGACTTAAAAGATAGTACTCAACTGTTATAAACATGTTATGACCATGTTCATAATGCACTTTGCAGTTATAGAACAACAGCTAAATCTGAATTTTGAGTTACCTTTCCACAAGCAAAGCAATTCAGCTATTCTGTCCCATTCCCCCACTAAACAAGAATACAGGACAGACAGCATATAACGTTTTTTTTAAAAAGCTATATACAACCCCCATTTATAGATCCTGACAATATTAACTATTTTTTTGGTTCAAGTTAAATTTCCTCAATTGTTGTATTGAAAAACTTCACAAATTGCTAAAGAACTTCAAATAAATGACAGACACTGGTCTGTGTAAAGAGTTCAAGAAAACACCTTTGTCCTGTATCACAACTTAGACATCTCTGCAAGAACCACACTGCATCAGCATTCACTTGACAGTCAAAAGCTCTGGTTGCCAAAAGAAATAACGGGCAGTACCAGAATTACAGTGCCAGAATTACCACTTCTTAGATTTCCAAAGCTTGTATACATATAGGAGCTTAAAGTTCTGATTAGCAACACTAACTACCTTCCCCCTTCCCTGTGCTTTTTAAGTGGGCTGTATACAAGTTAAACAGAAGCTGTTTTTTCATTACTGTTTTAATTTAAAAGTTTAAGCTGCAATTAATTTAGGGGGTTGTTTTCTCCAAGTTTTGGTCTACACACAAGTCTATTCTGCCAGTTACCAGCTTGGCTACAGCTTTAATTTCTTCTTTTTTCTTATGACTTTTCAGCAGTTAGACAAGAACAGGTTTGCCTCCAAAAGCATAACAGTCCCACTTGGCTGCAAACCAGACTCAAAAGGCTGAGGGACTGACAAGGATAGAAGAGTCAATACCTTCAGATGCTCCATGAAGAGGAACGGTCAGCCTCCATGTAATATTTTATGTTACACAAAAATATTACAAAATACTACAGACATAGATCTGCTGACTTATTTAGGACACCATGACCTACTTTAAAAGTTAAATCCCCAAGCATGCCCATTGACATTGCTTAGGTTTTCTGGGGTTTTTTGGATTTTTTTGTGGGTGTTTTTTCACTCTTTAAAGTAAAATATGACTATGCTACTCAGCAGTTAGTAGTCAGACAAACCACAAGACGTAAGCGTAATACTAGTTCAGGCACTGCATAGGTAACACCTTTCTGTAAAGACCTATACTGTAATACCACAGTTTTTCTTGCTGAGGAAACTTGGCAACAAGGGGATTTTAAGAGCTAGTGTGAACAGAGGGCACAAACTCATACTCCTGCACAATCCCCAATACAACTGCAGCAACTCTCAAAAAATTGTTCCTGGTTAAGCTTTTTCTTGAGCAGCAATTACAAGTAATACCAGACAGCACAGCATTTTGAATGACACACATACGTAATGACCAGAGTACAACTACCGGAGTTTTACATTAAATTCAAGCTATGTTTTCCTTCATCTTGTACTTAAATTGGGAAGTAGTTGCCGTGTTATCTTGGAAAAAACATACTGTGCGTTTTTTTTTTCCCCAGAGATTACAGTATTTCTTACCTATCTGCTCACATTTAATATAAGTAAGCCTTGTCTACAAGCAGAAAAATAAGAAGTGCTACTCAAAGGGTTGCAGATGTTCGAAAAGCAGTACCTGGGTATACTCAATGAAGACAGGTGAATGTTCATTGGGATTTTTTAACTCCTTGCAGACATATTTAAGGTACCATATTACCCATCTTTTTTTTTCCCTACACCACCAAAGCATTCCTATACTTCAGATACCAAGTGACAACAACAAGATTTTTGTCTTGGTCCAAAGTCTGAGCAAATTAATTATACAGAATACAGAACTCATCTAGGACAGGAGACCTTCAGGAGACTGACTGACAGCTCTAAACAGCCTGGGATCAAAAGGAACTTGTTAGTCAAAAGGCAATCTCAGTTTATGGTATTCTCAAGTTAAAAATTGTTCCATGCTACCATTCTCTTATTTTGTAAGGGTGACTTAGAGTAGATAAGAGTATTTCAATAGTATTTTCAAACAACACATTATACCTCTTTTAGGATTCAGAAGCTTTCAAACTATTGAGCAAACTGTCACCACCTTCTGGCTTCCTGTTGCCATTTCTGGACTCAAAGGTTACCTCATTTAACTTGTACCACAGGCAGAACAAAAGACGAGAGAAAGAAGGTAACTTTAAAAAGGTATATTTAGAAAAACTGCCAGTTATCCAGTTTGAAGGTTTTTAATTTCAACACAATAGCTGCAATGTTCACCACTGTAGCTGGATGTCACCCATTCAGATTAGTAACAAATGAAATATATATTTATCTGGTTTTAACTTGATCCATGCTGAAAGCTCTCACACAAGCTAGTATGAGCAGACCAGTGTCACAGGGTCACACATCCCAACTATCTTCAAACGGTATAACCCAGAATGCTTCTGCCGAGAGCCGGAACCAGCAGCCCCTTTAGTACCATGAACTTGTACGAATCCTGCAAAACTACCAGCCCGTCTTTGAAGAAACCACCCAAAGGCTTCAAGCCTTTTTTCCTCTCTTTAATGGAAACACACACACACTTATTTCGCTTTAGCATGGTGGAGAGCGTTTATGCTACAGAACGTAAAAGGTTTACACACTTTCGAGCAGATAGGAACTCCAATTGCTACTCTAAAGCCTGAAGCGAAGCAACACCACTGATACTTCTGTAGTTTTCAGGTAACTCTCTGCATCTTTTGGTATAGAGAAAGAGGTTTTAACATATTAAGTTTAAACGTATTAGCAAAATACTCTCATCCAGAAGAAACGCACTGATCAACCTACGCCTTTCCCGTTACCTCTCTTTTAATATTTTACCTCGGTTCGCGAGCCGAAAGACAGAAAACTACGATATTTCGGGAAATGTTCAAAATATTTAAATGGCTGTAGTCCACGGGATGCACGGAAGGACGAAAGGGGGCTTAAAAAGTTAATTTCTGGCTTGCAACTGTAAACACCTTTTCCCCAGGTGCCGGATTAATAAGCACCACTGTAATCAGAGCACAACAACTAAGCAGCTCTCACCGGGAACAGCTCATGAGGCTGGAATATTTTTGCTTCCCGGGCGGGACAGTGTTACAAACCTCGCTCACTCCACGTGGAAAAGAAGTTCTGGAGATCAGACCAGTCAGGTCCAACCAGATTTACACGACACCCCCCACCAGGTGCAAGCGGCCGGCTCTCTCCTCTCACCCCCGCCCATGGCCGGAGGGCCCTGCTGACGGGCTACCCGGAGCTCGGAGCTCCAACTCCCGGCCCAGCCGGCAGCGCCGCCAGGTCCTACTTACAGTCCAGGTGCTTCTTCTTGGGGCCCATCACCTCGTGGGTCGTCGCCTTGCACACAGCCTTGGCGACGGCCGATCCGGTCACACTGTGCTGTGCCGCCGTGATGCGGTCGGTGATCGACTGCCCCGACATCATCGCCGCGGCCCTGGCGGCGGCTCCTCCGCGGCCGGGGGCGAGCGCAGCCTCCCGGAGGAAGGGCGCCGGCGGCTCCCTCCGGCGGGAGCGCTCGCCGGGCTCTGCCTCAGCGGCTCCTCTCGGCCGCCGCTGCGGGGACTCTTCCCACTGCTCCGCGGAGCGGCAGCGGTGATCGCTCAGCTCCCAGCCCCTCTCAGCGCTACCGCCTCCGCCCGCCGGTGCGCCCCAGCTTTTCTTCCCTTTCACATTACGCTCGCAGACAAAATGGCGGCGGCCGTGGCGTCAGGTGACCGCGTGCCCGCCCCACTCCCGCCCCGCCGCTGCCGAGCGGGGCCTGGGCCCGACCGCATCAGGGCCGGGAGAGGATGGGGAGCGGGATCGGAACGGCAAATGGAGCGGAGCATAAGCCGAGGCCGCTCCCCACGCCGTGCCTCAGGTGTCCGCGGGCGGTGGGGACCTATCCCCCGAAGTGCTGAGGCACTCCGTGACTCGCCGCCCCAGCACCGCAGAATCACACAACCCACTTGGATAGAAAAGACCTCTGTGATCATTGATCGAACATCACCATGTCAACCATACCACGGCACTAAGTCTTTTCTTAAACACCTCCAGGGTCGGTGACTCCACCACCTCCCTGGGCAGCCCTTTCCAATGTCTTTTCTCTGAAGAAATTCCTCCTAATGTCCAACCTAAATCTCCCCTGGCTCAGCTCGAGACTATGATCTCTCGTTCTGTCGCTATCTGCCTGCGAGAAGAGCCCACTCCCCAGCTGGCGACAACCTCCTTTCAGGGAATTGCCCGCCGGCTCTTTGTTTCGTGGGTGGGTGTGAATGAAAAATAAAACCTGCCGAGCCGTCACGGCGAGTTAGCGGTGGGAGAAGCACCGGGGGAGGAGCGAGGGCTGTGCTGTCGCGGGGTGGACGAGGGGAATGATCGAGATGAGATTTTCATCACAGATCACAACGGTTTAGGTTGGAAGGGACCTCAAGGATAGTCTAGTTCCACCTACCTGCCATGGGCAGGGGCACCTTCTGATTAACGCAGTTACACTAGTTTTTGTGGTGATTAGTTCTCTGGCGGACTTTACATTTAGAAACAGCATCTGAAAAATAATTTTAAAAAAGAGCCAAATTTCCCATGCTTAACCTGTTTCAAGGGACTGAAGAAGCATTTAGGTTGGAAAAGACCTCTGGGCTCATCGAGTCCAACCCTTAACCAGCCATTGCCAAGCCCACCACTAAAAGCTGTCACCAAGTGGTGCCACATTTACATGTCTTTTTAAATCACTCCAGGGTTGGCGACTCCACCACGTTCTTCAGAGACTGTTCCTGGGCTTGACAACCCTATAGGTGAAGAAATTTTTCAGAATATCCACTCTAAACCTCCCCTGGCACAACTGGAGGCTAATTGCTCTTGTCTTATCACTTGTTGCTTGGGAGAAGAGATTGAGCCGCAGCCTGGATGCTGTAGAGCATTCCTCACATGTAGTCAAACCACTGGTGAGTCCTCAAAACCATTCCAGCTACTGATATCCAGCACAACCGTGTAAGGGATGCCATGAGGGAAATCCATCCCAGCCATACCCAGTACCGTGACAGAAAAATGCAGCATCACTATTACTCAGCCAGAACAAACACACTTCCCAGGCCATTCCACAAAGAAGTATTTTTTTGACTTCTGCATTTATAGTACACTAATGTAAGTGTGAACATTCCTACAAACAGAAGATAGAACACAGCAATAGTTATTTTTACTTTGAAGTAAAAATACAAAAACTAAGGAGAGTATAAAGGAGGTTGTTGAATATGAGTATTATAAACAAAAATCTAGCAGCTTCTGTCAGTCAGTCAACTCATATTTTAGGGTGCTGATTGAAATTGTATTGCTCACATTATCCGTAAAGTGAAATACTCCATAAATATGTGCGTAGACTGCCACACCAACTGTCTGGTGTTGCAATACACATATAAAAGTAATAAAGAAGGAAACACTTGCATTCACAGTACTGTGTATTTCACTACTACATAAAACTTTTGTCTTTTCATAATATTTGTACAATATAGAGGGCATTTCTTAAGTGCTTCAGCACTTCTCCTAATTGACCGTGAGATAACTGCAGGGAACAAGGACTACTAAAATATCTTCTTACCAACATATGCTTCATATTTTAACCATCTTTATACCCAGCACACAGGTTTATACGTTCTCATTAACTACTATCCTCTGTCCTTTAATAGACACTCCCATTCTGTGGGTTTCCTCTACTCCTCCAAATTTTCATAAGAACATGCTATAGTTTGAGCTCATCTTTCAAGATGGATGCTCAGGACAGGAGAGTTATGTAAACAAGCATGTTAAGTTCTTGGGCAACAACACTAGCTTAGTTTCTGTCATCATTGCAATCACTCAATTCCTTGTGAAATTCACTCTTTTTCACCCCAGTTCATTCCTGGTAGTTGCTCCCACTGTGGTGAGTACTCACCTTGGCATCTTTGTGGCTGTGTCCAGAATAGTCTGTTGCCAGGACTCCCCATATCATAACCCAGCCACCACCCTCTCTTGCAGGGGGGTTTAACTTGCTTGATTGCAGCACATTTCCCATCCATGAATGACCAGTGTGATGGTCCCCATGGTCAGGTCCCCTCCTCGATCATGAGCCCATCTGTATGTTCAGTCTCTCCCTAAATGTTTCATGGGCCCTGTGAGCTATAAATAGCTCATGCTTATGCTCCTAGTCTATGTCTGCCTGACCTACTTTGAGTTTTGTCCACTTCTTCATAGTTTCCATGTTTTTCAGAGATGTGGCTTTTGGGCGTGTGATCATGCACATGACATATTTCCAGAGTGATGTTTTCCAGCCATATAGCCGTATCCTGCCACAATGCAGCAGACCAGATGGGTTTAACCCTGTGCTATCCATTGTCTCCTTCCACTGCTGTAGTCTCCCCCACAGGGCATGACCCACCATCCAAGAGTCAGCGTAAAGACAGAGTATGGCCAATTTCTCATTCAGCAGTCTCAAGGGCTCAAGTGGATGGCTTTCAATTCTGCAAATTGACTTGACTTACCTTCTTCTTCAGTGGCTTCAGTGAGTTATCGTGTGGGATTCCACACAGCAGTTTTCCACTTCTAAAGGTTTCCTACAACATGACAGGTTCCATCAGTAAGTTAAGTATAATGTCTTCTATCTTCTGATAACTCATTACATGGTGGTGCCTCTTGGGCACAATCTGGTTCCTCAGGCAATGCTTCAAATTCTCTGCCTTCTGGCCAGTCCATGATCTATTCCAGGATACCTGTGCAGCTGGGTGGAGCTTGTTCCTAAGCTTAGCAAAATAGGGAAGCAGCCAACAGACTCTGTGACCCACACAGAAGCATGTAATATATTATCTGCTGTAACTATATCATGATTCATACAAATCTACCCATGTCTTGGCCCCATGTTAGGTATCAAAATGGGCTGTGGTGAGTTATATTGCCTGGACACCAGATGCCCACCAAGCTGCTGTATCAATCCCCCTCCTCAGCTGGAGGGATGGGGAAAAAATTAAAATGGAATACCAGTACACAGCACAGCCCTGTGAGGGCTGCTATGGGGAAGATCAGCTCCATTCCAACCAGACCCAATAAAGTTTAAAGAGAACAGCAAAGGTGAGCAGGGTCAGCAGCAGAGATGTCTGTTTTGATACCATTGAAAAGCACAATAACACTGAACAAATATTAGTAGTCCTATGAACTGGGGTGTGTGATGTTGTGAATGAAGGATTTCTATAGACCTAAGGGCATAAATACCCTTATACATGGTCACTAATATAATTTATTGAACATTTCCTGTGCTGGGAAAAGTTACAACCTCTTTAGCCTGACTGGCAGTAGGCAATTTCCAGCTACCTTGTTTTTGTTTTAAGGCTTGTAGTTTCTGGGGAAAAAAAAGTGATATTGAATCTTCAAAGCCTAAGGGAACATACAAACAGTAAGAAAAGAAGAGATGGAAAGATTAAATACACATTACAAATGCCTACATCTCCTTGGGCCTGTCTAAACAGGGAAGCTTTTTTGCAATAAAGGAGGGTGTGAGCTGACACAGAGCAGCTATTAGGTACTACCTCCTCCCCAGGAGGGACTTGATTATTTTGTTCTGTTTCAGAAAGCCTAAATTCCACAAAAAAGTGCCTGAGTTAAGTGTTTCCCATAGCCATGGCTTTGTCTTTACTCAATGCAATGGTCAGGCCCAAATGTGAGTTCAAATGTCCCTCTTCAGTCAGTGCATTGACTTACTCTGGGTTCAGGCCATCCTGTGCAGCCCCTGGATGGCTGCAGGTAGAATCACAGAATCATTTAGGTTAGAAACAAACTTTAAGATCATTAAGTCCAGCCATTAATCCAGTATTGCTGCAGCCACCACTAAACCATATCTCCAAGTACCACATCTGTCGTGGTTTAAAACCAATAACTAAGAAAATTACTTATTTCTTGTTGTGAGATATGGACTAGAACAAGAGCAAAACAGGCATAAAACTTAAAAGGAATAAAGAAAGTTTATTGACAAACTACAATAATAAGAACACCAGAATAAAGTTCCAGAGAAATCTTTTTATCCCCTATCTACCCACTATTCTTTTGTTCACACGACAACAGAGACAAAAACTTTGGAACTTTGGTGGTTAAAACAGTCCCAATTCTTGCTACAGTCTTTTCACCAGTCTTTGTAGAGAAACAGAAGTTTCTTCCTGTTAATTTATGGAGTTTCTCACAAGAAAACTATTTTTCTTACAGTTTTCCATTGCCCTGATATCAGCTGCCCAGAGCTGCTGTTATCAGAGCCCACCACTCCCATTTTCACATCACTCTGAGGTGTGTTTGGGCCATGAGTCTAGGGATAGCATTTTTAAGGATGAGTATTCAAAGGAAAAAAAGTCTTCTTCATCTGTTTCTGTGAGCTTCACTAGACAACAGCTTTCTCATTGCCTCTCAAGGCTTCAAATCTCCCAGCACTTCACTATACCATAATTACTCAAGTTTATCCTTTGAACACTTTATTCCTCCCTAGATACTTATCATGAATTAAAGGAGTTCTTTTCAGGACTTCATTGT
>NC_031772.1:11429334-11635465 GCF_001522545.3 Parus major | reverse complement strand
AACTTCAACTTTCTTAAAGGTAAAGTAACTCCATGACAACATCTACACAGCTTTTAAATATCTCCAGGAATGGTACCTCCACCACTGCCCTGGGCAACCTGTTCCAATGCTTGATAACTCTTTTGCTGAAGGAATTTTTCCTAATATCAAACCTAAACCTTTCCAGGCATAACTTGAAGCTATGTCCTCTTGTCTTGTCCCATGTTACTTGGAGGAAGAAACTGCCCTTTGGGCCCTGGTGTCTGCCCAGGCTAATGCAAAAAGCCTTGCTCTTGGCCACTCTCCTGCACCTATGTTTAGTTCACTAGTAAAAATGAAAAATGGAAATTATATGTAAAATTTACATCTCACTCATTTTGCTGCCCTCTGTTTACTATAGGGCAGGTAATGAAGGCTTCCAACAGGAAACGTGGTCCAGGCTTGGATGCATATAAATAGTGCTTGGGGATAGTGGCAGTGGAGGGAATGGGTGGTTCTGGTCTTCTGCCATGACTGAATGATTCTTTTGGGTTGCAATGCAAGATGTAACCAAACGTATGTGTTCTATTATTATCTGTTGAAACCAGGTGGGGCAATTTTCTTTATCTCTTTCATGACCCATCCTTCATAACTGGGGGATATCTTTTGTTAATGGGCCAGCTGTTAAAACCAGGTGTGACAGTGTTCTTCCACAGCCTATCCTTCCTCCAGGGGGGATATCTTCTCTTAATGGGCCATTGAGTCTCACTGCATGACTGATAAAATTACATCATCCCAATGTGAGATGCTCCACCCAGGGGGAGGAGCCAAGCATCTAAACCTGGATATCTTTGGAGACTTGGAACACCACAGCAGCTTTTCTCCAGTGAATTCCCAGAGGAGAGAGACCGGATCCATCTACACCACCGGACCTTCAGAGGCAAACTCCGCCCTTCTACAGGATCATTACTTCAACAGAACCAGGTCTGTCACTCCAGAAGGACTGCAGCCACCATTAAAAGGACTGCTACCAACACCCTGACTAACAGGGTGTCAGGTTGTATTCTGACTCTGTCAGTGGGTTGTTTTGTTGATTTTCTCTTTTGTAATACTGCATTTTTATTTTCATTTTCCTAGTAAAGAACTGATATCCCTATTCCCATATCTTTGCCTGAGAGCCCCTTGATTTCAAGATTATAATAATTTGAGGTGGGGTAGTTTACATTTTTCCATTGCAAGGGAGGTTTCTGCCTTCCTGTCTTTTCAAACCAAGACAATGACACAGATGGTTTTCCAGGGAAATTAGTATTTTAGCAATGACTAGTGAATGTGCTACAGGCTGACTGTACGTACAGCCTCGGGAATGCAAACAATTTAGCAGCAGGTTTGTCAATAAATACCATCTGCTCAATAGCGCTGAATCCAAAATATAGCAGAACCTACCTTACTGGAGGCTGTTCTGGTGATACAGTTGAGATGAAAATCAAAACTTTTTTTTTTTTTTAATACTGTGATTGTGATCTGAAATTATAAAACTAAATTTATTCAGGTTTATTCAATCCCAGTTTAAACCCAGGAGAGTTAAAATGTTGTCATTGGGTTTTTTTCCTGGTGGCCAGTAAGACATCTGCATGGAAGAGTGAGCTGTAAACAAGGCTGCTTCTCTCACAGTTCAGGCCACTGAAGTGTCTGAGGAACACCTTGACTCCAGGCTGCCTGCAAGGGAAGGAAACAAACCATGGTGGCAGTAGAGATGGGATTTCTGGGGGCTGAGATGGGGCTTGAGGCTGATTTCCTGATCCAGCACTCAGTCATGACCCATGAGTGAATTCTTGCCCCATCCTTTTGCCACGCAGGGGCACCAAGAGTTCTTTCTTTTTGACTCCCCGCTTTCCATGAATTTTACCAAAGCAGAATGCTTTGGGGGTGATTACTGCTGTCAGGCATGGTTGAAATTGGATGAGGAGGTTCCTGGGAGAGAAACAAGGCATCAGCATAATCTAAAAAGCCTAATACCAGAAGGAGTTTCAGTGTTAACCAATTCTTACCTGAACAGAGACATGACAGGAAAAAACTCCACACACTTTTGTCCAGCTTGGATTTATGGGTACCATATTCTGCCAGTCTCTTTTAAAGATCTTTGTTTCTCTCTCTCTCTGTGTTGTAAAATGTTGATAAGAAATTGAGCTCCAGAACTGGAACTCTCTATGTCTGGATTCGTTCCAACCTTGCATAACTGAAAAATATTGGAAGATCAGATCATGAGCCCCTTCCTCCAGGACCCCACCTCAAGAGACCCTGAATAGTGACTAGGTTTGTCTCAGGACTGCTTTTGGAGCCTACAAGGTGCAAAAATTGTACACAATCCCTGGGCCTTTAAGCCTCTTTTCCAAGCGCCCTGCAGACATGAAATTTATGCTCAACACTCTAGGAGTGCTAAAAGCCATACACTGATTTTTGCATCTCCTGTCACATGAGGGAAGAAGGTCACACTTCCTCTGTCCCTCCCATTCAGCTCCTGCTGAGGAGTAGTGACCTGGGGCAGGGCAGGACTTGGCCCTGGGAGCTGTCTCTCCTCTTCCCAGCCATCTCCAACTTCTGCCTCTCAAACCTGACTGCTGGTGAAGTTTGAACTTTGAAATTGCTGACTTTGTATAGAGAAGAGAGACAAGAAAGAGGAAAGGGAAGGAAAAACTAATCTGAAGTTGTGCCACAGATGCAAAAAGTGCTGGAAGGCAGAAAGGTAGAACTCCTGTGGCTCCCATTGCAGCAGCTGTTTGCTGTTCCTGCCCTTAGGCTCCTCGTGTTCTTTGCAGGTGTACAGCTGTCAATAGCAACATATTTGAGAAGATTTCTGATTTATTTCTGAAGTATTTCCCTGTGAAAGAGTTTTTACTTGGTGAAGAAGCCTCTTCTGGTTCCATCTACTAAGCAACTGACCATGGAAGTCTCCTTTGCATGACTTCTCTGTTTAACATTACAACTCAATGTTTTTTTAAAAGGGAAAAGAAAATGCATACTACAATACGATGCAACTGGTGTAATATAATTACTTCAGCCTGTCCTGGTTTGGTCTGTTACTTCCTGAGTAGGTTTATGAGAAGTGTTTTGAAAAGCAGGAACTGAGTACAATATCTCATACAAATTCGGGATCGAGGCTTAGGCTTGGAAGATTAGTCTTGGTTTAGGGGGAGAGGGCTCAGTTTTGGCTTTGGGACTGTCCCAGGACAAGCCTTGTTTATTTTCCAGAGCCGTGTGTGTGTGTGTGTGTGTGTGTGTGTTTGTACACTGAGCAGTTCTGATACAGAGTCACTGCTGGTGTTAGCAGACACTTAAGGAAGTATAATTGTCACCTGAGGAAATGGCATGGCTAGCCTTGGTCCAAGCATTTCAGAGGGTTTGGGTTGAGAGATGACTAATGTATTCATCCATTGTTTCATTCACCCTGGCATTCATTCCAGGGGCCTGTCTGTGAGAGGTGACTCAGGGTGATAAGGCATGATGCTGGAGCCATTTTGGAAACATCAGAGATTGTGGCTTGGAGAACACTTGGTCAGGACCAGGAGAGCCAATCCCTGTCCTTATCCTCATTTTAACTATAGACCAAATAAAACCTGCAGAAGCAAGAAAGCTAAAATCATCAGCCTAATAAAATTATACAAATTGTGGACAAAGCAGATTCACAATATTTCTGTCCCTGGCAAGGAAAAGGAGCATACCTAGCTTGGGGGAAAATAATTTGGGGAAGAGACAGGGGAGGGGAGGCTGATGGGCCTGTGGCATTGCAACAGAGGAAGGAGCTAGCAGCACAGCCTCCAAAATATATAACACTGCCAATGGAAATCAATCTTGTATTAAAATAAGTTTAAAGCACTCATGGAAATTACAGCCCATTAGTTTCATACCAAATAAATAAATGGGAACAAAAAATGACAATAAAAATGAGACAACTGGCTAAGCAGGAATAAATAGGGACAAAGCTGCAGATGTTTATAAAGGAAAATCTTCCATTTCAGTTCCTTAAGTGTGTCAGTGAAATGGAAGATAAGGGCAAGCCAGCACATACCTTTCATCTAGAGTTGCAAAAAAACCCCCAAACAAACCAGAAAAAAGACAAATGAGCTTAGGCACATGTGAGATGCCATCAAAGCATATCGCTGTGTTACTAAATGCTCACAAGCCTCTAAAAAGCTGATCCTGAAAGGGAGAAAAAGAATTAGATGCAAACAGTAGAGTTACACGTATGTGGCAACTGAAATGCTTGTTTGCAAGCATTTCTTTGCTGATAGAATGAGCATCAAGTCAATGCCATTGAAACAAAGTGGTTTCAAAATTGTCCAAGACATGGATTTTTTTTTTAATGTGGGACTAATTATTTTTATTCAAGCTAAAATAAACCAAATAAAGATACTTGAATTTAGCATTTAGCACAAGCACTAAGAATTTAACCAAAACTAGGGTGTTCACAGAGGTAACTGGGAGCCTCTAGAGACAGATGAGAGGCTAGTCACAGTGGAGGAAGGAGCCTGAGCTGGCGCTGCAGCAGGTACTGTCAACAGGGTGGCTCCTACCATACACAACCTGACTTTGCCACTTGTCCTTTTGCTTGTTTTTGTGGGAAATGTTACATCTAACAATCATCCCCATGTGTCACAGAACTAATACATAAATGGATGGATAATTTTCTATGGTTTATGTCTGGGGACTGGCAGACTGAGTTCTCCACGGCTGCAGCACAACTCTGTTGCTTAAAAGACATCAGAAAAGCCATACACAGAGAATGTTCTAACTATAGGAGAAACTCAAATGGAAATTCATGCTTTATTAAACACCAATGAATCCACATGAGAGAGAAACCTTATGTGAAAAGTGGATTTTCTGGTGTCTAATAGTAACCAACTTACCAACTCCCATTGAAGTTTTTTTTCCCATGGTTTAATTCATTCTCTTGCCTTTTTTTTTTTTTTTTTCAGCCTGATTACATGCTTTTACAAAAATTGCAAGCAAGACATTTACTTATTTGAAAATAAGGTGGGCAGTGGGCTCAAGAATTAATGGGAAGGGGATAGATGGAATGTGATCTTACACGAAAATGTTGAAAATCAGATCCCACCATCCTGGCAGGGTCAGGAGAAGCTGCTGTGCTGAGCGTGCAGATGAGAGAGCTGAGCATAGTACTTTTAGAAAGTCAGCCAAGCAGACAGTGCCATGTTCCTTTGTGTACTCTTCCTTTCTTTTTACACAAGCCGTCATCCCAGAGGCGAGAATGGGTGTACCAAGTATCAGTTGTAAGATAGATGGTTTCACTAAGTAGCATTGCTAGAGAGGTGAAGTTTTGTTATCCACCTCATTGCGTGGGAGGGAAAAAAATGTCAAGGGCTAGACATGTTTCAGGGCACAAGAATGCTGAGCACAGGACAGTGTCCTGTGCTCCATAGGGAGCTGGCACAGGATGCTCTGGCTGCTGCTGAAAGCCCTGTGGCCAAATTGCATGTGCATTTCCAAAGTGTGGAACAAAGTCATGTTATCAGCATAATTGTGCACATGTTTTGCTCTCAGCAAACATGGGTTTATTTAATCTTTCTTTGTGATCAGCTAAAATTTAAATGTTTATTAGCTGCCTGTTATTGTTTTCACAGCTATGAATTTGCCTTTGCATTACAATCAGCTTTGTCTGTAAATCATTAGAATTTACTTTGGCTCCTATTGGTTTTTTTAAGTGTTAAGGTTGTGCAGGCCAGGCTTAAAGAGCGTGCAGGCAGTGAGAAACATTTGTTTGCTGAAAAACCATTTGCTTTGTTCTCCAACTACACCCATGCCTATTCAACAGTATCCCCTCTTCCACTGGGTTTCATCATCCCTATACCTTTAAACATCTCAGCACAACCACCTCCTGTTTTTTATAAAAATTCCCCTTCTGTGTTTAAAATGAATCAGCAAAAATGGAAAGGGAGTACTGGCAACCCCTCACAAATCCCCACTTCTGACAGCTTTCTTCTCTGGTGAATGCAAGTGTGGGGTTTAGTATGCAAGTACACACATCATCTTAGTGATGGATGAGCCTTCCATTCCTCACACAGTGGTGGGGTTAGTGTTACAGGGCACAGTCATAGGCACTGGGTTCTTGCAGTGTCATGAAAAGAGTCTTTTTCTGCACCCAGCAGATGCACCAGAGAAGGTGATAGTAGTTGCTGTGTCCCCTCTTTAATCCCCAGGAAAGCCACAGTGTCCCTGCAGTGGGGGGAGCAGCAAGACCCCACTCAAGAACTGATAGTAGCAGTATGGCCACAGCAGGGCTACATGTGAATTGAGCTTATGAAGGAAATGACATCACTTTTACCTTCAGGCAACAACTGAGAAGGGCCTGAGAAGGGCATGTGTTGCCTCTGAAGATGAATAGATCACACGGACACAGGTCGAGGTGTGGTGAAAGGAATAGAGAGTTTATTTTTCCTCCCAGGATTTATAGGCTTCTTACCATGGCCAGGGATTGGATGGTCAGGATAACACTTTCCCACTGCACTGGTCATGAGAAATGCCCATCAGAAGACATGTAACAGAAAGAATGTACACATATCTATGTTTTCAGTTACTGTCCTGGGAAAGTCCTTAGAAAACTATGTTAGCAAGCTCAGAAGCTGAGTTTTCAGGGTGACATCTCACCCTTCTTGGTTTAACAAAAAGAAAAGAAAAAAGAAAAATGAACAAAGAAACTAGGAACATTATAAACAATCAAAAGGATAAATAATAGGAAAATACAATACTCCATACAATCAGAAGGCTGTAATTTCAGGGTGATATCTCACCCTTTCGTTATTACAAAAAAAAAAAACAAAAAAAACCAAAAAACAAAAACCAAAAAAAATTAAATGAAACAAATGTCCAGCATCAACACCTGCTTGTTGGTGGATGGCTCTCAATTTGGTCACAGAGGCAGAATCCACGGCCAAATTGAAAGGTGCCTGGGAAAACTTCTGAAATGCTATGACAGCAGCCTGTATTTCCATTAATTGGGCTGATCCAGCCTCATGACCCTCTAAAACCTGACACTCAAATCCATCCTTCCAGGTAGCAATGGCATTTCCAGTGTTTTCATTGGCCAATGATACCTGTGGAATGCAAATCTGGAGTGGCAATGAAGAAAAAACAGCGACATCAATGGAAAGATTAATGTAATAAATTTGAGGAGCAAAAGCTGCTCACAGAACCTCCTCCAGCATCTACTGTGCCTGTGGGGTCAGTGTCCGAGGTGACTTTAAATCAGAGTCCCCCTTCAATAGACCAAACAAGGGGGACAATTGTGCCATGGTCAGTCCCAAGTAGGGACACAACCATGTAAATGTCCATTAATATGTGGACATCATTCATGCAGTGTCTGCACTGAATGCAAAAAAAATAATTGCACCTCCAGATGCGGGACTGTTTGTCCCAAAAATTATTTTGACCCTCAAATAATTTCAAGGAGGTTGTTTCTGGAGTCACTTGAAGCTCCATATCATCGGCAAATGCCGGCAAATTTTCACAAGCCTTATGGCAAAACCTCCATTGATATCTCTGTGTGGGCTCAGCATTAATGATACCTGGCACCAGAAAGACAAATTTCAGTCTGTCATCAGGATGCAAAGGAATTGTAAAAAACAATCCTTCAGATCCACAATGAGGACTATCCAATCAGCAGGAAGCATGGCAGGTGAAGGCATGCTAGCCTGCAACATCCCCATGCTTTCCATCATAGCATGAACTTTCTGGAGGTCTTGCAATAACCTCCATTTCCCAGACTTCTTCTTGATACAGAAAACAGGAATGTCCCAGGGACTGGTCAAAGCTCCAGTCCACCGTGATCCAACTGTTCCTGCATCAAGTCACGGAGAGTGTCTAGTCTATCATGAGAAAGGACAACAGAATCTGCTGAACAAAGAGTCAGTCTCAAGTTCTTCTTTGCGTAGAATGTGTCAGCATTGAGTCCAAGGGTCACTCCGGGGGCCCGTCAGCAAACCTGACAATCATGATGGCCAGTGTCAAGAACCCACAGAAGCTAATCTGACAGCATCTCACCAAGGATGGACAGGGTGCAGACCCGTTCAGGATGATCCCTGGCTATCAGAACAGCAGTCCAGTGATCCAGGGAGGTCCAGGGAACCCGAAGCCACCATCTCCCCGCAGGTGGTTCTCAGCTCTGCGAACACAAGACTCAAAAGGCACAAGATGAGCAAATCTGGGTCCCGCAGGGATAGGAACAGGAGGGGTGAGTGTGGAACCCATGGCAGAAATGCACCCCAGGAAATCCGAATCAACGTCCTCTAGGTGAACAATGATGCCTTGAGCAGTGGTATTCAACCACACCACAAGAAGAGCACTCATGCCCTCACCCACAGGACCAAAGCATTCGGAAGCACATGGAATGCCTGATACGCTCAGCTGCACAGTCATTTGACAAGAGGACAAAGTTCACAGGCCAGCTGAAGAGGCTCCAGCAGCCTGGGACCCTTTGTCCATGGAGGCCACTGGCTTCTGTCCCGCGGCAGCACCACCGGAGCCAATGGTAAACAGTGCAGGACCTTGGTCTGCTGCGGCCGCAGGAGACGACAGGGGAGGGCTGGCTCCAGCCGCAGGCTCAGGTGATGCCTGGGAACCCGAGGCAGGGTGGGTTGGAGCCAGCTCGGCACGACCCGCTTCCAGCACCAGGGGGGACTGAGGCGCTGGTACAGGCACAGCCTGCAAAGCCGCGGCACCGTCCTGCTCTGCTGCCAGGGGACAACCCGGGCTCGCAGGAGGGGAAACTTGCAGCAAGGGGCCGGCAGAACCCAGCCTGGCATCTGCATCACTCACAGCACCCATCCCCATGCCCCACAAATCCGGCGTGGGGGGATCAGTGCTCGGAACCACCCCTAACAGAGTTTCTTCAGGGGCAAAAGGTCCAAAAAGCAGCGCTGGCTGCTCCTCCACTGGAACAGTGTGCGCGGCCGCCGGCGCGGGGCCCGGGCCCATCCCATCCCCCACCGTGGGGCAGGGCATGGAACAGCCACACCAGGGACACGGGACTGTCCCTGAGGAATCCCCCAGGGGTGGCACCACCCCCTATTCAGGCAGCCCCTCATCAGTCTGTGAGGTCACACGAAGGAGGCGACCCGGCCCCAGGCTTACACCGCTGGGGCACTGGCCGAGGCGGGGTTACACCCCCTGGGTCCGCAGTGCCCCCAACAGCCCATTGGCAAGGATCCAACCCCGCCTCAGGCCTACGCCTCTGGGGCGCTGGCCGAGGTGGTGTTACGCCCACCGGTCCCGCGGAGGCCCCGTTCAACCCGCTGGGGGCCCCGGCGATCCCGGGGGAGCCGACCTCGGGATCTGACCTCAGAACACTGCCGCACCTTTGCCAGATCCCGAGCAGCCGGGACTCATAACCGACCAGCAGAGACTCGATCAGGGAATCACCTAAAGCGTCCCAAGCTGACTGTGAAAAAATCGCTTCAACTACAGGGAAAAACCCCTCAATTCTGCCATACTCACACAATCACTGAAAGTCAGCATACGAAACACCAATCCCTCTCTGATCAAACACTGCATGCCATATTTCCATAACCAGGCCCTCCGTCGGAGAGAGCCCAAAAAGAGCCATAGCCACAGGCTAGATAGTACCCTGTAATCGTCACCTGCAAGACACGTTGGAGGTCACCAGATGTTGCCTCTGAAGATGAATAGATCACACAGACACAGGTCGAGGTGTGGTGAAAGGAAGAGAGAGTTTATTTTTCTTCCCAGGATTTATAGGCTTCTGACCATGGCCAGGGTTGGTCAGGATAACACTTTATCACTGCACTGGCCATGAGAGACGCCCATCACAAGACGTGTAACAGAAAGAATGTACACATATCTATGTTTACTTACTGTCCTGGGAAAGTCCTTAGAAAACTATGTTAGCAAGCTCAGAAGCTGAGTTTTCAGGGTGTCAGGCATGGGGCTGTGTGGGCTGCAGAGGCTGCCAGGCAGCTAAAGAGGGTGTTCACTGGAAACACCATCAGTTGAGCTATCTTCACCAGGGTGCCACCCACCCCTGGAGATCGTGGGTTTGGAGTGGGGGGCAATGGGCCAACATCAGACCAGGATTAGCTGTGATGGGTGCTGTGTTCCTGGGACAATGGATATCTCAGAGCCTAGGCCCAGGAACACCATCTGCCAAGGGGTATCTGGGGAACCACTCAGCAACCACAGAAGTGCCCATACCAGAGGGTAAACACAACTACATTAACGTGGATGGTTTTCTGCCTGCTTCAGAAAGTAAAACATGGCAAAAATTACAAAGATAGGGACTGCAAAGATTCTGGCATGCAAAACTGTCATGGAGTGGACAACTGTGGTGCAGCTTGGGGCCTTTCCACCTTAAAGACTCTGTGTGTTAGCAGGTTCTCATCCTGTGGCTGGTGCACCCAAGCTCAGAGCAGCCCTGTGCCTGGGCACAACCAGATAATGCTGGTTATCTCCCTGTGACAAGGAGCCCAAGACATTGGATGGGAGATATTTCTACCAAGATATTTCCAGCTCATGCAGTGCTCACACCTCTGTCCTGCTGTGTGCCAGAACACTGTGACAGCAGCATTGGCACTGGTGGTGTTGTGGAGCTACAGAGTTGGTGTCACCAGTCCCATCCAAGTTCTGCTGTAGTGGCCACTTCTAGCCAACCCACACCAATGACCAATATTGCAATGAATCCCACGGACAACATGGGAACTGGTATGAGTGAACCTGGCTGTAGTCATCCATCACTGACCTGATCAGGGAACAGGAGCAAAATTGTTACACATGGTTGCACCTTATATGTCTTAACTGACCCTTGAATACCTGACCCCAGGAGCCACAACTGTGGCTCAGACCTGCAAGGTACTGAGAGCATGAGAGAGCACATTTCTCTCTTTTCTTTCTTTTCAACTGCATTTATTATAGAAATAAATGCAGTTGAAAACTGAAGTCACCATGGCTAGTGTTTTGCTTCATACCTGTCACAGCACAAGCTGCTGGGAGTGGTCACACTGCCCCTGGGCAGCTCTGCACAGGAGGAGGTGACAGGGAAAACAGGCATTTTCCTGTCCCTTTCCCAGTCAGTACAAAAGTACAAAGTACAAGTACAAAGCCTCCAAGGTTTTGGTGTGCACAGGCATAGCAGAGCAGGCACTGGGCAGCCAGGCAGACACGGAAGTGGAAACTCTGGTCTTCCCACAGGAACATTTTAGCTCCAGGATGGCCCCCACATGCCTCTGTGTACCAGTGTAAGAGACAGATGTCATCTTGAGAATATATATATATATATAATATATATATGTGTTTGTGTGTGTGTGTGTGTGTGTGTGTGTGTGTGTCCCCTCAAGATATATATACATACACATTATAGAGACTGAAATATTTTACTAAATAGACCTCAGTCTGCTTGCTTTTCAGTTCCAGTATGTACTATTTCACTGGCAGCCCCTCAGGGCTGAGAGTCTTTCAGATGGGCTGTGAAGTGAAAAAGAAGTACGTAAGGAGGGTGCCTGGCAGCATGAGGCATGGGGAGGAGGAGGTAAGCCCTGCCTGACAGGTGTCCTTGGGCTCTGTCCTGTGTATCTAACTTGGTGCCACAAACAACAAGCCATACCAGAAATTCTGGCATTGATAAATCCAAGAGTCAGGTTGCTGAACTGGTAGAAGCCTTGGTAGAAGCCAACTGGACATTGGACTTTGGCAGTGGAGACTGTGGGGCTGTGTTGGGGATTAAGTGTCCTTCCTTTTGTTCCTTCTCACCTATAGAATTTTTACCCATTATTTGGGAGAAACCTGACTATGGGTACATATTGGGTGCTTGAGAAACACAAAGAGTTTGGCTGGGCCAAGAGGGGAAGGGAAGCAGGTAAAAGGGAGGGCTTCTCCTTCTCCTTCTCCTTCTCCTTCTCCTTCTCCTTCTCCTTCTCCTTCTCCTTCTCCTTCTCCTTCTCCTTCTCCTTCTCCTTCGTTGGTGGCCTCACACCCCCTGTCCTGTCAGGACATGTGGCAGTGCCAGCCACTGCCGCAGAGCTGCTGATACACCTCAGCCACCGGCCCAGGATCTCAGCTCATTCCTGCCATTCCAGCTGGCTGTTCCTCAGAGCCCTGCAGGAGCACCGGGACTGACTGCCCGAGAAGGCTGTCATGGGGTCCCTGGTTCTGTTTTGTTGTTAACACTGTAGTTATTGTTGTTTGTTTGCCTTGTTATACATACTAGTAAAGAACTGTTATTCCTATCCCCAGATCTTTGCCTGAGAGCCCCTTGATTTCAAAATTGTAGTAATTTGGAGGGAGGGGGTTTACATTTTTTATTCCAAGGGGAAACTCCTGCCCTCCCTAGCAGACACCTCTCTTCTAAACCAGGACAAGGTGGGAACAGGCAACTGCAGCAATGATTCTACAGTCAATTTAGCATCAATCAAAACAGCATTTTGACTAATTTTGTTACCAAGCAGTTGATGAAAAATGCCCTTTTATGGGAAGTAATCCAGGTGAATTGCTTTAACTTGAGGACTTGAGTCCTGGATTTCTCCTCAGCTCTGCCCAAGGCTAACTGCTCCAGTTACTGCAGGACTTGTTTCTGTCTGCTGTGAGCACACGTGGGTGTGCAGGGAGTAAGGAACATGGCTGAACTTCATCCATTTTAGTACCATCATCAACAAAATGTGGTCTGTGGTAACAGCATTTTGTTTATTTTCCTAAGAAATGCCGTCTTCAGCACTGAGGTGTAATATCTATTTGGAGAATTCCATGAAAATTACTCCAAACAACAGCTTGAGATCGACCACTTCCCCCTGAAGGGTTTCACAAGATGGAAGATCAGCATTTACGGTAGTAGTGGAAGATGTTCCTCTTCTCTGCCTTCATAGCAGCAGAGGTTGGATTTGGGCTTACCTGCACCCCCAGGTGTTGGCTGCAAGGACAAGAGAGAGATACTAGCCAAAAGAAATCCACTGTCTCTCTCTCCTCTCTGGCCTTGCCCTGAGATGCTTCCTGAGGTTTGTGTCATGGATGGAGCGACACACTTCACCTGTAAGAAAGGAGGAGCAATATGGCAAGGTGTGCTTGATGACTTACTGCAGAGATGCATTGTGCTGGTCATGAGTGGGAAGATGAAAATCCACAACTTGTGCTCTAGGTGCTCATGAGACAAACAGCCTCATTTATTATTCAGAACTCACTTAAATACCAAATTCAAATCTCCTGGGCTAGATAGCCATTGGCTGAGATTTCTCTCCCTGCCCAGATTCCTGGCCAGTAGTGTGCTTTCTTCTCAGCTTGGATAGGGCTGGCCGAGGGTCCCCTATAACTTACCCAGAGACATGCTCAGGCATGAACCAGGCCAGTTGAATTGGATTTGTGTTATGGTCAGATTTACTTTGTCCAGTCCAGGCCAGCTGTACTGTGACAATACTGTGACACAGAGAGGACAGATCAACAAGGGAGACCCTCTTATTGAGACACAAGATTCAAGAAGGACCCCTTACATACTAAACTCCCTTCTCATGGGAGTCTGTATGTAGCTGTATCCAGACATAGACACAGACTTGGTCAATGGTTTATGTCTGAAGGACTGTATATGCCCAACCAATTCTTTGTATCACTTAGCTTCTTAGCTTTTTCAAAGTTTCAGCACACTAATTCCTAATTCACTTCATTTGGTATAACAAGAATTCCCTCAGCCTTGAAGAATAGGTATTCCTACTCAAGGGCAGCTGTAGTCCTGCAGCCTGCTATGATGCAGGAGAATTCAACAGGCGTTGGGCTGCCTACTATTTGTGGAGTAAGATGACTGACTTATGGTTATATTTACATACCAGATGTATTTTGGTTGGTACATGGTCAGCTGTTGAGCAAGACATGCTCAAAGGCCCTTAGCTATTGACATTATCTGTCTTCCCAGAGTCCAAAACTATCACAACCACCACTGATGGCTATTGCTTAAGCAGAAAGTAAGGGAGGTCATCACCATGGCTGGTTATTATAAAAAGCAATTACAGCACAAAGTATATTCCACAATTACTGAAAGTCTTTGCCAGCACCAAGCGCTTTCTTTTCCCCAAGTGGTTTCCATTTTTCCTCCCCTCTGCTGTTTGCGGTCATAGCCACCAGGCCACACATGATATGAACAGCAGATAATCCTTATCTCTAGACCCTTTGAAGGACAGATACTTGCATAGTTTCCAAGCCAAAATCAAAGGTGATGTTTTGGAATGTGGAAATTGTGTTTCCCTGAGGTCCCATCCACTTAGCCACAGACATCTGTCGACACCTTGTGCTCACCCTAAAGCTATTGCTAACCTCCCACCAAAGTGGGATTGAATGCACTGGGGGTTTCTGGGCTTTAATTTCCCAGTGGAAGCAGCAGGTAGGCATTAGCAGGGTAGGGTTTGTATTTTGCTCAGCACTGTCTCACCCTGTGCTTTGCAGCTTTCCTCACTGGGTTTCTTCTGCCTGTCCTGCCCTTAGCCCTTTGTACTGATGAGTCAATGGGGTGTGGAAGTAAGCACCTCCCCAGGGAAGTGGCCAGATCACAATTTTACAAACAGGTTGCTCAACCCTAAGCTGGAGTTACTGATTCCATCTCACACTGACTGCTGCTATGCAGCACCAGGAAGACTTTGTGCCAACCTTTTCCTAAAACATTCTTTCCAACAAGACTCTGCTTAGCTGCAGTGGAAGTGTCAGAGTTATCGGAGAAATCTGATTTTTAAGTATTTTTGGACCATTCAGAGTTAAAAGGTTGTTGAGAAACCACATCCCACCAACTGCTAAGGTATAGTACTTGTAGGCAAGGCTTCTGGTGTAATATGATCTTTTCTGCCTCCTCCTGAGGCTGCAGGTTTCCCTCTCCCAGTTACAAGATGGAGACTTTTCCCCAGGGTGCAAGCGGCTGGGTGTGTTTTCCTCCAGATCCACACAGCAAAAGGAGCTTGCACAGGGCTTCTATACAAACAAAGCCAATTCCCTGTGCTGGAGGCTGGTGGGCACACAGAGCTGTTCCCACAGCCAGGCATGGGCTCCATGCTGAGATTTTCCCTGGCAGAAGGACCTTGAGGGTTTCCTCATGCTACAGAGCTCCTTGAACCTGCTGCTTCCCTGGGAAGCAGATCAAAGGTACCCATTGCAAAAACAATTCTGATAAACACAAGATGCATTTCAGAACTGTTTTTCCTTTCTGAATGTACACTTCGGATACAGGCTGGGACACACCTGGTTTTCTGTCTGTAGAGAGTATTTTCCATATCTGTTTTGGAGCAGCCTGGGGACCTTCCAGCATGGGTCAGGCTCTGCTCTCTGTGACACCAAAGAGGCCATGAAGGTAGGCCTGGCAGGGGGAAGCACAAGTGAGAGAGCTAAAGAGTGGTCGAACAGCCAGATCACTGATAGAGAATAAGGTAGTGCAGGTACAGTTCTAAACAGGAACATGGACAGTGCTCTCAGGAACATAGTGTGACTCTTGGGGATGGGCCTGTGCAGGGACAGGAGATGGACTCAATGATCCTTGTGGGCCCTTCCAACTCAGGATATTTTGTGATTCTGTGAGCTCTTTCTAGAAAAGATACAGACTTTTTACTAGCCTGTATAAAAGAGCTTTGGGGTTTTTCATCTACTCAACCTTTTCTACACAGTGCTTCATCTGCAGGATGGAAATAAACCTCATGGAGACAGCTGCTCTTCTCTTTGCCCCCAGCTCTTGCTCATCTGTTTATCACCTTCTCCCAGTACAGACCAGCCACTTTATGTGCTCCTCCCTCCGTTTCTTCCAGTGAACTGTGGTCAGCAGAGTTAGCAAGAGCTCTTTAGGAGGATTAAGGTTACATTGCCAAAAGAAAAGGGTGGTGCTTTTGCTTCACATCTTTGTTTTCTCAGCCACAAATTTACAAGTAACCATAGCTCATGGAATGACACCAAAACACCCTTCCCTCTCAACTTGATCCACAGAGGCTGAAGGTAAAAAAGTACATTCAAGCATTTTTTGAGCCAGTCCAGTCCAGCTGTGGATTGTGGAAGGATTAATGGTGTGGTCACTGGTGAAAGGAAAACAGAGAGATAGGCAGGTCTGCAGTAGAAATTAATCTATTCATTGAGCCTTGGGTATCATTAGCAGTCAGAGCTGTTTAGAGAAAAGTCTGAGGAGGTTTATGGATGGTAAAGTGTGCCTTTTTTTTTTCCCTTTATATAAACATGGAAAAAAGAATTACTGTAATTTCTAGAGTTATTCTAGAATATCAGGTGTGCTGATTGTGGAAGTCCATCTTTATTTTTATTTCCTGTCATTTTGTCTTTACATGTCATGCAAGTTCTCTCTTGAGCTGTCTCTGGTGTATTGCTCAGCTTTGCCTGGGAAGAGGCAGAGCCTCCCCACCACTGTCCTCTGCGTGAGTGCATTCCTTGTGCTGATCAGGCAGAACAGGATGGATTTCCTTTGGTGTCATTTCCTGATGAATTCTGACTAACTGTGGAGGAAGTTAAATGAAAGAAATGATGAATCTTCTATTTTTTAATTTTAAAAAGACGTTTTAAAAGCCATTGCTTATTTTGAACTGCAAACAGCCTGCCTTGCTGTCCTGCTGCCTGTCTCATCTTCATGGATAAAATTTACACAAAAGCCAAATACATTTTCTTCTGGGAAGCGCTTACCATTTTGGGGGAACTTCATTTGCCAGTGTCAGTACATTGGACTTGCTCAGAGCTTTAAAATAGTTCATAATCTGAATGAGCATACCCTAAAATATGACTGAGTCACCTGCTCCTAGGGCCAAGGGCAAATCTCTCAGCCTCTGGATTTTTGGGGCCCCAAGGGACCTGGGCATAACCCTGTGGATGTGACGCTACTTGACAGGAGAAACAGCAGCAGCAGGAGGTAGGAGAGGGTCAGTCTGCCCCTGTAGCCCTCCTGCGACTGCCTGCACCTGGGCACAGCCGTGTTGGGGTAAGCAGTCCCTGGTCAGGCATGAGCTAAGGCAGTTCGGGTTTGAAGGGGAACAGCTCAGTGTCTCAAACTGGGGCTGTAGACAGGAATCACAGCTGGATGCCCCTGAAGGTGTGGACACCCAAGCCCTCCTAGGACTCCTTCTGGAAACTTTGTGTCCCTTTGCCTACTAAACTTGACTGCTTTCTGAAAGCTGCATTAATGCTGAACAGAGACATGGAAGAGTTACGGAGACCTTAGGGATTTTATGAATCCCTGTATTGCTCAATCCTCCATGTTCTTCTGTAGAGGAATTCTCACTTTCAGGCTGTATAAAAGCTTGCCCTTGAAACTTGTCCTCAATTTTGATCTGGAAATGTAAAGGAAAAAGCTCTATTTGCCTTCCGGCACCTCCTCAAGTCTTTGCAGACACCTGCTAGTGCTGCCTCTATTTGATGTCTTGTCCTTTTCATTGTTGTATAACTCTGCAAAAGACTCTGTGCCTTCCCAGAGAAAACCAAGATGCTGGGAGAGTGATAGTCTCCTGGAGTAGGTGGCAAAATGGCTGCTTCATGGCAGGGATCTGTGGTTTTTCCCTTCTGGGGGAAAATACAGAGCAGGCCTCCCCCATGCTGCTCATGTGGGGAAGGACGCTAAGAAATGGCAGCAGCAGTAGCAAACCCAGCCATCTGAAGAAAGCAGCATAGTCAGATGCAATTCTGAGAAGCTGAGCTCCTGGACAAAGAATGGAGCATTTCTGAATGATGGAGCAACTGAACTGCAACAACCACCACAAACACATGCAATGAAAACACCCCCTCAAATTGCTCAAAGCTTTAAAGCCCTCAGTGTGAGCCCAGCAGAAAGCAAGGGCTTTTCAGGCTCTTACGCAGCGTTGGATATGCCAATGCCAAGATCCAAAAGCTGTCAGAGCAGGATGTTGGGGCTGTTTAACAGTGAGCTTATGCTAAAATTGGATGTGAAAGGAAAATCAAAGTAGAGCAAAACAGGACAGTGAATGAAAGGTTGGGTTGCTCCCTACTTGCTCCTTCATTACAACAGGGCCTGGGATCAGCTCCCTAGCTGGGAATGGGCTGAGTCTCTGCCAGTGCATCCTTTGTTTGCACTGGATGTGGTACCCCTGGCTTACAGTGTACTCCCATAAATATGTATAACCTGATAGCTGAGTCCCTCTGCACTCTCTGCCCTAAACAACTGGAAGAGGAGTTTTAGATGCTGTTTGATGGAGAAATGCATCTTTTAAGACCCATCAAAACACAGTGTGAAGCCTGCATAAGTTGCTAGAAAAGGTGCAGGACTAAGACCCCACAAATTCAGTGTTGTTTCTGTTACTGCCACTGGCCTGGGGGCAGTCACTGCCTTGCAAAGCCCACATGAACAACTGGAAGTTGTTGCCAAAACTCTTGGAGATCTAGAGAGAAATGAGATATCACCATGTTGGCTTTGAGTTGACATAGAGCCCAAGAACCATGAAGGAATGCCTGTTTCTAAGGCAGATGCTCTACTGAGCAGCTCTGGCTAAAAAATACCAAAGCAACTGCACTTTAACCAAAAGAATTGAAGAGACAAAAATGCACTGGGCTGAAAGATTGAATATTAGAAAGTTTCCTCCCCCCAAGGGTGAACACTGGAACAGCCTCTATAAGGAAGTGGTCACAGTACTCAGCCTACCAGAGCTCAAGAAGAGTTTGGACAATGTTCTCAGGCACATGATGTGATCCTTGGGGCTGTGCTGTGCAGGATCTGGAGCTGGATTTCAATGCTTGTTGTGGGTCTCTTCCAACTCAAGATATAGTCTATAATTCTATGATAGGGAATTAGTGACTTTTTGGAGAGGTTTCTTTTTCATACCCCATGAACCTGGTTTTGCTACCTGACTGGCTGCACTGTGGCTTTTTGCTTCAGGGTAGTATCTGATGTGGTTTGAAACTGCAGATGTAACTAGAGGAGCCAGCCTCTATAGAACCCAGCGCTTACATATCCAGGCATTTTGCTGTCATTTTTTTCCCCATTATTATTGTTGTTGTTATAATTATTATTATTATTATTATCCAGTCACTAAAGTACTTTGCACAGAGGTGTGAGAAGTCTGAGAGCTTCCTGGCTCACTTCATGGTGTTGGCTGATGGTGGCTTTGAAGTAGTTGTTTCCCTCCAAAGCTCTGGGAGGCGGTGCAATTGAGGGAGGTCTCTTTTCTGGGAAGTGCTCTCTGATGAAAGGGCTGTTGGTTGCCATCTCTGCTGGGCAGAGGACACAGAAGAGCTGTGAACTGGCAGTCAGTCTTTATCTGACCTTTATTTGTCTGACCTGCCCTCTCTCGAAGACCAAACACAAAGTATCATGGAGTTCCCTTCTACCAAGACTGCAGGCGAAGGCTTATCTCAGTCACAAGTGTCTGTGTATCTTGAGTTGTGCAGCCAAGTTTCCGTCTGTGGCTCTCTAAGCACTACACCACCCTCAATCCACCACAGTGAACCCCCAGCCAGGATTACAAAGCATGCAGATCCAAAAGTGGCACTAGCCTGAAGCAATAAATAAACTATTTCCAAACTACCTGGCTTGTTAGCAGCAAGGCTTGCTCAGCTCTGTTTCCATGGACTGCCTTGTTTCATCGTCCATGTGCCCATTGAAAGGATCCCATGTCCCTAGCTTGCTGGATGTGGAAATTATATATTACCAGCAACTACACTCCTCAGCACAGAGCAATTAAAAGACCAGGTTACATAACAACTAGTCTTTGTATCCAACCTTGGAGCATCTGCTGAATAAATCTGTACTTGTGGTCTACATGGTTGGTCAAGAGTTGTGGCCCCTTCCTCTGCCCCTTGGCTGTGGCAGCAAGAGTTGGGGCTGGGACTGTGGGACTGCAGCTCACCCTGTCCCAGGAGGATACAGGCATGAGTCAAAGTCACAACTTCATAGTTCTTTGTTATTCTGCAAATAATCTCCCTGATATGCAGGTATATGACATTTGTTCACAAATTTGTTTGAATTTGCATCCAAATATTTTAAATTAACAAGTCACTGCCTAGTAAGAGAATTAAAAAATGGAAAAAGGATTAAATAAAAAATGTGGGAGCTTATCTTATGAGCACCTTTACTTATGAAAATGATTAAAGATGACAGCTATCTTTTATATTAATTTATTAGAAAAAGATACAGCTTAATGTGCAAATATATACACCAAACATTACAATGAAACATTAGGAAGGTGAGCCCCTTCCCTCTAGCAATGACATGTCCCTTCATAACAGAGATGACTGTTTAATGCTTCCCCACAGATTTACAAATACAAAAAAATGTATAATGCTTCATTTGCACGAGAAAAAGTTTATTTTTATTTGAAAATAAAAAAAAAAAAATATCCTGGCTTTGAAATGGCATATGTCTGCTATTTTGGTGGCTTTTTTTAAAAAAAAAACCTGAGCAAGTTTTGCAGAACGGGGACAAAGGGAAGGCATTGCCCTGTGTTTCGTTGTCATCACAGCATCTGATAGTCTTTGAATTATTAAACCTCTGAATCACTGCAAGTGAATGCAACTCCAAAATCTACTTCTAGGACAATCTGTAGTTAGTGACAATGAAGAAAGCAGGTGCTATCACTGGCAAAGTGAGCTAGCTGAAAACGCCTTGCTCCAGTTACATGGCTGCTGGCACTCCTCAGGTTAAGTGCTCATTTCTGCCAGTAAGGAAATTAATGCTGCCTACTATCATAAAGGAATTATAAATGTAAAATGTAGTTTAGTCCAAAAAGCAAATAAGTTGTGGACCGCTCTGCCTTGATCAAATGTGCAGTCATTGAAGGAGATGAGTAAGGCCGTATTAAACACATCAGTGTGAGGAAATCAGCTGATGGCCCCAACAATAACCACAGGACTCAAACCATTGAGCTTGGTTGTTTTCCATGTCATCCTGCAACCAAGCTGCATCCAGCAACTCCACAAGGTGGCATTTCCAATTAAACTAAAACTGTTCTTCTCATTTAGCACTCTCCCCATTTTAAATGAGAGGCCCCAGCAGTGCTAGGGAAGGCATTACAATACCCGGGCTGGGCAATTCCAATTCCCTCAGCACAGGGGCTAAGGGGCCACTGGCCACTCTATGTACAGAGTCTCTCTCTGCATCAGCTCTCACTACACTTTTGAAAAAAATAGATGCAAATAACAGACCCATGGTAAAAAGAGGACACTATCAGGAATGTGCCTGGCTGGCCCCAGGACCAGTACTAATCAAGGGCTCTGGCCTGGGCTATATTTTCAGACACTGTCAAAAGCTGACTCAGTTTTCAGGTTTTCTTTCTTCCTTGGCCAAGGGATTAAGATTTTAGATCAGACTTAACTAAACAGTAACTCCTTTTTGCTCTGTAACACTCCTCCAGTCCCACCAGCTGGCTCTATGGGTACTAGTCCACAGGTTTATCAGTCGTGGCTGCTGTAGCTCCCTTCACACCCAAATCCTTAGTGGTGAGGTGGCCAAAACAGATTTGGCCTTTGCCATCCTCGCACCATCTTCCTCCTCTTTACCCTCTTTCAAGTATTGTGGAATTTGACCAAAACAAAATAAAAGCCTTTGAGAAGGACTGCTTTGCTTTTAAATAGTTTTCCCCAGTATTTTTTAGTTGCTCCTGTTTCATGTGTTGTACTTGCACAAGAATGTGTGTCATGCACCCTGGAGCAGCCGAGAAAATCAGATGTTACATAAAAAATAGGAATAAACCCCCAAACTTAGCTTTAAGTAAAAAGTGAAAGTTAGAAACCAGTGAGCAGCATTTGATCAAGATAAGAGTGTTGTGAGAGGAAGCAGGGGACACAGGACGTTGAAAGGGGCCATTCTGATCTAAGGACAGTCCCTGTCAAGCTATAAGCTTATGTCCCTTTAGGGGAGTAAAAATCCACATACAGCTTTTTCTTCTCTAAACTTCTGAATGATCTGTTAGCCAGGTTTGCTGAAGTTCAAATATTCTTACAATAAACTAGAATAACAACAGAGTCAGTCTCCAATAACTTGGTGTTTTTCCACTTCAGGTGATTGTCTGACAGCATGAAAGGAAACACTCCAAACATGAGCTGATCTGTATGTGATTCTGATCCGCATCAGAGGCTTTCCTGCCTGCCATCTCTCCACAATCCAGGATCTGCAGTAGCAGAACGTAACTTTGCTCACCCTTTGTGGAGGTTGTCTGTCCGCAATTTAAGACATATTTTAGCTGGTCTTTTAACCCTTTCAGTACATCAGCACATATCAAGAGCTTTCAGCAACACGTGCTATTTGCACACTTTGAAAGGAAGACAATCCTTTGGAGCAGAAAGGCAAAGTATCCGTGGTCCTTCCATGCTTCCCTCTCTCTGACACCTCTGTGTAGGTGTAGATCTCCACTGCCTCTCCCCAAACACCCTGCCTCTGACGCAATATCACTCCTAGGGCATGGGTGCTCATAGCTCTGCTAAAGCAGAGGACAAAACAACTGGGTTTTGACAAACTGAATTTTGCACCAGACAGACAAGATATGTATGGAAAAGTTGGAATTATTCGCAAAGTTTTTATGAACATCAACTTTCATTTGAGAGCTTTGGTGAGGAAGGGGAGGAGCAGAGTAGGATGGAACAGCAGGTCAGCTATCTGCAGGACTAACCCCAGTATTCCAAGCAGCTCTAGTCCAGGACACTTCATGCCCACAGGCCTGGGTGCCCAGTTTGCCCCAGTCAGTGAAGGCGCTGGTGAACCTTGTTCTTGCAGGGTAACCTAGCGAGATCCTGGTCACCATAAATCCCCAGGGGCTGGGCTAAAGAAGCAGTGAGACTTGCAAGCCCTTCAGCTCGCTTGAGGTAGGAGGAAAACTGTTTCTGTTAGCTATGCTGCTTCTCCCACAGGACGAGCGACTCAGCCTCCCAGCATGCCTGAATGATTGGAGCAGATGGGGTGTAGGGAAGAAGTTGAGTAGGAGCCTTCAAATGCCAGTGGTTTCTGCAATGGCATTTCTATGACCTCTGTTTGGTAGTTCAGAATTTTTAGGATGTCAGGTTACAGCAATGCAATGTGTTAACAACAGGCACATGAGGGGAGGCCAGCAAATTGACATTGTCAGAGAAGAAATTTTTTGTAAGGGTCCTGTCTGTCTATCCATGTTGACAGGATCAGACCTCTTATGGCTACTGGGACTTATGTACAGGAGCAAAGCCTGTGAGACCAAATCCAGTGTGGGTCACTCTGCGTCACTGTCTACTTCCATGAACCAAGTGGCCATGTGCCACTGTAAAATAAAGACTGCAGCCAAGCATTTGAAGTTAAATATTTTATAAACTATACAGATATGTCATCCTGAGATAGTGCTGATAACAAGTCCCAAGGTAGATAGACTTCCTGACCCCAGACATCCTCATGCTGCATGAGCGCATTGTTGTCCTGATTTGGCAGGCTCTTGGCCTCTTGCAGAGCACACTGAACTTCCTAATGCTCTTTTTTATTTTGGGGTGGGTCTAGTGAAACAATCAGACTGATGACTGCTACCAGCAATTCTAATGGCATTTCTTCTGCTGTTCAGATGAAAGCAGTCTTGATCCTCTGACAGTTCTCTCAAGGCTTGCAGAAACAGGCTCACAGCTTCCCTTTCTATTTTTTGGCCATCCAAGAGCTGTGTGGCTACAGCCTCCTCCTAGAAGAGCAGTTGGGCTGTGCCAAAGACACTTTCCAAGACAGGGGAGAAAATATCAGTAGGAATCAGACAGAAAAGTGACAAGTATGAGCCACAATGGAGGGAAGAAGCTTAATACAATGACTGTCACCCAGAGGGTAAAAGACCATGCATTCCAGTTGCATTGGTGTATAGTCCTATTTTGAGTTCTGACTGCATCAGCTCACAGCCAGACCTTTTAAACCCAGGGGAAAAATATTTTTCAAAATTCTCTTTGCTTAAGCACTATATATTCAAAAAAGGTTTTTTTTTTTATTGTTTCAGTATTTTAGCCCTTAGTTGATTAGTCACCAAAACCTGTCAGATGCCTGCTGCCATAAAAGCACTCTGAGCACCTGCAGCATTTGTAGGGGTATCAAAAAATAGTTTGAGGAATTAATAGGAATTAAGCGACAGAAGGAGAAGGCAGGACAAACTAGATTAATACAACTTGTAGTGAATTTGTGAACGTTAAGTATATGACTCGTTGCAGAATCATGCCAGAAAATTGTACCATGTACCATACTGGTAAGGGTAGTAAAAAGGCTAACACATTACTTTAGACATCAGTGAACCACTCACTCACACAACTTACTTTTTCCAGCTGAAATCAAAGGTTTCCAGTAAAAATGCCTCAACAGACTTTAAGCATCTTTGAGCTCTACTGTGCTAGCTGCTTCATTAACATTGTGGCTCCAGTGCAAAAAAAAACCCCTCCAGATCCCAAATCTTCTTCCTTCACACTTTTGATTGTCTTTCATCTGTCCATTCCTGCTTAGTGTTCTGTAAAGCTTGAGTCTTCTGTTCATCTACCTGGACATAGTCCACTCTCTGTTCCTCAGACAGAAAAGGTTTCTATGGTACAGAGAGGAAAAAAACAATGTTTTAATTTTCAGGTTGAAAGAAGAAAGGTGTGCTAGTGAAACTTAGCTTGATATTCTGCTTTCCCTTTCCCTCATTCCTTGATTGCTTCACTTCACCTTGAATCTCACAGTGACATCAGCTGATAAAAGCATTGCTTTACAGCCTGCTTTTGCTGTAATTATCCATCACGCTGTCACTCAGCCCAGCACAGGAAGCGAGGGAAACATGCTGTACTGGCTATTTCCATGCAGATAATCATTCTCTCCTCATCTGAGTGATCCTGCTGCAAGGATAACCTAACTGATTTTAGATACAGGGAGAGTTTAAATAAGGAAGCTTAAGAGTCTTGAGTCTTTTGTATCTGGGAATATTGGCTGATGGGGAAAATTATGCACAGGACATAAAATGATCCAAACTGACTACAGTTCATTGCTTTGCAGTGGTATACACACCACTTGGTCAGGTTAGAAGTTCTTTGGAAAAGGGAGTGTATTTTCTCAGCATTGCAAAGGAAATGGAAATGGTTTTGGTGATGCAAGAATAAAGAAGCACATTTTGCCAGATTATAAGAGATGGTACAGTTTTACGCCATGAATTTCTCATGGGCTGCAAACTTGTTACTGCAAAGAGAGTCTGGGGAAAACTATCAGGAGAGGCTTTGTGGAGACTTGATGAAAATGAAGGAGCATGCAGGGATCCTGTAATAATCAATCCACTTGCCCACAAGCCCTCATGGCTGCACTTCCCAGAACAGTCTCATACCCTGTACCAAGCTTGTGTTAGCAGCGTCCCTATAAGTCACACTAAGGACACCTTGTCAGCACCCTCATCATGCTTTTATCAAATTAATCTTGAGCCTGACACAAATAAAGCCAACTGGAAACACTACTGGCTTCATCATGGCACTTAGGACACCTAGCAGAATGTGACCCTGGATCTTTATTTCCTCCCAGCAGACAAAAAGTCAAGAGGCTGCAGGGTTTTCAGATGACTCATACCTTCTGCACAGGGGATGGAGAAGCAGAGTTAAAATCCAGTGCTAAGTAATCAAGGTTGGATTTCCTTGTCCATGGAAAAGCACCACTGTATGGAGATGTGGCCTGTCTGTGTTCCTGTCAGGAAAGAAGAAAAACTTTTAATGCTCTAAAAACATGATCCTAGAAGGAAACAGGATCACAACTGTGAGTTGGGAGATTCGCCTGGGAAAATGTGAATGAGAACAGAAAGGGCCCACATAATTTTCTGTGCCAAGGGGGCATTTGGTTACTAACCACAGCATAACACTGATAATTGTGGGATGGCATAAAGAAACTGTGAGATCCTTTTTCTTCTGATAATTCTGGCAAAACAAATTAAACAGGCTGATTTATACTAAATTTTATCAAGAAGGACTTGTACCCAGCTTCTTAATCCAAGCCCTTGGAATGCTCAGATTTGCAGTGGTGCTCACTTAAACATCATCATTCAATGAATTTGAAGAAACTGTGAAAATTCAGTTCAAATGTAGAAATTGAAAATTATTCTCATAAAATTGCAGATAACCACAAACATATGACAGGTTTTCCTAGACTAGAAAAATCAAATGGGGAATGGTTACAACTGGAACTGCCCTCTTGAGCAGATTTCAGTCTGGCAGAGATGTGGGTTAAAATTTGAAACTATGGTTCATGGAGGCTGTGGTCAGTTTTGCAATATATTTTTACAGCTATTAGTCTTGGGCTTTGGCTATGGAGTAGATCTGTAGTCAGACTGAATGGATTTGAGATCCATTTCCACCTAAAATTCAAAGTAAAACAAGATTCTGGTCTTGTGCAAGATATGGCTAAAGAATAAATGAAAAATAGGAAGCCACAAAGCCAGATGTTCTTCTTTTATGGGATGGGAAGTGGGGCTAATGCCACCAGCCAAAGCAGAAACAATGAGACTTTAATGGAAGTTCTGTTTCTGCACAATATTTGGTGTGTTTCTTTAGGAACTGCACTAAAGGCTTTCTGTTATTTCCTAGGAGATTTTGCAAGGCACAATTTTAAAAGGTGAAAAGATTTACTTTTCCTTTGTCTTATTGAGTTCACATGTAAATATGGCTGATCCCTGTGATCTCCTGGAACTGCTCAGCAACATTCGTGAGCAAACAGCTGAGTTCTGCAAAGCAGGAAAAGGACTTCCCTTATCTCTCTGTAAATTGGTCCCAGTGTCTTTGGTTTAAAACCGTTTCATCATTTGAAAAAATAAACAAACAAACCAGAAGGCAAAGGACAAATCTCCTCAATGTTTTTTCTTAGAAAACAAACTTCTGCATTCTCCATCAGTGTGACAGAGCAGAATAAAGCAAAGGATGGCTGTGTGAAAATGACATTACCATATGAATGTAACTTTCTTCCTCTTCTCCGGAAACTGAATTGGCAAATATTCTTGCTGAATTAATACCGTCTCTTTCTGGTGAGATAAAGCTCATTCGACTGCTATGAAGAAAAACACAGGAGAGGTTAATGAAGCATCTTACAGATGCACTGAACTGAAGCCAAAGCCTGAAACAGTCCATATGGTGAATAAACTCACACTAGGGCTGTGGCCTTTATGGAAAGGCTGTCCAAAGCAAGAACTCCTTAATTCTAGAAATAGTGTGCTATATTGCTGACTGATTTTGTTGATTTTTTTCCTCTGGTATTTATGAAAGTTTGCTATCTGATATGATAGAAAACATAAAACATTGAAGCAATTCTACCTAGGGGCACAGAACTATCATTCATTTGGGTAATAATGGGGGCAGTTACTAGGCTGTGCAGGTATCCACATTTTGGACACTGGTGAATTAATCAGCTGCTGGAGGTACATGCAAAGGAACTTGGTCTGGCTTTGTATACAGGGTTAACACTTGCTACGCATGCTGTGGAGATGGCAGTAACTTAGCCCTTGCACAAGGAAATCTATCCCATGAACACAACTCTCAGAGGTGCATGGTGAATAAATTACCACAGGCAAGCACAATGAGCTTGGTTAATAGGAAATTAGATGGCCTCTCTGTGCAGCACAAAAAGCATAATTCCTTTTGCTATATTAGTTTTGGGCATAACTTCTTTTTGTTAGTGTGAAAAATGCAAACTCACCCTAAGCTTGTTATCCTTCAAAACTCTGCGCTGTGTCAGCACTGATTAACCTAAATGTTCTGGCAGGGATGCTTGGGAGCTAGGGTATTGGCTTTCCCTAACAGGCAGTGTCAAGGGGCTTAACCAGCCTTGGATGTTAGATAGGGCTCTGCAATAGAAAAATGTCTCATCTTGTGTCTCTTTCGCCCTTCACATGACAGCCTGAAATGGGGGAGTGAAAATGCCCTCTCTGGCACTCATGCCAGCAAAACCCCACATTTTCTGGAGTGTCCAGGGTGTGCAGAGGACTTTGATGGGAATTTCTGGTTTTAGCATGCACACTTCAACACAGCTGCATTTTTTTTTTTGTGCCAAGACCCCCCCAGCCAGCAGGCTGAAGTGCTCCCATGCTAACAAGTTCCCTGAAGATGAGTCTTCTGCTGCCCTTGGAGCCCAACAGTATTGTCTGTTTATACTCCTGGGCATCAGGATCAAAGGCATTTGTTTTACCAACAACTAATTTCTAGTTACAAAAGGTCATGCCAAAAGTTCAAGTCTGGATTGCTGTGTGGCAGTGCAGAATTCTATACCCAGTCTACAATTCAGATGTATCTTTATCTGATCTGCTTTTCCTTTGCTATATTAATTTTCAGTACCAAAAATGGCTCTATCATAGCTTAGGCATGCCAAGCTTTTAGTCATCATAGCAGCCACACCAGAGTGCAGACCAGCTCCAGGCTGTTTAAAAGGAACCCTCAAATCATGATGCTGAATTCTCTGGAGCTGCCAGGAAAGGGAGCCCTGCTTTTTAGAGACAACAAAAGCCTGGGGGATGCTGAAAGGAACCTTGGGCAACTTTTGTTTGTAGACTTTGCCAGGAATCTTTCTTGTGGGATTTTAACTCTATTCCACACTAATGCTCAAAAGATTGGAATGGCAGGTTTCTTGTTGACTTACTAAGGCACAGTCCACATCCTGGTCACGGCAGCATGCTCCCGAATTGTGGAGAGGTTCCTCAAGTCCAGAGGAGGTGGTCGTGCTGTAAGTAAACACAAAAGAAACTATGATTTCAATGAAAAGTACAGACTGTTTAGAAAAATGCAGTTTTGTATTAACAGAAAGAAACTAACAGAGTATTTCACAGAACATAACCAAGACAGAAATCAGTAACAAATGACCTCTTTGGTCAGTGCTGGAAAGCAAAGTCCCCCAATCATCCTAAAATAACAGAATAAATATAGTGGGCATAAATGCAACACAAAATACATACGTTTGCCCCGAACATGCTCTGCATATGCTGCCTTGGAGAGGCTGGTTCACCCTACAGGTTATAACAGGTTTTGGATTCTGTTCTAAACAAAAACATCCTATACATGGGGATCAGGATCATTCCTGTCACCACTCAATGTACATGTGCCCACCATTCTCAAAACCCTTTAAGAAAGGATATGAGTTTGCTTTTCTACATGGCAATGGTCTAAATGTCCCCATTTTACAGTAGCACTGTAAAACAAATTTCTGAGTAACCCTGTGGCTCTGCAACCCTAAGAGCTTTATTATAGACTAAGTTTAGGAAATTTCTCCATTTCAAAGCTGAATTTTGCTCCCAGTATATTCTCTAGAAGTGCAACCCAGATTTTGGAGATGCCATGAAAACCAGAAGTGGAAATTTACCATCAGCAAAAGCATCTGCAGAAAATTCCTAATTAAACTAAGACAGTTGTGCCTATCCAACAGAGGCTTAACCAACAGCCAACACATCAAGTTTAAGTACTTGAGTGTTTGAATGTCCCATTCCTGGCAGGTAAGAGAGCTGGTGAGACAGGAGTACATGTACTTCAGAGTGGCAAGATTTAGTCTGCTGTCTCTCCCAGGCTATGTCCCTTTGGCTCTTTGCAGTCACAGTGAAAAGCCAGGCATTGTGCTTATGCAGCCACCTGGTCTTTGACTGCAAAAGCAGCCGTGGAAGCTCTTCCTCCCCTCACAAACTGCCCTGCAAGCGCATCCTAGGCTATAATGCTGTAAGTCACACAGCATTTCAACCCATCCTCTAGAGGGGGAATTGCTTTAAGACATGCCAAGGACACTATCAAACGAGGTTACCCATGTCCCCACCATCAGGACCCCCAGGTTTTGCACTTAGGTCTGGGCTTACACTTCCTACGAGGCTTGAGGTCTCGGTTCACTGGAGGGGGCTCCATGTTGGAGGGAAGGTCAGGCAATGGGCTGGTGAGTTTTTCCGTGCTGACAACAGGGAAGGTGAAGGTGGCTGAGCCAGGGCTCATGGGGATGTAGCCATCAGGGGAACAGTCGGAGCTGGGTGCGGAGGGAGAGGTGCTGGGGCGCATGGGCATGTAGCTGTCCTCCGTGCTGTCCGCAGCCGTTGAGTACAGCGGGGAGAACCGGCATGGCTGTACAAGCCAAGTAGGAGCAGAAAGAGAAACAGCTCGATTAATACACAGCCAGCCCCCTCCAAGCCAGGAGCTGCTGTGAGCTGGGAACACACCTCAGCTGAGCCCAGGCCAGGATTGTTCTGATGGGGCCTTTCAGAGAGGCACAAGATAGAGTGACAAGAGACAAACACATGAATTCAGATGAACACTCCAGCTCTGGAGCAGTCCAGTCTGAGCTTCACAAGTCACTGCTGGAAACTAGAACCAAACTGATTGGTAACTATTTGTTAAATCCTCCAACTTCAGTGAGGCTGCACTTGCCTCTCACAGCAGTAATTCTGACCTATAAAATGAGGGAAGATCCCGAATACAAAAAAAAGCCTGAAAGGAGAACACCTGGTGAACTAGACTTTGGCATATATGTGGAAACTGAGATAGCAGACACAGACCTACACTCACTTCTGGTCACTGAGAATTACCATTAGAAAATCACTTCATGCAGGTTATTGCTGGCTGAGTGGTGAGAGGGAGTGATTACAATCCTTGAAAGCTTTCAAAAAGGAGAAAAATATAAATTACAAAGGATCTCCCCCAGAAGACAGCATCCAGCACCAGGCAGAAGACTGGCTATGTGATGTGATGTGAGATGGTGCTTCTTAGAACTGTGTCTGTCAAAGGCCGAGGCAGGAGGCTGTGGACTGATAAAGTCTTCAGTCACAAGCACTTTGAGAGCAGACATTTTCCAATGTCCTAAAGAAGAGAGATCTCTCAGGACCATGAAGTGATAGGCATCTTTAGACCCCTTTTTCAAGGATTAAGTAATTTGCTCTAGTGCTCTTGGTCAACAGTTTAATTCTTGAGGCTACTGGTAACCTTTTTCATAATAGACCCAGCTTCATCTGCTCTAAAAACAGGGTACTCAGTATTGTGGCCTCTCCCTCTCTCTTCTCTCAAAGGCTGCCTGAGGCAACAAAGCAGCCAGCATAGAAGTTCCCCAAAGCCAGGCACTTTTCCCCATTTTTTAAATTCTTCTGCTGAACAGAGGAGAGGAATGATTGAATATCAGGATGTGAAATGATTCACTCTGAAGTTTATGTGCCAGTGTTTTAAATTTGTGCAAACAGGGTACTTACCAAATTCAAGCTAAGCCTCTTCTCTCGACTTCTTAGGGAACTGCCTTCCATATCTGCCACAAGGAAAAAAAAAGTGATTAAAAATGGGATGAGGCAGTGCAACCTTACAGAAATAACTCTGGAGTAAAACATATGGCTCTAAAATAGAGTTTTATAAAGATTCCATTGAGGAAATACAATGACACTTAGGACCAGATCTAACTCAGCAGTACTTTAAGAGTGATTACATATTTTTTAAGTGTTGTGAAACCAAGGAACCTGTTCATGTATAATCCAGCTGTTACTTATGCTTCCTGTAATACAAGCACTTGGGGGAAAAGACCAGTGTGGGACCAAGCGAGCAAGAATTTAAATGCAGCTCCTGCTCTAGTAGTTTTCTGTTTTCGCATCTGTCAAATTGGGGAAATTATATGAAAAGGGGCTATTATAAATAATAATATTTATTGGAAATCTATTTAGGAGTCTTTTAAGGTGACAGTCAGGACAGGACCAGAGCGAAAGTGGTGTGTGGAGGAACTTAATGGTAGAAGAAAAATTCTTTGCTTTGTTATCCAGAAGTGCTGATGTGGTGCAAGTGGCTCAAGGTGATAGGGAATGAACAGCCAGAGGCAGTCTCTATGCCTCCTTGTGCAGGTATGCCTTTGTCTTGGTATAGCTCAATTTTATTTTCCAAGCCAAAAAATCCAACGTTCAGTACATAGAAGATCAGCTGTGGGAGATGCTTACAACCATCATCCTTTTCTGAAAAGGGATTTTCTATGGGAATGCCTTAACATGGTAGCATGCCTGCAACCATGTTAATCCGTTTCCCACTCTTATGGTGGAGATGTCAGTACTGCAACTGGGGGCATTTTTGAGGGTACCATCAAAAAAGGCTAAACAAGAACAAAGCAATGCAGATACATATTCTATATATGATATCTATATATATAGATATATATGTATCTATATAGATACATATTCTACATATGATATATTGTGGCAGCGGCCTCAGGGGAGACAAAGAGTTACATTGTCCCACCCCAAACCCCTTGTGAAGGGCGGCCCAGGTGCTCTGATTGGGTTTGAGTCCCTGGGGGGTTCTCCCTTGCTGTGTTTCTAATGGTTCCTGACCCTAAACTCCACCCTCAAAGGTGGGGACCCTTGAGAGTTCTGTCCCTCAAAAACCCCTGCTGTGCATCTGTTCGGAGCTCTCTGTTCTGGACCTGACTTTGTTCCCATGCTGAATAAATGGTTTCATGAATGGGGGCCCGTCTTGTTGGTGTTTGATGCTGGTTCCCAGAATCCTGCTGCTTCCCTGGACAAGATCCTGAGGTTGCTGGCCACAACAATATATGAGATATATATGATATGATATATATATGATATATCTATATTTTATATAGATATACACAGTCACTGTCCTGGGACAGCTACATTTATTTATTATGGCAAAAAGACACTGAGGCACAAAGCTGTGGCAGATGGCAGGATGCATCTGGTGCTTTACAGGTCCTTATCCTTCTTCATGGTGCTTCCACCAGCTCATGCTGCTTTCGTCCTGGGCTAATTACATCTGTGCACCTTTTGCAGGTTCGTAAGGGCAAAAATTAAGTTAATAACTTGGATGCATTCACTGAGGGAGCTGCTGAGTAACTGCTGCTTTCTCTCTGTTTATTTTTCTGATCTTTCTTGTTAAACACATTTTAATTCAGAGTTTAACCCTTCAAGTCGTTTCAGCTACACTTAGGGTAAGTAAATGTGGCAGCACTTACTAATTCATTGCTGCCCCCATCAGGCAGAGACAACCCTGCAGCACAGCAGCACAACATAACATTTGGCCACTTAATCCTCTTAGAGACATTTTGCTGTAAATTGGGTTGGAGGATCACGAACCAACTGTGTTGGAGCAGCACCTCTCAGGGAGCAACCAAATGTAGCAGATTATTAAGAATAGCAATTCCACTGATGGGTGTCTCTCCAGAAACCTTCTAAGAGTTGTCTGTATACTGAAAAACAGGCTGAGCAGAGATCTCCTTGCTCTAGCTTCTGAGCTTTAAGAGCAAGGTCAAACAGTCCCACACATTGTCTGGTCATTCAAACTGCAGGAGTCTAAAGGACGATTGCCCTTTAAAACCTACACTTTTTTCCTCATCAAAAATGAAGGTTTTCATGTCAATGCAATATACTTGGTGATTTCCACCCAGGTATTCCAGCTACCTCCCACTGTTCTGTGGCTTCATGTAATAAAACTCTCTCATACTTTAAGTGCTGGTTTTTGACATGATATTCTGGGTTTTGACTGTTGCTCTTGTTTGTGATGATGATGTTTCAGGAGCAAGTGGAAAAGCCAGCTCAGCTCAGATTAGAGTTTGCTTTGCAGCCTTGCCTTGCTCTGTAGCAGTAGGTTTTCAGACTGCCCTGACAGAAGTGCAAGGACAGAGTGGGATTTGTTCAAGGACACACAGAGTCTCTGGGTCAACCAGGATTACATCCCATCCCCAGAGTCTCCCTGACTTCATGGTCTTTACTCTAGGCTGTGAAAAGACATGCAGCGCTTATAGAATGGACCAGGTATAGCAAAGCAGCATAGGTCCAGAGTCATTGCCCACATGCAAGCCCACACTTCGACCTGTATAAAAAGAGTTTGTCATTGCCCAATTCAGTGGCTGACTTCTCATTTTGGTTTTTCTACTGCTTTCTCTTCTGAGGAAGGAGGGGAAAAATTAGCAAGGCATGAGGCACCCTGAAGGGATCAAAGCCAAATTGCTGCCCATCTGTACACATACTGAGAGGCTTCTACAGAGCAGGAGCTGAACCCTAAGGGACAGGCCTGAATCCTGCTTGCTAATTCATTTGAAAGTTACATTGGGTGGTGTAAGATTTCACAGAGGGGAGGACAGAGTGGCACAACAGGAAGTCAAAACCACTCTGTGCATATGGAAAGCTCCATCCCTCACACTGATGTTGCTTTGCAGGCTCTTGGAAGTGCACTCACCTTTCCAGCTCCTCATGTTGTCCAAGCTGGACAAGGAGATCCTTCTGGGCACCAGAGCGACCTGAGCCCGGCAGATCCCTGTGTGCCCATTCTGGAGGGCTCCACTGCCCACCTCACCTCCTCTCCTGTCTGAGAAATGGGTTGGCTTGGGCGGCCGCGGAGGGGGTGTGTTGGACAGCACATCCAGCTGGGTTACACCATAGGGCAGCACATTTTGGCTCTTGTCAATCTGAAACGTTGGTGTCAGTGGCTTCCCCAGCAGTGGAGAAGAGGAGGAAAAGTCACTGGATGACCCACTAATATCTGTGTTCCTGGACACGATGCTGGAATTTGCCATTGGGGCTCCGACCTTGTGCACAGTGCCAGCACTGGTTGGCTGTACAAGGTACAAGGAGGGCGGTGGTTGCAAGGAGTCAACAAAAACATCGTCTGATGATGTTTGCTCCAAAGATCTGTCTGAGTTTGACCAGCTGTCACACCTGCAAGGAGACAAAGGTCAGGACCTAAGCTTTCCTTTTCTCCTGGCTATAAGAATGCAGCAAACAAAAAACCCTGCCACACAGTTTGGGACAAGGTCTGTCCCTTCCCTCTGAGCTGGACTGGAGGCTGGGACATTTTGTGGAGCATCTTGGACGACAGCAGGTTTCAGGAGGAAGGCTGTGTGTGAGATCCTCAGCCACCCATCTTGGAAAGGGACAGGACCAACATATGATGGCCAAGCACTAATCTGTGCTATGAAAAGCACCCTGTAAATTGGATTAGGCTGGTGGTCCCCTGTTGTGTTTGGGAGCCAGCCCTGAGTGGCAGGGCTCCCTGGGGCTTTGTGCCCCAGTTTCATGCCTAGACAGGCAGAGGGGGGCTCCAGCCTGACATATCTGGCAGACCCCAGACTCACCTGTTGTGGCTGAGCTTGCCCGACTCACAGTTGGACAGGAAGAGGTAGTCAGGGAGGAAGACTGACTCGGATTCACTGGGGGTCTCCTCAGCAGCAGCATCAGCAGCAGTGCGGTCAACTGAGAAGGAGGGGTCGGCGATGCGGGAGGCATGGGTGGAGGCGGCCGGTGAGGGCTGTGGGGACGAGGTCGTGTGAGATAGGCTCTCCACAGAACCTGCAATGGCAATGGATGGCCTGGCTGAGGGATGGCTCTGACTCACCCTGGCCCTCTGACTGTCCTGGCTGTCACCACCTTGCTTTTGCACCAGGGATGTTTTATGCCAGAGCAGCAGTGAGTCAAGGCAAACACTGGTTCTGGGTAGAGGGGAGCCTGATTTTGCTCCCCCTGCCCAGGCTAAGTTCTCCAGGCTGCAGGAAGTGCAGACCCCTTGCTCTGGGGTGCCCCTCTCCTACAGGGCTGAGGCATCCCTCCTGCAGCCAGCAATGAAGAACAGACTCAGCTGAACAAAGAGCTGAGGCACAGCAGCCTGTTTTATCAAGTATTTTTTTAGTATCTTATGCAAATAATTAATATTACACTTCAAATTAATGGTGACAAGGAAAGGGATTATTTCTTGCCACTTTCTAAATCTCAGTAGACAAAACTGAGCTTTCCAGTTTGTGGAGTAACCAGACAAGCTCTGAATTTGTCTGCAAGCTTTTTATGTCTCTCTCAGCTAGACACCAAGCCACAAGAGCAGTGCTGTGGCTGTTACTGCCCAGCTGGAGGCTTCTTAGCTTTGCTGAGAAAAGTGACACTACTTTTCTGGAGGTCACAAGGCACAGGGAGCCTGAGCCCAGTGACACTTTCTCTGGGCATAACACTCCAATGTCCCCAGCACAGAGTGGGATGGCAGTGGGACAGGAAAGGGTCAGGGCTGCAGGCAGTGGGGCTGGCCCAGAGCTGGCTGCCTGCTCACACCCCCAAGGCCACCCTTCAGTGGCAGCATTTGGCTGAGACAGTCAGATCCATCTGGCCTGAGCACTGCCTGGCAGCAGAGAAGTCTGGTTCTGTTCCTCTCCCAACCTCTGTCCCTGCTAGAGAGCTGGGCAGAAGGGAAGAAGGAGTGATGACTGAGCCACACAGACTCAAGCTAAACAAAACTTTTGGGGCATTTAAATAAAAAAAAAAAACAAAAACAAGTGCAAGCCAGACCTCCCGCAATGTCAGCTGTGGACTGGGAAGGGTGTTTTTACAGAGCAGCTCCCCAAAAGCACCTGTTCCTGGCAGCAAGTTCAAACAGTGGCACCAAGAGCACAAGTCCTCAGTTAGGGAATAAGATTTTTCTAATGAAGTTTCAGGTTGCTGCATGGCAGTTCCTTCACCAGAGCTGTGTGGGGATGGGGCAGTGCCCACTGGGTCCCTGACACCTGCAGGGCTGGTCAGGGGATACCCATCTCTCTGGCTCAGACACTGCCTGAGTCAAAGCTGCAAAACCCTTTTCCAAAAAAAAAAAAAAAACCCTCAGCAAAACAAACACAAGAAACCAGTGACTGCTGATAAAACCACACTGAGAATTAACATGCCTTCAAAGTGCAGCAAGATGACAGATTTCTCTAATGCTGATATCCAGAACTTGATGGAAATGCTGCATACCAGCCCCTGATGATGCCCCTGATGCATCTTGTGGCCCAGATCCTGCACTGTGTGATATGGTCCTGAGACTCTCCAGCAGGTCCAATCTAGTCCCAACCTCAACAGAGCCACAAGCTTTGGCACTGTACCAGGTTGCTGTAGTCACTTCTTAATCCTGGGAGGTGCTGGGTATGCGTACAAGCAGACCAGGAGGTATGGAGAGGGCCGCCAAAACTTGTGGTAAGACAGCAACATCACTAAACACAAACTAAGCCCTCTCAGGCACATGGTGCAATTCTTGGGGTCATCCTGTACAGGACCAGAAGTTTGCCTTGATGATCCTTGCAGATCCCTTCCAGCTGAGGATAGTCTATGATCCTATTGATCTAGGGTCCTAAGCCAGCCATAGCAGGCTTCACCCCTCATCTTTCTAATAGAAGAATAAAACAGCTGATCTTCCCTCCCTGCACTATCCTACATCTCATCCCTTTCAACTTGGGAGGGAGCTGCCTCTTTCCTTCCCATCTACCAATATTGACTCCCTCTGCTTCCTCCAATTAGCTTCAGCAGTCTGGGCAGCAGTGGGCCTTAGGTCAGCAGAACATATATGAACATGTTTAAATTTAAGTGTAGGCAATGGATTTGCTTTAATTTTGAGCAGGTGCTTATAGCAGCAGGGTTTCATTAGTGATCATCTCTCGAAGGAATGGCTTTTATAGAGTTTCACATTTGCAAAACAAAGTTAAGGGCTGTAGCCTTCCCATCTGAAAAATAACTTTTGGTCAGCATGCTGGCTCAGACAGTAACTCTGCTTTTAAATCTTGGACTCTCAGAACTGTCTTGCAAGCTGACAATGATCAAACATACACTGGGCTAACTCCCTAGGGATCTCAGTAAAGCATGTTCACTTCATCATCTGACTACGTTAAAAAAAACCCCAAGAAACCAACAACTACAACTGCCACAGTGCATAAGAAATAAATTAATGGCATTCTGGGTTACTAATACAGAGAACGAACAGGCCTGAACTCCATCTGTTACTCACAGGGTTTAGCCATGGATTATCCCATCAGGAAAGGCTGTGAGCTGCAGACCACATGGCAATGGTTGTGAGCAGGAGGAAGGGATGGGGACAGCACAGACCTGCCCTTTTCTGACCTTCAGGGGCTGAGGGACCTGCAGCCAGCTCCTTACAGACTGTTCCTGTCCCTGCCAGGGGTAACCAAATCGTGTGCATTAAAACTACCACAACAGCAGCTGTGCGGAATAAATTATGCATGACTACTTTCAACAGTGAGACAGTAGAGAATAGGTTTGGCGCCTGCCATCCCCTTTGCCAGAGAGACAGCAGGAGGCTTCAGTTGCCAAAATAACTGCTTTAGTGGGTACAGACACAAAACATTTCTGCCCTGCAATTGTGCAGAAAGTCACCACAGAGGCTGAAAAGCATCTTCCACAGTGACTTCTCTAATCAATGAAGAGCCACTGCTTGTAAAAACAGAGGGTGCCTTTTCCCCTTCTGATATAGACCCCAGCCCCCTCCCCAAGAATTGTTATGGTGCAACAGCAGTGCAGTGACATGGTGGAATAGGGGTGTTCTTCTCACATCAACCACCCCCAAGGCTGCACTGACATACCAAGGAGGTAGAAATAACGGTAAGGCTTCCTAATGAAACTGGTTAAACAACCTTCCACTAGCTTGTCCAGTGAAAATCTGTTACACTGGATTGTGTCAATTAGTCATGGCTTCAGCTTGAACATGGGATAAACTGTGCCCCTGTTGTCCAACATCCAACTTCATTTCATCCTCTCCCCTGCCCCAGACACTTGGGCTAAGCACCCTCTCAATCCCCTTCATGGTCATGGGTCCCATGGGCCTGGGGAATGATGGCTCTATTGGGAGATTTCACCAAAGATGGAAGCAGGATTTTGGTCAGATAGAGTAGGAAAACCAGGAGTAAGGCCTCTTCCTCTCTCTTCCAGCTGACTCCCCAGCCATCTCCTCTGTCATTTCCAGCACAGCCAGAGGCAGTTTCTTGTGGCAGCAGTGTGTGAGTGCTGCTGGCAAGTCCTTCCTGACAGCTGCCCTCCCAGGTCCTTCCTGACATCTGCCTGGAGCTGCCATGTCATCTCTACCTCTCAGCTGTCCCCTCTTGTTGACTACAGAACTGTGCTCACAGGAGCCATGGCCTTTGTAACTTTGCTCCATATCTGGCTGCCAACACCTCTGGTGTGGGGACCTGACTGTCCATCCATCTTCTTTGCTGCTGGAGGGGACTAACTAGGAACTACAGGACAGCGCTTAAAGCTGAGTCACTGCATAAACCTGTGGCTACACTTTGGGCACTAAGCAGAGAAAGCAGCGGATTGTGTTTTGGCCTCAGTCACAGCAGATTTTCAGTGATGCACAAATTAAGGGTGATGTGACTCATAGCAGGGACTAGTATTTTTTTTTAAACAGTAGTTAGTTAGTTTTAAAACATGTTAAAAAAAGCATGTGGCATTTAATAGGGCTTTTCTCTTCTAATGTTAATTTTTAAGGGTAATTTGTTCAAAACTACAGGCTCTTGGAGAATTTAGGAGCTCCTGAAAAGCTGAAGCAATAAGCAACTGTTTATAATGTGATGTGCAACTTGTGGAACCATGCAGATTTAAATCAGAGGATCTGGATGTGTTTGGCAGTCTGACCTGGATACACCCCAGATCTGAGCTCACTGGCAGGAGCTGCAGGATAAATAGAAGCTCTTAGAAGCTATTTGTCATTAGAGACACAGTTAAGTGCATGTCTGGAGGCTTAGCTCACCCCATCCTTGATGAGGACTGCAAGTTCAGGTTCCAGATTTTGTACTGAACCAATGCAAATGCTTGGCACTACTGAACTTCTTGGGGGGTAATATCTGCCTTGGAAAGCAGAATGCCAGCTTTCCCAACTGCTGCTGCAAGAGCTGTCATTTCCCATCTATCAGTGCCCATACTGGCAATTTTTTCTGGGAGAGAAACACCAACATGTAATTCTCCAAGTATTGTCCACATGCAAGTCTTCCAAGGAATAGTGCACTGCATCAGCAAAACAGTGCAGGCATTTCCCAGTATAAATGCATCTATCTGGGACAGCCACTGTCTTAGCTCCTCTGCCACAGATCACATCCCCCATGAACATCCTTACACAGAGCCAGGAGAAGGCTGCCTACACATTTGAGAGACAAAAATTATTTTTCTCTTTTCTCTTTTGCATAGAAGGGGTTTTCTTAATTTCAGAGTAATTGGTAAAACTATACCTAAATTAATCCTGCACCAGAAATAATAATCCAAAAACAATTCAGATTCAGCAAGAGCAGAACAGTAGGAAGGTGGTTACTGAATATCCCTAATTCCATCCAAGCTCCAAAGGCCAGTAGACTCCAATCCCTACCAGCCCTACTTTGAAATTTGTATTCATGGGCAGCTTGTACTGACACATAATCTGTCAGCAAGTCTTCATGATGGTTTCTGAAGTGAATGGGAAAAAAACAGACATCACACTTGTAACAGGACCACTGCAGTGTTCTTGCCACTCCCATTTCCCTCAGAAGACACTACTCAAAAGGCAGCTAAGCAATGCCAGGAGTCATGATAGATTAAAATAAAACCTTCCTCATAGCTTTTTGCTTCCTATCAAGTTGCTTGTTAATGGTGTGGCCATGTAGCACTTTCAGACACCAGCAGTGCTCTGAGTGGAGCAGCACAAAGACCATGGAAGGGTAAACTGCCTGGCCACACTATGGTACCCCCAAACACATTACTGCCCTAGGGTTTGTGTCCCCCTTTTCTACTTTTGCACTGCCTTTTATCACATTGAAAGGTTTAATTCTGTCTCACTTCCTCTGAAGCTCTCCAATTGCTGCTGAATCTGCCCCTTAGAATTGTCAAGGGAAAGACAGATTACCGTTATTTGAGCCCAATTGTCTCATTTAAAAGGTAAGCTAATGATGGTACAGGTCCCCACTTTAATTACTGGCTACATCCATCTTGGAGTGGTTAATTCTTGGCAGCTTTTCAAGAAATTCACTCCGCTCAATATATATACAGGTGCAGGGCCTGGCAAAAGAGCTGCCTTTATGCTTCACTGGCAGGACCATCTCTTAAGTCTATACACACACTTCTAACACTCCTATTTGCTACCTTTTCTTTATTTTCTTTTATTCATAGGCTAAGGCAGCTTTGTATCTCTGTCATTGATTTATGTACATGCATATACGCCCATGTCTGTGCACATTACACATCCAGCAAAACCTGAGAAAATGGGAGTTATGCAGGATGCTTTCCTGGAACAGGTGTCTTACATTAAGCCAAACTAAATAAACACAGAATGATAAAGAAATAAATGGCCCCAGAAGATAGCAGTCAACTTTTCACATAAACAGCACCTTTTCTTATTAAGGACCTGCTGTTTGCTCTAGCAGGAACTGCTTCATCAAAGTGAGACCAAGCAGTCAGTGAGTATTTCCACCCAGCAGCAGTGAACTGAGAACTTTCAGATCAAGGTTTAGCAGTATCTCAGCGCTGTATGGAGCTATAGGAGCCACAGTCCTCTTCCACCTGCCCAGCCCAGCCTGACAGCAAGGTCCATGCCTCCTGCCATCCTTGGGCATTCTTCCAGCCTCCAAGATGAGCATGATCCTACCTGTGCCATCTTCTAGATGTCCAAAGTTACAGATTTGGCTGATATTGTGCACCCAGATCTGCATCTCCTCCTCAGTCTTGGCTACCAGGTAGAAGGTGCGGTAGGTGGTTCTCACAATGAAGACAAAGTTGTTCTGAAATTCCTTCTTGATGAATTTGGGCCCTGAGTGCTTCAGCACTTCGCATTCATTGAGGTCTATGACGCGGATGGGCTTTTTGGAGTGGTTGTTCCTGTAGTATTCCAGCACATCGGGGTTCCCACTCATACGGCCCCTGCGCAGCACAAACCAGCGCTTCCGCCAGGCCTGCAAGGGGCACAAACAGGGACTTTAGTGCCAAACACCTATCACAGCAACCAGCCCACACACAGAATCATCAGGATTTGAAAAGACCCCTCAGCTCATTGAATGCAGTCATCAACCCAGCACTGCCAAACCCATCACTAAACCATGTCCCTAAACACCTCATCTGTATGTTTTTTCAAGAATTCCAGGGATGGTGACTCCACCAATTCTCTGGGCAGCCTGTTCCAATGCTTAACCACCCTTTCTGTGAAGAAATTTTTCCTAATGTCCAAACTAAACCTCCACTGAAACAACCTGAAGCCATTTTCTCTTGTCCTGTTTCTCATTACCTGGGAGAAGAGCCTGACCCCCACCTGGCCACAATGTTCTTTCAGGTTTCTCTAGAGTAAAAAGGTCCTCCCTCAGGCCTCTCTTCTCCAGGCTAAACAACCTGAGTTCCTTTAGCTGCTCCTCACAGGACTTGTGCTCCATGCTTATTTTCTTTCAGGTTTTATAGTTGTTCTGATAAGCTGGCCAAATTGTGATTTTTATTTGATGCACTTCCTATCAGCTTGCATTGGAGACTGGAAAACAAGCAGAGGGTTGTCCTTGGGAGGCCAAGATGAATATTTTCCTTTTCCCTCTCCCTGCCAACATGATGCAATCAAAATTATGCAATACATCACCACCTCATCCATAGAAGAGAGAACACATTTTTCTTTGTAAACTGAAATACCAAGAACTGCACGTGCCTGGAAACAAGTGCCTTTTTGTCCAGCAAAGCCCAGGGCTCTAGATACCCTGTGCAGCTTCCCTCCTATGGTTTTCAGTGCTATTGCAAAGCTGTTAACGAGCTGCCAATTACTTCTGAAAGCTTAGAACAAACCCTAAGGGAGTTGTAATACTAAAAATTAAACAGAAAACTTCAGCATCTTACAAAAGGACAATTATTTACACAGGCAATGCCAACCTAAAGCAAACTTGGCAAGCACTGATGTTTTCTGACCCTTGTGACTGAAGGTATGGGTCACATACAGGCTTCATGTAAGTCCTGGTGGCATCAGATGCAGCACGAGTCTATAAAGCTACATGCCTGTTTCTAGGCACAATATACTTTCCCTATTTTTTATTTTTTTAAACAGCTGTTTTTGTTCATCAACAGTATAAGCACCTCTGTGTTGATTATAGCTGTCACCAACACCTACTCTGAGGGCCAGAAAAAATCAATCCTGATTTCTGTCTGTGCTGGTTTTGCGTTAATTGACATTTGGTGAGGAGGGAAGAAGCCACCCATGGGAATGATTTTTCTGAGAGAAGCTGCCAAGATCTTCCCCTGATCCTAGCAAAAACCAATAGCTGTCCAGCTCTGAAAATTGACAACCTATTGAACCATTTAGAAGCTGGGTCCACCTCTGTGAGAGTCACATTTTAAAGACAGGCTAGCCCGGGAAATCTCTCTTGGCTTCGGAAGAGGTAGACTTCTCTTCGGCTTCTGGGTGCCGGTCGGACCGGCCCTGCACGGCCGGGCTGGGCCGGCCCCACGCGGCCCGGCCGAGATTTTCTGCTCCCTGAGGGGTGGTGAGCGGGCTGCCGAGCCCCTCACCGGGGAGTCCACCGGGCCCCGTCCTGGCGGGCGGCTGGGGCCCCTTCGCTGCGGGGCCGGGCCCCTTCTCGGCAGAGCCCGCCGGTCCTTTTTCCTGCAGCACTGCCGGGCCATGCCAGCCGGGGGCTGTATCGGCGCTGGGAGCGGCCCCGAGGCCAGGAGCGGCCGGGGGCTGGCAGTGGCTGCCATCAGCCCAGTCCAGGAGTGGCCGGGGCCGGGACTGCGGGGCTGAAAAATCAGCGTGACCAACGGTGCGCAGTCATTGCTGCCTCAGCATGGCTCGCAATGAACTTCGTTTGTTTGGCCGCTTTTAGCCAGCCATGGTGCGCACAGAAGGACAAAAATGGCAGCAGCAGCTTTTCTTGTTTCCGGAGCTCCTCATGAAGAAAAGCGCTGAGTGAGCTGGCACGACTCGTACGGTGTCGGCAGAGACCCCGTGACCAGCAGTGAGGCATGGAGAGATCTCCCCAGTGCACAGCCTGGATGAGATCAACTTTTCAGTGCTGCAGAACTCTGTAAAAACTGATAAAGTTTTATCAACTTTATCAGTTGATAAAGCTTGAGAACAAATGAACATATGAACACCAATTCTCTCCCAAATCAGGAAAAGGAAAGGTGAAGACACATAAGGAAAAACAACATGGGACACTGTGGTCAGTAAAGGAGTCAAATTCTAGTTGGGAAGGTTTTGAGGAGAAGCCTTGCTCTTGAGCTGAAATTCTCTTTGTAAGGCTATGGTGAAGATACATGTTTGATATATCAGACTTTTTTTTCCCCCCTGTAATTAATGAAGTGCATGGGGGGATGCAGCAGTCACCTGTAGCCCATGAGAAAAGGGCACTCGTGCTGGAGTATGTGGATGCTGAAAAGCTGTAATCTAATGAGAGTCTTGAACAGAGAGAGATGAGAAACTTTGCCCCAAGGATAGAAGAAGAAAAGCCTCTGTTCCCAGAGATAGAAGAAGAGAACTTTTGGGGGGTTTATGCCAGAACAGCTCATCCTTTAAATAGTATCCCATAAGTTGACATGGCCCATGGAAGCAGCTTTGGGAAAGCTGCAAGGCATGGGAGGGACTTTGACACTGCAAACAGATTTTCCTTTCTCAGGTGGCTGATTCACTGTGACATTAAACCACAGAAGAACTGTTTCTTATGGAGGAGTCTCCATGGCATGGCAAGAGAAACTCCTCTCCCTACAAGAACTGATGAAAGACTATTGTAGAGGTGGTAGGTGATTGAAAATCCCAGGTTTTGTCTTGATGTTGTCAGTTGGGAAAGAAAAGAGGTTGTGGGAAGAGGAGGAGAAATTTTATGAAGGTTTTATTCTGATTTGTATTCTTTTAGTTCTGTTAATAAAGTTTTCTTCATACCTTTTAAGTTCTGAGTCTGCTTTGCCTTCCTCCTAATTCATATCTCACAGGAGGAAGTGAGTAAATAATTCTAGTAGGTGCACTAGCAATTTTAGCCAACACACAGGCTACACCACCACACTGTCCCAAAAAAATCCAGAAAAAATCCAAAATAAGACATTAGGACTTTTGCCCGTGCCAGACTCCATAAAAACTGTTGGATATGTCATGCCCAAACCAGCCAGGCCAGGGAGCAGCCAAAGCTAAGGCTGCAGCTGCCTCAGCTCTGATGGAAACCTGGGAAAGGTGCAGTATTGGGATTTTGCGAGAGAGATGGGACCACTTAAAGATGTTTTAAAACATAATTTATTCTTCTTCTACAGTCTCATGGAAGAGTAAGTACGTCTCACCTTATTCACGAGATGTTCATGGTCAGTGGTCACAAGACTACAGGTCACAAGGTCTTTTAAAGGTTAATTAGCCAGTAAACTAATGCCACAAAAGAATGTTTTTACTTTCACCAATAACTATTTTGTTTTATGTCTCTGTCACAGTGCAGACATTCTTAACCAGTCATATAACACAAAACTATTTGCTACACTTTAAAACTTATGTTTATAACTACTGATGTATCTTAAACTTACTTAATAGAACTTAACTGTAGCCTAACTTAATATCTTTCTATTTAAACTCACATTCTTACTTATGATTATAAATCCAGAAGCCTTTTCCAAGGTCTTAAATCAGATCCTGTGTTCATGTCTATGTCTAAGCTTGCATTTACAAGATTTTGAGAACTTTCTGTGCTTGGGATTCCCACACTGCAGGGGCTCACACACTACCCAGGAACCTCCAACAACTGCACAGACACTGTCTGCTTTACCTGTCTTCATTTGAGTTAAAAGTTCATTGAAAGAAACATCTGAACAGCCACTACCACAACCTCCCTACATGAAGAACTCTATGCAAAAGGACTTTGTCACAATGATATAAATCTGTGTGTTAGCTCATGTTTTGAGTTAAAAATAACACTTATTTTGCAAAGAATATATCTGTCAGTTTAAAGTCAGGCAAGCATTCAATTTTAAGACAAAATTACTGAGTTCAGGCTGGTTTATGTATATGTACATATGCTATATGTAAGAGTCCTAACTGGCACAGTTTAAGATAATCTAGGCACTACAGATTTTGCTGATGCTGAGTTCCCATAGGCATGGTGATAGTAAAAATGACCAACAAAATAATATCAACAATCATTATGTCAGGAAAAAGCATTTTGTTTCTGTACTCCAAATATTTTTTTTGTTTTTTTGAAGTGCAGCCAGCTTTTCACAGTCTGTCAATATTCACCCAAAAATTTATCTAAGAAGTAACTCTGTTCAGCCTGGTGGTACCTCAGTCTATTTTGAAAGCAAATGATTCTCCAAATACAGAGAACAGAGAATGAAATATCATGGAAGAAGCTCTTGCAAGGCTGAGCAAGTCTGTGTACAGGAGGAGCTTACAGACTGGGGCATCACATCAGGAATAAATAGGAAGCAGAGATGAGGTGCAAAGTGTATTGCACAAAGAAAATTAAGTCTTGCCCCCACTGACCTATTAATGTTTGAAAGTGATTTGTTCTCTGTTGGAAGTAGGCGGAGATAAGAGATTACTGACACATCTTAGACAAGCATAATTTTGTGGAAGCCAGGGAAAGCCAAAAACATACACAGGAAACAGAAATAGAGAAGGAACTTTCTAGAATAGCCAGATACAACACCGGAACATAGGCCAGCAGGTACCTCATGCACAGTACCAAAAAGAGCCCAAATCTGTCACATGCAATGCAAGTCTTGCACAGGCTCCATGCACCCCCCACAGACGGATCAGGACAGAAAGGTCCTGTTGGGGGTTAGGTGTCCTTCTTCTAGTTACCTGTGGAATTTTTATCCATTAGTTGCGGGGAAAACCTAACTGCAGGTACTTGGTGGGTGCTTGAGAGAAAACAAAGAGCCGGGCCCAGGGAGGGAAAGGGGCAGGAAAAGGGGAGGGTGGGGACAGTTTGGCGAGCTTCTTCAGCTGAAGAGAAGGACACTTTGGGGCCAGAGCTGTTGCAGTGGGGAGAAGGGAATTTCGCCATCACCCAGACGGAGCTGCTGCTTCTTCTCCTTCCCTCTTCTTTGTGGGCCTCGCACCCCCAGCCCTGCCAGGACGTGTGGCAGTGCCAGCCACCACAGAGCTGCTGATACACCTCAGCCACCGGCCCAGGATCTCAGCTCATCCCTGCTGTTCCAGCCGACTGTTCCTCAGAGCCCTGCAGGAGCACCAGGACTGACTGCCCGAGGGGGTTTGTGAAGCAAAGCCTCTCCTCCATCCCTTCCTGTCTCAGCCGAGAAGGCTGTCACAGGGTCCCTGGTTCTGTTTTATTGCTAACACTGTAGTTATTGTTGTTTGTTTGCCTTGTTATACATACTAGTAAAGAACTGTTATTCCTAACCCCGGATCTCTGCCTGAGAGCCCCTTGATTTCAGAATTACTATAATTCGGAGGGAGGGGGTCTACATTCTCATTCCAGGGGAGGCTCCTGCTCTCCCTAGCAGACACCTGTCTTCCAAAACCAAGACAGGTCCCACCTCCTAACACACCCTCAGCCCTAAACGACCAAAGATAAATGCTTCAGAAGGTGTAAGGCAAACAAGAGCTTCTCCTTTACATCCCAGAGAAGCAGCTTGCTAAGGCAGTAAGGTAAAGATCCCAACCCATCAGCTTTATCACCAAACCACCCCCTATTTACCCTCCCAAAGCTGCCAGCCCTGCAGCTTAAATACACCTGGCTCTTGCTGATGGAAATTAGATAGAAATCACCTGCATCTGAGCAAGCTGAGGGGGATGGGGATGGGGATGGGGGAAACAGGGAGCATGTGTCTGCCTAGCATCCTAGCTGGTAGCTGGGGAAAAGTGGAAGGTCAGGGCTACCTGCTGGTGGTTACTACAACACACCAAGGCAGGATGGTTCAGTACCTGATTTAATTTCCAAGAATTTTGGTTTTCATGATTCTAAAGAAGTATGTATGTTGTGTTTAGCACAAGCCAGGCAATTGGTGAGAGAAAAAAGAGAAAACTGTTGTGTTTTGTGGAAAAGCCCCTGGTGCTTCCATTAGGAGGCAAAGGCTGGCTGTGGTGTGTATGAGGGGCTATGGCTCTGTTGATCTGGGTCTCTTTCTGAGAAGCTGCCTGCTAACATGTTTCCCTGTGAATACACGATTTGATGAGGTTTATCATTGGGCTGGCGCTGCAAGGCTGGAGATGGAGAGATGTCCAGACAGAGCGGCTCATGAAGGTAGAGGAGAGCAGGGCTGAGTCTTCGAGAGAAAACACTGGCTGTCATAGCTGAGCAGCTGTGAGAACAGGGCTGAGGGGAAGCAGTGCTAGATAGCTGCCCAAATCTGCATTGCCCTTGGGAAGGGTGGGCCCCCCACTCCATCTCCTGCAAGGTGGCCCTCAGCACCTTCCCCAGGCTCGTGGTGGGGCCCATGCAGCCAGACAGCCCCTGGCCAGATGAAAAACAAGTCGATTTTTCTTGTGGGGGTTACACAGGGGCTACAGAAACATGCAGGAAGTGGTGGGGGCATGGGTCGAGTGAGACAGAGGAGCTGCCCTTTGGTGATATCACAAGCTCAAACAAGTCAACAGCCCTTGGCTGCCACCAGGGAGTGCCCCAAACATTAATGTACTCTCAGCTTCATGGAGCTGCAGGTACCAAAGCAAATACCTGCCTGTGCTGCTAACCCACTGCTGAGCCTGGAGTACAGGTGAAGGAGAGGCACCAAGGGACAGCAGCCTGTGCCAGCAGTGCAGGTAGGTCAACTTTTGCACACTCAGATCTTCACAGACATTTAAGCACTCAAGCCCTCTTGAAATCAGATGCCATGGCAGAGTAGCAGTGGCATGGGATGACAGCGAGTCTGCTGGAACCACCTGGCGAGCTCACCTGCTGCCTTGTGCCAGGGATGTTCTATGCCTGACAACAAAGAGTTGTCTGAGGGAGCAAAACCAGCAGACAGCACCTCATCCAACACTGGCAAATGGGGAGTGCTGCCAGCACCCAGCCTTGGCTGGACACAGGCAGGCCAGCACCAGGGAGGGCATAGAATGATGGAAAGAGATGGGACCACCTCCTCCCTGGGTGCTTGCTCTTAACATCAGCTTCATTGTACCATCAAACTGCATCTCTCTGGGCTTCTTTTCTGTCCTCCATCTTCTAATGAAGAAGTGGCATCAGCTGCTAACATGACACCTGCGTGGGTGGGGTTAAGGACCATTTTATGCACATCTTCTCACATTTGACATATCCAGTCCAATCACTGTCTCTTCAGACTAATTTCCATTCTGAAACTTTCCCCAATATGTGCCTTTTCCCACAAAATGTTATCTCCAAAACCGTTTTGCTTATCCTACAATGCTGTGTGACAGTGCACAGGGTTTTTGAGCCACTTGCTACATGCCTGTGGATTGCAAGTGGACAGGAGCAGGTTTGCTATTGCCAATACACAGGACTTGCCCTGTTCTGTGGCATAGGCAAAGCAAGGATTTTGGTTCTGGTACACCTTTCAGCAGGATGCTCTTATCGCTGAGCCAAATATCCTTTCCTCGTTTTCCTGGCATTTGCCTGCAATCTGCTCTACCCTTTCTTTCCCCAGGGTGAGTTGATGCAGCACACTGGGGTCACTGGGAGTCCAGCAGTGGCAAGCCCTGGCCAGACAAGTCATCAGAAGCAGCTTTTATCTCTCAGGGCCTCAGCAGCTCATACACCCTGGAGCAGAGGGTGCTTGGCTCCTCACAGTTCCCCTCCACAGGGCAGGCACTTGTGCCTCTCTCCAGTGCCCACCCCAGCCACACAGCAGAGCATGGTGGGTTTTACATCCTTGGTAGCTTCCTTTTTACCATTTACCAGTTACAAGGCTGTCTCCACCTTTCTCTGTTATAAGACTGTCCCCGTGTCTGCTGAAGGTCTTACTGCCCCTCCCCTGTGAGCCCCTGCAGTGGCTTGAAGAGAGGAGGAACACCCAAGGAGGCAGCAGGGCCAGAGTGGCTGGGCTGTGGTGAGGAGGGATTTATGTCAGCTGGTCAGAACCAATAATATCTGACAATATTTAGTCTAGAGCTGCACATGCTGCCAAATTTACAGGAGAATGTGGATCAATTTAAGGGTGAAAGATTGTGCTCCCTTGGCTGAGATTAAGTATATACTTCAATAGATACTGATTCCTGGCATTCAGCTTAGGCTCCTCAATCACACTATGAAAAAGTTCTATGCATTCAGACTATTACATCCAAACTATTACATTTATTTTGGGGCCTCCTGAAATTATTATTTTCTTGATGAAGGAGTGATAGAATGATTAGAAGTTTACAGTCCTCCAAAGCTTTGTGGGTGCTAGAGAGAAAGCTGTATCAGAGAAACACAACTGCCATCAGACAAGAGCCAACAGCAATCTGGAACAATTTTCATGTGCCCTTCATAAGTGAAACAGTTCGATGCCAAAAGAAAGAAAGAATTTGCAGTAGCATTGGCTGGCTGCCAGCACATTCCTTTGTGTAACAGAAGGTATCAGTGTTTTCATCTTGCTCCTGAATTTTTTGACTGGGAATTCCAGTCACATCTGAAAGAAAGAAGAGCAGCTTTGTTTCCATTTCAGTAGGGTTTCTGAAGGAGAGAGATTGGTGCTTTCACAATCTGTTGTCTCTGCTTCTGCTGAATGAGTGGTGTGAGGTTTAGACAGCTGCTCTTACAGGTGAGCATTTGATCTACCTCAGCACTGTCAGACAAAACAAGTCACAAACAAACCTATTCTGAGCTGAAAAATGGCTAGTGAACCAGGCAGAATGAAAGCTGAAAAGGTTAAGCTAACAACCTTCATCACTTACCTTCTGCCTAAGGACCATGTTCTCATTTGTTTGTATATATCCAGTATTTGAGATCTAAATAATTTATTAGAGGACATACAAAGCTCAGTGAGGGAAATTGGCCTGAAATGTAATTTGTCCTGTGGGTTTTGATTTTCTTCTGGTTTCAACAACAAAACACAGAACAACCAACAGACGTGAAATTCTTGACCAGCTATATTAATGCTTACTACTCCCCCATGAGGGTAATCTTCATTCTACAGAATGAGGCAAAGGGGATGGCAGGGAGGAGCAGAAAGAAGGGTGGCTGTGTGCTGGTTCTTTGCCTGCCTGGTGGCCTTGCAGTTGTGCTTCTGGCACAGGACATGTGCTGGTCCCCAGGACTGCTGCAGGGGCTCTGGCACACAGAGTTTGAGAGCTCAATGATAGGGATGACTGCAAAAGGCTTGTCTTTTTGGGATTGCTCTCATCCCACAAAATCCTTCGGAGAGGGGAAAGCCGATCCCACCAGGCAAGGGTGTGGCATGACTTCTCTCCCACAGCTGGATGAGGGCTGAGAGCTTCAGTGCACTGTGCTCCTCCTGCTACTCACTGTGGGCCCACAACTTAAGTCACCACCCTTGGGGCAAGAGAACTAGCAGAATTGCAGGATGATAATCCCATGGAAGTCCCAGCACTTGAGACAAGTTTTCACAGCTTGTCTGTTTTAAATAATAGTTTTTAAACATATTCCCGTGGAAAAAAGAAGTTAAGCAGAGCTTTATAGCATTTCCTATTAAAAGCCCAAAAGAGGAAGTTAAAATTCATATGCAGTCAGGTTTCTAAGCAGCTGAATCTAAGCCCACTAAGACCATGTATGTTAACAGATGTTCCCTGCCTGCAAGAGTGGAAGGTGTTGGGGCTGCAGAGCGTGGTCCCTGCAAGAGGAACCTGTGCACTGGCAAGGAGTCAGAACCAGCTCCCAGCAAACATCCTCGTTCAAAGAGAACATCGTTGGGAGCTCTTCATGCCACTCTTTCCAGAGCAAAAGGCCAGTAGCATGCAGCCCATGCTCCTCAGACTGCAAGACCCTTGCAGAACGGGTCACACCTTGGCAGCCTGCAGTGCTCAGTTATAACACTTGATTTACTCACTCACAGAAATCGGATGAAAAAGACCTCTTAAACCACTCGACTTGCCCCCTAGTTGGAGTTATGGTTTTGCTGTTTCAGTTGTGGCTGTTGGTCTGCAGCACCTATCAGCCCTGCATAATTAGTCTCTCCCTGATGAGGCTGCCTGCTTGTTCCTTCTAGTTTGTCCCTGTGGAGCACTCTGGAAGCAGATGAGCTCACTGCCCATCACTTACTGATTTAATGCTTCTCTTGGATTTTGTCTCCCTTATTTTCCACTCAGCTCTCACAAATGTCTTCAGCAATGAGAGGCTGAAACTCATGGTTTATGACTGGGGCAGAAAAATCAATAAATACTCAATTTCAGAGAGGGATACTCCTCCCTTAGGCCCTTCCTCTGCCTCCACAGTCATGTAATTATATTTAATCTAGAGATTAGAATAAGGTATTTTTTGCAGTAATTTTTCTCCCTTTGTTTGGGTGTCTGGAAGTTCAGGGACATTCTCGATTGTGCTGGAAAGGAATTCACTCTCCCTTGCCCTGCCTGTTCATGCCCACTGCACCTCTGCTTTCTCAAGGCTAGGGCTCAGCTCTGGTGGGAAAAAGCTCTGAGCTAATCAGTGTTTCTGTACAAAACAACTTTCTACACAGACTGGCACAAATGGTCTGGCTCATCCTGTATAAAGGGCTATCACACAATGAGCTCAGGACAGGCTACCAATGGATCTCCATCTGCTACGTTCTGTCTGTAGTAGTTTCGGAATGACTCAAAGAACCTTGTTTCAAGAAAGTCAGCATGAGCCCTTGGAGGAGATGTGATGGGTGCGTAGTGCAAGGGGGAATACCTTCTTCCTTTCAAGGTGATACAGCTATGTTAATTGACTAAAAACACCAGTCAGAAAATTTCCTACACTTTAAGTGCAATGAGAGCTTTGTAATAAAGCACCATAGAGAACATCCTGTAGAAGCAGAGAGGTGTCCTTTTTTTCTGTTTCTTTATATGGAGAAGTCTGTGGTTTGCGAAGAAAAAAATGACACACGTTTTTAAAAAGTAGAAAAAATCCCCCAGTCATATGTTGCCTGCTAACCTACACACATTCCCATTGCCTGCTCTACATCCTAATCCATAATATTTATGGTGCTTTACATAAACAAACATCAGCACCTGAGTGAGTCACTGCTATTTAATATACATGAAGATTCTTTGTTACTCTAATGGGTTTGTTCAGGCATGGAGGGTAAAAGTCATAGGGACCCAAAAATGTTAAGCTCTTAAAATGTTTGCAGAAAATAAGAAAACAAATTCTAAAGGTAAAATCAATAATGAAACACCTTCATTTTGCAGGTGGAAAAAGGAGCCAGACATTTGGAGGAAGCAATATAATTTCATTGATGTTCCCTGTAGCATAAGAGCAGTAATGAACTGTGCTCCTCACAGTCATTTTGATGAGATGTTTCCCCTGAGGACACTGGCAAAGTGGCACAGCATCCCTTTGCCCCTTATGCATGTAGGAATTGCTCACAGGACTCTGTGGGATGAAGGGGAGTAGCAGTGCTGTGCCCTCCTTGCTTACCCCCATGGTAGGTGGGTGTCAAGGGGCTCTCCCACTGAGGAAAAATGTGGGTGCTGTGGTCATGCTGCCCAGATGGGTCCCTGGAGGTTGCAGGGTAAGATGCTGATGGAGTATCTTATCCCACAAGATCTTGCTGTTGGGAAAAGTTCACTGACTGATCTCAGCTACAACAAACACTGCCACAGCAGAAAACCACTATAGTTCCACCTCACCCGGGGGGCTGCAATATGTCAGATGGCTTCATAGTGTCCTGTCTTGAGGTCTGTTGGGCAGGCAGGACCTCACTGTCACCCCAACACTTGACAGACCTCACCTGCTCACCACTGTCCTGAGCCTACAGACAAGGCTGATTAAAGCCTTGCCTGTGAAACACACAGCAGCAAAATACTTGAGAAGCAGTGGCAGGATGGCAATAATTTTCAATGTATTTCTTTAACAGTGACAGCTTGCAGCAGGCATGAAGTCAGTAAGCTGCCCTTCCCACTGCCAGCCCAGGGGAACACATCCTCTATTCCTCCTCCTATTTTGACAGCAGTGGTGTTGAAAGCTTGGAGCTTTCCTTGTGAACAGCTGCCCTGCAAATATGTGCAGGCTTCTTTGAGCTCATTTACAGAAAGTATAAGGATCAATCAATATGAAATTAGTGCTGACTGCCACCCCAGGGCAGGAGTCGAGCTGTGGCCTGAGGGCTGCACCTCCCAGGGAGAGGCTGTGGCCGAGGGGAGTTTGTCAGGAGCACCAAGGGACCAGGGCCAGCTGATGAACCTGACAGCACCTGAAGTGCCAGGAAAAGACACAGTACATATTAATAAAAAAATGAAGTAACTCTTTAGCTGCACTTGGATGTGGTTCATTGGGCTAACAAGATGGTAAAGATGATCTCACACACTTTCAGGAAACAACTGGAATTTTCAGCATCACTGTAAAGCTGTGCCCAAAGTGATCTGGAGAACTGATGTAAAATCAGGCAAAGGAAAAGAAAGAGAGCTGTGGTGTGGTATCTGCACATGTCTGGGAACAGCCTTGGCCCCAGTATGACCACCTTCTGTCTGGGCTGCCAGCACTTCTAGTGGACCACCAGCTCTCATCAAAGAGGATGCTGAAATGGGTGAACAAAAGCCCTGGGTGGAGGGAAGCTGATTTTCGCTAGCTGACCTTGCCTGGGCAGGCAGATGGACCTTGTCCCACCTGTATCCCTGCATACTGCATCCTGTGCCACCAGGCAGGGGGTACCAAAGTACTGGGGCACCAGGGTTGGACTTGACTCACATCATAAGCACCCTCATGAGCATCCTCATACCATCTGTTTCATTTTGTCTTCCTTTTTTACTTTTAGTGGGGATGTAAAATAGGTCATAGCTCAGAGCAGAGATCCCAGCAGCAGAAGACAGCGCTGCAGTGATTGTTGGAATTCAAGGGCCTCCTCGCACACAGAGCCCTCCTTTCCACCGGGACAATTTTCCTTCCCAAGTGCAGGCACTGTGAAACAGTAATTCCTTTAGGCTGCCCCTCATAGGACACCTTCTGACTACTGCTACAATTTTGCAAGCATTTAAGCTTCCTGACAGTGAAGACTTACAGGCAAGACTCTTTACATGAGGATGTTTACAGTCTCACCCACTAGACAAGTTTTAGTTCCATTTTCCCTCACAGCATATTTATATGTAGCATTTAAAATTACATTGTTATCATCCTGCATGCAGTTTAAGTTTATGGAGTGCTTTTTTTCACATTTGAATCCTAAAGCACATGATAGTACATAATGGTTACAGCCTCCATAAGTTGTGATTTGTTCACCTGTCACAGGATACACCTGCCACTGAAGTTATATTGTGTTCCTGATAATCAGGCTGTTTTTCCTCACACCCACAGGGATGCACTTCCATCTGTGTGTCTAGTTTCAGCCAACCTGTAGTGTCACTTTTGCATCTGAAACCCTTTTTTAGCTGCATATGGTGGCAGAGGTTGGTGGGCAGAGAACTGCTGGTCTGGCTTGGCACCACTCCTCTGGTCAATTAAAAAACAAAATTTGGATTTCTCAGGATGCAGGACTGGCCTTTTTACAGAAACAAGTTGAAAACAGAGAGAAAGGAAAAAACTTAATACACTGACACAGGTCTTCCTGGATTTAGCCATTAAGTTTGTTTTCTGTAAATGGAAAGAATGCTGTTGAAGCTTTAAGTTTCCTGGTAGGAATTCCTACTTTTATATAAAAAGTAATCGTGAAAAATGGTCTGGAAACTCTTAAGATCCCCCTGATTTGTTCACAATAAATTCTTTAATACTAACTTCAGTAATAAGATATAATCTTGAATAGAGGTATACTTTGGTCTCTTAGAATGGCTTTAATCCAAAAGCACATTCTTAAAAGATTTTTGGAAGACTCTGCATGGATCTTTGAGATCTTCATGAAAAATGGGTTGCTCCTAGGTTGTTAAAGAAACAACAGCTCTGAAATAAAAATGCCGGATATAAGCATCTGCTGAATAACTGATTCTAGCTAAGTCACAGGAGTCTTCAGTCACTCTTGGAAACAAGTACAGGAAAATGTATATACCAAAGGGACTGAAGTTTGGACAAATTTTGAGCAAATTTGCTAAACTAATAGCTTTTATGGAAGGACTCCAAACTTGCTTCAACAAGGAAAGGAGTAGGGGCTAATCCCCTTTCTTGTCCCTTGCAGACATAATATGAATGCAGATGTGCAAAGTAGTTAAAGACTAGAAAAAAGTGCCCTGCCTCAGGCTATCTGGAGTCCCTCTCTGTTTTACTTGGAACTGGCAGTTTTCTCAGTATTCTTTACAAACAGAGCAAATTTTGCTGTTTCACCTTGTTAACGGAACATGTGGTGTGAGGTCAGCAACAGTCGCCAGCCTATCTACAACTGTCTGTGCTCACATGATGCTGTAGCTCCAGCATAAACAGGAAATTGGGCAAAGTGACTCTTTTAGTAGGGGACCACAATACCTTTTTTTTTTTTTTGAAAAGTGTTCAACAACACACTGTCAGACCTAATGAAGAAAAGCGGAGTAGCCAGCAGGAGCAGAATAAAAGCTGCAGAAGTTTAGGCTGTAGCACTTTTGCCTGATCATAACAATGAGGTTCAGGAAATGCCCCCATGTTCAGTGTGCTGCTCAGCTGATCTGGGCACACATGGAATAAGGAGCTGTATCCTCCACATCCCCTTTGGGCCAAATCTGGGTGGTTCTTTTTTACATCCTTATTGACTTCACAGCTACACGATGTAAAGACTTTGACCTTTGCACTTAATTTCACTCCTAAAATTCCCTGGAGAAAGGAAGTGTGCAGGAGGCAGGCAGAAAAACAGGGAGGAGGTGCACATGTGTGGGAGGACTTGCCACAGAGAACAGGTCACTTTTGTTGAAAATAAGAATCAACCTTTCTGCACATATGGACAAAGATAGAAAGAAAAATAGGAATAAGTGCAATCTCACAACAGCGGCTATATAGTATCCAGATGAGCTCTGGTTTTAGGCATGTGGAGGGGGGCACTAATTTAATTGCATGCTCCAAGGTATACAGACTCAGAGACCTCCCCTGGGATCTATGTATTGGCTTGAAATCAGTCCTGTGGGAACCACACAGCCTTTGTAGTGGCATTTAAACTCCACTGATGTAAATGGCAAAGCTCCCATTTGCTCTGAGGGGGCCAGGTCCTCCTCTTGACAGGAAGCTTGGAAAAATTCAGATTCCCAAAAATGGAAACATGATATGAAGAAATTATGTGAATAAAGGAAATCTGCCTCTGAACTTATGAGGACCATTTCTACCAACCACATCAGAAGATGAACTCTCTCTTCATGGGTCTAGCCTGGGTTTTGTGGGTTGCACACAGGCTGCCTTCAATTTATTTTTCTACAGCCAAAGAGCAAATATCAGCTGGTGAACTTCAGGCATGGTAAAAGCCTCTGTTAGGGGGAAGGCAGCCTGCCCCCATAGGTCATACTCTGGCCATACCTGGTGAAGGCAGGCACTGTGCAGCAGAAATACCCAGCTCTTACAGTAGCATGGGCAGAATCACAAGCCAGATACCACCCAGCCGGTGGGCTGCTGTGGGAGCAGAGAGTGTCTGGTGCACTGGTAGAGCTGTTGGAATGCAACCAGAAAACAAACAAATTATGGTTTGAAATAAAGTGAAGTTTGGAAAGGTCTGTATTTGTCCCAGAAATGCAGTTTGAGCAATCAAGTCTCTGCAGCCTCCAACTGGAAGCAATGCTGTGTGATTCAGATGCTCAGCCAAAGCCATTCATCACTGGCCAGATTTCCTCAGTGAATATTTACAGAAAACAAACCAGATTATAATCTAAGAGTTATTTGTCAGACCTATTTAGTAAATATTATAATTGTATTTAAGAGTACATCAAGTATGTGGGCAAGGAACAAACCAAAACAGACGGTGGAATGTGCTGGATGAAATCTCTACATTGCATATATGCAAGTACTGGTTTTTTAAAGGGGTATGTTTAGGGGCCCTTGCTTCCTTTAAAGTGGGTTGAATTGAACTTCAACAACCTCAACTGAAGGTGGCTGAAAGTGCTCAATAGCTGGTTTTACATCCATTTGTTAATTTCAAAGTACATTATTAGAAAACCAGCTATGCTATGGAATTTATCATTTCATTGCAGTTCTGCAGTTTTCACCTGTCTTCTCATTAACTAAATTGTGATGCTTAACCTTTAATTATTCTCTAGGCAATGTTACATATCCACACCTGGGTTTACTTCTTTAAAAGCTTCTTTAAAAACTAGGCAGAGCTAGTTTTTAAATATTTTTACTTATTTTTTGTTCTCCTTAGTTTGTGTAAAAGTGGTCATCACTCACATGATTCATAATATACAGCATCCACTGCCTGTCATTTTTTATTTTAAAATATATAAATGTTAGGAAACATAAACAATGCTCCTTGTGCCAGGTTTTCTTTTTCTTGCTTAAGAATTCTCTCTGAGTTGTCAGTATTTTTTCTGTTGCTGCTGGGCCCTGTGTGTCATCCAGGGAAAAAGGGTTTCAGGATGAAGGGTTTGTAGAAATAGCACCCTGTGAGCTCCGTTTTTCTTTACATTTTAGTTGTGTTTCACAAAGTCAGCTGGTTAAAGTCAGCTCAAGTATCCAAGCATTGCTTGTGTAAACTTCCCATGCTTAGGAGATAACTGCATGTTCCTTCACTCCACTATGGGAAGGCAGTGCTGCCTGTGAAATTCTCCAGACCTGAACTTTTTTTCTCAGTGCTCTGCCTACTTCATGCTGGCCCACAGAGCAGAATGCACCAGTGGAGCCGGGAATGAGCAGCAGAGCACAAACCCATGGCTCTGGCAGAGACTTGGGACTGTGCCTGGCTCCTGAGCTGTGCTGCTCATACAATCAGAGAATACCCTGCACTGGAGGGGACCTACAAGGATTATCAAGTCCAGCTCCTGGCCCTGCACAGCACCATCCCCAAGAGTCACACCATGTGCCTGAGAGCATTGTCCAAACTATCAGGCTTGGTGCTGTGACTACCTCCCTAGAGAGCATGTTACAGTGCCCAGCCACCCTCTGGGTGAAGAAGCTTTTCCTGATATCCAACCTAAACCTACCCCAACACAGCTTCATATTGTTTTTTGGTCCTCCTACTGGTCACCGGACAGGAGATCAGTGTCTGCATCTCTTTTTCCCCTCATGAAGAAGCATCCTCATCATCAGCCCTTTTTCTTCTCACCTCCTGAGACAAGTCTTTTGCAGTCCTATTGCAAATCACATGTAGGTTAAGCTTTTTCAGCCCCCTGTTATTACTGCTACTTTTGCCTCTATGTAGATGCATGAATATGGCCAGGGCTGGCATATACTGTATAGCACTGCTATTGGAAAAACTCAGCATGGTAAATAAGGTCTTAAGAGCATATGTAAAGTTTATCTTCATTTCCATGACTTTTCAAACTTCCCTTGCTGAACCAAATGATGAAATCACAACATGTTCAGAAACATTAAATCATTTCCTCAACATCTGAATATATAATGGGCTGCAGAAGGAAAACAATTACTTCTGGCATGCTGCACACTTTAACACTCCAAATTCTGGTATCCCAGCATATTTACAGGCTTGCACTCAGATCACAGCAGCATTAAAACAACTATGGACCATGATTTATTTCATAGGAAATGCCCCAGACTTGCCAAACCCAGCTTTGCCTGGATATTGAGAATTTTAGATCACACAGTGCACATCCAAGCAGTAACTTCAGGATGCCCCAAACCAGCTTCCTACTGCTGGCCTGTGGGCAGCAGATTGGTGCCACTAAGGAATGTGCCTAACCCAGTACTGGGTAGTGTTCTGCTGCCTCTGTGATGTAGAAGGTCCAAATTCATTGTGGCACTAAAAGGATGAGGTGTAATGCAAGGTTTGCCCTGCCTGGCTGTGTACCTTCCTCTGCCTCCCCACTGCCTGCTTTATCCTCTGTGAGTACCTGAACTTCCCCATTCCAGCCATGGGGAAAGGGAAGGGAAGGAGTCAGGCTGCTCCTCACCAGCTGGCCGTGGTCCTTCCTGTGCTAAGAAAGGCTAGCTTCCACATGAAATCCTGGGAGGGCTGCTGATGCCAGGGAAAGCAACGGGGTCTCCCCAAACAGAAAGGAGAGAAAGAGTGAAAAATAAAAGTGCTCATTTCTGCAGAACCCCATGAATCTCACACACAGAAGGGTTAATTGCTACAAGCTGATGAAGATGCAGCTTGCAAGAGGACAGGCCAGCTTTCCTGAGCAGTTCTCTTCTCTTTGGGGTTATGTTCAGCCAGTTGACAGGGAATGGTAATGCAGATCTTTTTTGCAAGTAGAGCAGAAGTAAAACTCACTGCCAAACTCCACGAACAGTGGAACAATTTGGGACTAAAGACAGATTTCAGAAATAAAATTTCAGCTTGATATACTGGGAACAACATACAATTAATGTGCTCAGCAATGTCTTAAATATCAGCAATGTGGGAGAAGGGTAATAGCTCCCTTTCTATCATTTTTCAACCTCTCTCAGCACACAAATCTATGAAACACCAAAATCCAGATTCTTAGTAATGTAAACTGGTAAACATGGTTGAAGGCAGTGGTGTTGGGCAGCCCATCTGGATCTATGTCTTTTTCAAACAGTAAAGCTATTAGAAGAGTATGTGCTTGTGGGATGGTGAAATAGGATCAATGTTACTGTTACAAAAGTAAGGACAATGAGCCAGTGGGGTTTTTCCACCGGCATTTGCTAAACTACAGTATTTATTTCTGCTTTTCTGCAACTTCTCTATGTCTTCTCCCTTCCTTATCCCTCTTTTTTTTTGTGTGCTTTACACACTCTTGAGCTACACCCAGAAAATGAGGTCACCAGGGAGCAGTAAGGATGTGGATGCAGACTGTGACTGCATCATTTGCTCTGTGCATGCTGCTGGCTGCCTTCTCTCAGAGATTCCTGGAAGGAGCCAGAGAAAGGACTAGGAAAGAGGAGAAGGCATTGAGACTGGACTGTTTCTGTGTGATGATGTGCCACTGCCTCTGCTCCTGGCACTGGGGAAAAAGACAGATGAAGGGATGTGCTTCAGGGAGAGGTGCCTTCTTGTGCCCTCCTGGTGTCTGTGGCTAAAGAATGAGAGATCCTTCACACCCAGGCTACTGTGTCCCATGAACATGTGGCTGTAAGAGTCTATCATACCTCCACTCAGCCACCCTCTCCTATGCCAAGGCTGCAAGCAAATGGGGAATATGAAGAGCTGCACGAGCTCCTTGGCCATCCCCTTTCCTGCCCATTCCCCTGTCTCACCTTAGTGTGACCTGTGCTCTTCCAGCCCCTCCCAGCCGGTCATTGCAGGTCAGTGCCACCATCTTTGTGCATGGTCACAACACACCTTCTGTCCTGAGGGAAATATCTATATGATTGCTCCCTCTGTGTCCTGATGTCTGGGGAGCACCTGAAGCAAATCTGGGGCACCTGAATCCAGCCCTAGTGAAGCTGCAGTGAGAGCTGCCCAGTATGATGCAATCCCAACCAGCTGGTGAAGCCATGCTGCTATGTTGGGATGAAAGGCCGCCATGTGACCTTGGTAATGACCAAGGTGTGTTCTACTTTCCTCTGATGGGAAGAGTTGGTCAATTGGCTTTAAAACCATACCTCAGCCAGTCCAAATCCTAGAAATCTTCAAAGCCAATAGTGTACAGTCATCTGCATAGTCTGCAGTGCTTGCATATACTTCTGAAGGAAGCAAATGTAAGTGTGGCTGATGCTAATACTTGAACTGTTTGAATGCTGTCAACTTGAATTGCAAAGCAGGAGTTGAAGTGAAATTCCAGCTGTCTTGGAGTTCCTCTGCTGAATTTTGAAATAATTTTCAGTTTTGAAGTGGGTTTTATTGCTTCTAATCCTATAGGAAAGATTAACAAAGACAGAGAAACTAGCAGCAGAAATGCCAAGACAGCGTTACACACTAAGATCTGCTCCAACCAAAATGCAGACATATAAGAATTCAGAACTCTCCACAGATATGACCATTTCCTGATTAGCTTCATGTGGAAGCAGAGTTGATCCACAGGGCTCTCCCATGTTGAGGACACTGCACTCCTTCCCCAGTCACTGTTGAGTTCTCCTCTTCCTCTCACCAGTGATGCCCCAGCCACAGAAGGGTTAAATAACTGAAGGTTTTCGCCAAATGATGTGTTTTCAGCTTGTTTCAAAGAGTGCAAATCCTGGACAGTCAGTGCTTTCACATTGGCTAAGAAAGCCCTGCTCAGCGCGTTTATCTTAGGGAGGGTGTGGAGACAGACACATTCACAACAAAAAAGCCGTATGCAACATCCTCGGCTCTGCACCAAAGCTAAAGTGCTCAGCCTATTAGAGAAAAACAAAGCAGACTTTCCCTGTGGCTACCTTCAGTTGAAATGTGCTGCTTGGGAGCCATGCAGATTATTCTTTCCATAACAGGTCTCAAATCCACCTCTGTTTTAGCAAGAAATGTTTTGCTCTCTGGCTCTGCCATTTAGGCCCTTGCCTGATGTTATTCTAGGAGTGACAGCATGTGGGTATCAACAGGCCTGTTGGTGCTTGTAGGTAGTGATGGAAGAAGGGATGCAGGCTTTGTTTAGAAAGGTCATTTAAAGGGTGTTTATGTTCTAGGAACAAAGCAAGACTACAGAATAATAAGCGTTTTCAAAGGCAGAGTTAAAGTAAGAGCTAAAAAGAGCTAAAAAGGAAGAGTAGGGGAGCCCCAAATGGGCAAGAAAACTGGAAAGACAGGAATGGGAGGAGCAGGAAAGCTGAAGGAAGGACAAATTAAAATATAACTGTGGGGACCATGCAGAGAAAGGACTGGGCACTGCAGCTCTGTGGGGAGGACATCACAAAGAAGCAGCTTCATCCCCAGCAGCTCACACACAGCACAACCTACAGAAGGCTGATAGCAAACCCCTGGTCCCAGCATGAAGAAGGTACAGATCCTCCAGCGAGGGCTTCTCAAAATTAGACCTAGTTTTTACTAGGGCTGGAGTAGCCCCATCACATTCTGAATCATTGGCTGGCCGTTGTATGCATTGTTATGAGGTATCTCCATTGCTAAAGCCAAGCAGAAAAGCCAGCAAAGCAACAGGAGGGAGGAGGCAGTAACTGAAATCCTATGAGAACAGTGAGGAATGATGATAGATAATGCCTAACATCCCTGCTTCCGTTGCAGGAGCTGCCAATGCAATGGCACAATATCCAAAGCATGATGTGATGGGCATGGCTCACCACGGCAGCCGGAGAGATGGCACCTCTGGCTGCTACTAAAGAATTGCAGAGAGCCCTAGAAACCTCCTGTTTTGCTGGTACACTGCAAGCAGAGGGCAAGAGCTAATCAGGACTTGTGCTAATTAAGCTGCCTACTGCTGGGAGAGGACGGGAATGTGGCTGGATGCCAACAGTAATATGGTAGGCGGGACCAGAGGGCTCCACTGACTCTCAGGGAAAGTCTGCTTTGGTAACCTGGACCTTATGCATTCTTTCTTCCCTCTCCTGGGGCTGCTTGTGGAATGACACCGCCTGTGAAGCCCTTTGGGGGCCCCACACACCTGCTGGAGGCATATGGGCAGGAGCCACTGGTCTTGGCAGGAGGGCAGAGCTGTGCTGGGAGGTAGCCGCTGGACTCCCATCCCCTCTGCTCAGCCCTGCTATGGCTGGGACGGCTGAGGCTGGTGCTGCTGGCAGAGCTACAGCCTCGTGTTTTTTGACCTTTTACTATTCTAGAGATAGAAACGGGATTTGTCTGAGGCTTGGAATAACTTCCTGTGATTGTGCTGGAGAGGGCTAGTCTGGCTTGCTAGATAGCTGTCTGACAGGCTGAACTGAAGACAGATTTAAAGGAGCCCAAAGACATAGCTGTGCCTTAGAGAAAAATAAGCTGAGAGCACTATACACTGTCCCCAGTAAGACAACTGGGCCAAGGCTGTTTCTTGGTTAGGGCATTAGCCATTACTAGAGAGCCACAAACAACACTAAAGCAAATGGTGTCTGTGTTTTGATAGTGATTCTTCAGATGGTAACTTATACATCCTCTCTGGATCAGTGACATATGTGTGTCTGCATGTGTGGGAAAGTAAGTAATGGTCTGAAAACTGACCCTTTGGGATGATGAGAGCAAGCAATAGTTGTGCAAGCCTCCCCCCTTCTCCACCATTCCTCTATCTCTGCTGCCAGAACACGCAGTAACACTGGTCAGGCACCAAGGCTGAGGTGAGGGCTGCTCTCTTTTCCTGCATCTTTTGATGCCCTTCTGCATCTCTTTTGTTTCATCTTAAAGTGACTTCTAGAAGCCTTTACAGGTGACATCTAACCAGGTTAGAGGTTTTCAGCACAACATTCAATAGATATATTGGGAAGTCCCAAAGAATTAAGGAAATGTACTTCAAACAAAGCCTTTTCTAAGCAAGCTTTTAGTTGTTTCTTGTATTTTACTCATTATTACTCAAAATCACTATGTACAAGAAGTGTGCTAGTGTATTCCTGTGTGACTCACTCACAGCCTGGATGCCTCTGACTCTCTTGAAGTTTGGAGTAGGAATGATCTTGGCCCTTTACTGATATTGCTTTGAACAACTGAATATAGAGCACCTGGTGGGCAGGATCCTTGACTGAAAATGGTAATTTTGTACTCTTCTGGCCAACAGCAGTGTCAGCTGGAGATCCCCTGGCATATACCAAGGAATACTCAGGCTGTATCCAGCCCAGCCCAACTATAAGCCCCCTCTCCTCCTGGACTGGTTCTCTTCAGGCACTTGCTGGATGTGTCAGCCCTCCCTACTTGGCACTGCATGGACAGGACAGGGAAAACAACTCTCCCCACCTCTGCCGCAGGTGGCTGGATCTGTGCTGTTCCGGAGCATGAGTGTGTTTCATACTGGGTAAAAAATAAAAATTTGGATCTTCCTGCCCAGTGAAAGCAGAGCTGTCCCAAAGCCAAGTCTCACTTCTGTTGCAAGCAAGTCCTAACACACAAGTTCAACATACTTAACACTTCTGTGCAAAGACACCATTCAGAGGTTTTCAGCCTCAGGGAAATTCAGGGTGTTAGTGATACGTATCAGCAAATATGATTTATAATGTATATACAGTAAGAGGGTAACACTCGAGCCTTTGAGCCTCAGTGCACGGTAGGTCTCTTAGGCAGTAGAAGGAAGCACTGCTGGACTGCACTGTTTATCCATTTGCATCAAGTTCTGGCTCCAACATATATTTCACTTACTGATTTCTAAATAGGAAGTGTCAAACAAACTGGACTTTTGAGTAAGTTTTTATTTTAAAAAATCTTCAACCCAAACAGTGAAAAATGAATGAAGAAAACCCACCTAGTTTATTTGTAGGTAATTTAATATAATTCATTAATTTTAAATCCTTTTAAAAAGTGTTTAAATGCTTTTCTTGTATCTTTCCAATTCTATTCAAATGCAACTTGTTTCAAAACACATAAAATAATCCTTGCTGGGGGAAACAAGCTTTTCACAGCAATACCTCTTTAACATAAAAATTGTAATATAAAGAACATGAATATTTGTATATTAGGCTACACCAATGCTTTCACATTTATGGATGGAGATAAAATATGCCTGATGGCAGAAATAAGCACTACATTTATCCTAAAAACTCCACTTCATGGTACATCATTGCACATCAGCTAATGAAAGTGTATTTCAAGGAAATAAATGGAAATGCACCTGTGGCAAAAAAGTGAGACTAAGGAATTACAATTTAATTCAAAGATTTATACCTTTTCATCTAAGTTATTATAAAAAACTGTGCTAACACTACTCTATGTGAATTAATGCTCTTTATAGGGAAATTTCCTCAGGTTGACTGGACTAGACTGGAGAATTATTATGAGGGGGAGCTGTTGAAATGAAAAATAAAACTACTAGTGCTCCCACTGAACAAAACTTGCAGCCTGTGATCAATGGTGTTGCAGGCAATGCTCTTTTTCTACCCTCAATCATGTATGTCAAAAACACAGTGGTGGCCTGTCACATTTTTAATTTGTTAACTCACAGATTAAAAGGTATCTGAGGGCTAAGTAATTAATCTTTCTCACCAAACCTTATTTTCAACAATTGAACTCAGTTATTTTACTTGTGGTACAGCAGGCAGCTACTACTTGTTTTCACAAGGACTCTGAGAATAATGCACATTAATAGAGTCTTTGGAGCTTCTCATGCACATGGGTTTTCCCTGGGCTCTTAGTGTTTACAGACACTGAGCTGATGGCTACAGCCACAATTCAGACACAGCTAGTTTCATCTAAGAACAAACATGCAAATATGCATGATACCACTTTATCATTAAAAAGACCAGGTCATATATACAGTTGTTCACACTTTGATGAGCACATGTGAAGTAGGTCAGCACTGTCGGTGTCTTCCAGGCATAACCTAATGGGTGTGTAGGTGTGAGAGCAGTCTTACCATAATGTAAACAACAAAAAATCCCTCAAATAAACAACACCACAAAAAGATGTAAAACACTGCAGCTCAGCTCCCTGTAAGGTTAGGCTTTTCTCTACTACACCAGGAAAACAAAACCCAGAAGAGAATGCCTGTTACTCAGACTTGTTCAGACTGCACATATTTTTCCTTACAGTTTCACAACCCATCACAAAGCATCCCAGTGTTTTTCCATCCACTGCTCTTGGGCCACTGACAGCAATCCTGATACTGTGCACTGCAGCACAAACCCAGGTAAGTATCCCACACCATGGCCCTGTGTGGTTCTTCTACATCGAGAGGCTCTCTCACAGTAACAAACAAATTTCACATCAGCAAAGATGTTACATCATCCTGAACGTCTGTGTACATTCTCATGAAATTTCTGGAATCCTTTGCAAAAAGCATATTGGCTACAAAGCCAAGAACTTCCTGCCCCATTTTTGAAGGTAGATGTCTTCTAACACTTCACCAACCCCTTGCTTTCATTGTCTGACCCAGTTCCAAGAGCAAGAAGCTGTGCTGCTGTATGGTCACCTGACAACCAAATTCCACACAATCTGCTCTGCCTGCAGAGAAGGGATGGTAGCAGGAGCTGTAAGCAGAAGCGTGAAGTTCACAGTCGCTGGTTTTGCTAACTGAATCTCATAAAAAGTGATGTGAGATAAAGGTTGTTTGAGTACAGAGCAAACAAACACTCAACATAGATCCTGAGACTCCAGCAGCTTAGCAGTTAGAAGAGTCCCTATCTCTCACATCCAGAAGATAACTTCTGAAATTCAGACTGACAGAATCTCTCCTGTCAAAGGCTGTTTCCTGAGGGTACCAATAAAAAGTCCAATCATTTGTGACCAAATAATTTGCCCTTCAAGTTTAGGTTCCAGTTCCAGAAAGTGCTTAAGCATATGCTTCACAGCAAGCTCAGGAATAGTCTTTGACCTCATTTAAACTAAAACTTAAGGAACTGAGCCTGCTTATTTTTTTTGCCAATGTCCAAGTTTTTCCTGCCATTTTCACTGCCCAAAAAATGATCAACTCCTGGCATGATTAAAGGAGAATCTTGACTCCAATAAGTGAAGTGCTCCTATTTAAGAATCTTCTCACTTCAGAGGAGGGAAGATTTTCTTTCAGAAAAATGGTATTTCACAGTATGTATTTAACATATACACATTTTGTATGGTATGAAACTGAAGGGACACTTCCTCTTCTAAAGCAAAAGCCATGCATCAAGAGACAAGCAAGCACTATGCAGGAACATGTACATGAGAGGGACACGGAAATCTTCTTGGGTATTGAATGTTTGACATATAATCATTTTGATTTGCAAATGGGCCAAACAAAACCAGCAGCACAATTAACCTTTCTCTGTCTTGAGAAAGGGGGCTTGTCCTTGGGGCTGCATGGAAAGCCCTTGTCTTGTCTTGGGGCTGCATGGAAAGAAGTCTTCCAGCAGAGAGAGTGAGGCAGGGTTTACTTCTACTAGCCATGCAATGATCCCTTAAGTATTTGGGAATGGTGGAGTCACCATGCCTGGAGGTATTTGAAAGACATGTAAATGTGGTACTTGGAGACATGGTTTAGTGGTTTGGCAGTGCTAGGTTAATTGGTTGGACTACATGATTTTGAAGGTTTTTATCCAACCTAAATGATTCTGTGATTTTGTGATAAGGGATCGTGTCCTATGGGAGCTCAAACTGTGTAGATGGAAGAGCTGTTTGTGCTCTAAGTAAGGAAGTTTAAATTTGACCTGCAATGAGTGTATAAGGCTGCAGAGAGGAAGGGCTTTCTCTACTGCTGCACTCAGAGCAATCTCTCTTTTGTCTAAAGGCCACTGTGGCTGTGACTCACACACAGCCATCAGACTATTAACACTTTTATTCCAACTAGTTATTTCTGGCTTTCAGCAGTCAAAATACCTAAATGCTTAGAGTGCTTCCAGGGTAACTATAGTAATTACAAAAACAAACAACAGCAATTCGACCCATGGGTCAGCTGAAGCCAAACTCTGAATCACACACTTATTTTTTACTTATAGTTATGAAAAGGAATTTAAGCTGGACAACAAGGCAGTTAATTTCCTAGCCACCTCAGGGATGCTCAGCCAGACAAGCTCAGGACAGATGCTGTGACTGCTCACCCCCTCCATGGGAGATGCAGAGAGGTGGGTGCTGCACAGCTACCCTGAGCAACAGGCAGCCCCCAAACAGAACTTCATCAGACACACTTTGTAAATCCACTGGAAGCTGATGGACTGTATGAATGATCTTTCTTCTGGGTATTCATAATCCATATGTTTCAGAGAGCTCTGAAGGTCAGAGCTCTCAAGTTAGGAGAAAGACCATTCAAGCTCTAGGCCTCCTTTATACTTTCATTTCTTCCTATTCCTGCAACAGTGGTCACTTTCAGTGCAACAGTTTACTCTCAGCTGTGTCAGTAATTAGCAGCTTCACGCTGGAAGGTGTAGAGCCTTCTAGAAGAAGCCATAATGTAGTCAAATTTATTACCTTGCATCTCAAAAATGTCACATTTTATTTTTAACCAAAGTACATTTACTTATGTAAGGCTGCATTGTGAACCCACAATGGGTTCTTCAAATCCTCTCCCTCTCTAAAAGAAGTCAAAATTTACTGTCTATTTTGATTATTTAAGATATTGTAAAGACATATGGCTCAGTAGCTTAATACTTTTCAAGTACATAACCCAGAAGCTAAAGTGCAATTTGACAAACCAGATCAATCACAAATAATGAGCAAATATATTATAGCAGATAATATATATTTTAAAAATAGATAATAGTCATTGATACTTCAGTTGTGCTTCTATTCGTTTTCTCTAAAATCAATTTTGCCAAACTAGAGAGCCATGAGGTGTGTATTATCAATAAAAAAAAAAGATCAGAATACAATGGTGCGAGATCTTTACGATTCACTAGTAAACCATGAGAAACAAACCATCAGTCTAGAAGCATCAAACCTTCCAGCAGAACAAGATGCAATAAAATGTGTAACAGGGGCAGCCAAGCTATATCGCAGACAGCTCCCAATTCTCTAAAGCCATGTGCCTCATCTTAACTGAAGAAGACCTAAATTAAATCCAAAATCTCAAGGTTGGAAAAAAACCCTAATACACTAAAGAGGAAAAGGAAAAATATAGTTACATTTTTGTTTCTTCTTCTGGCTTTCATTAAAACACCAGTGCAAAATACTGTCTACACACATGAAGCCAGAGTTGCACAGAGGAGAGAAATTCTGTACTGTGTAGACTGAGCTAATTCTTGCATATGATACCCCAAAAGAGTGGCCCCGAATGAGAGATTTTCTTTTAAGGTATTGCCCTTGTTGCCTGGGTGCTGTTCACAGCAACAGTACAGGGAACAGGACATAGAAAGGACGTTGCAAAACCATGGGTGCTGTCAGGAGCATTCAGGGATGGGAGCCATGGAACGTTTACAGCTTTCTACTGTGGATTAACTGACATTATGAATAACAAAACTTGAATTCTATAGGAAAAGACAAGGTTTGCCCGTGTGCCATTCCCCATGTCCTCGCTGATTTCCAGGGGAGGAATACTGCGGATTTCCCTCCAATAGTTTCTTGGAGAGAAAACCAAGCTAGTAAAATCCCTTCCCCCGATCCCTCCTAACCCAACGATGCAGAATATTGTTGAGTAAAAATGGAGTCATACTCACAGGCAGCAGATATAAAAGAAACTTCTGAAAGCAGTGGTTGTACACAGAAAGCAGTAACTGCTTTCCTTTTTTTTAGACTTCATGCTTATTTGTTTAAACCACTAAGAGACATTTACATGTTACCCTTTTCTAGTCAGACATGAAAAAAATAACATAGAAATAAATGCAAGAACAAGTAACACCTCCTTCTAACTTTGAAGTTTAATTGTAACTAATGAAACACTTCAGCAAAGATCCATCATTTGATTTTATGTTTTTAAAGAAGCAAAGATTATGATCAAAAATTACTTCAGTAAGAGGTAGAAAGAAACAACAGAACCCCGACAATTATCGTTGCTTATTTTAAACCTCATCCCACACTTGACACAAATTTAGAACTGAATGCGGAATTACTCCTACTCTTCTCCTTCACTTATGACTCTTTCTTACCATGTTTTTCAGCAAAGGAGATTGTAAATGTTCCTTATGAGGGTCCAGTGCAACAAGCAACACCTACGGTGTGTGTTGCAGGCAGTAGCCCCACCAGGTTGCTGCTGATGTGGTAACTAGCAGTTAAAACTAATTGCTAGATTTAAATTAATCCTGCTGGGAGGTAAAATACCTCCTGGTCAGGACAAAGATCTGTGTTACACTAACAGTGATGCTAAACAAGCCAGACATGAGTGGATTCTCAATACTAACATTACAGAGATACATCCACAGAGTTAAGAGTGGCTGAAGTGCAGATATGTCCATTCAGAGGGCACTGGCCCAGAGCTGGTGGTTTTAGAAGGCGGAGAGACATGGCAAAAGACAAAAATGTGAACTTGTGAGTACTTGATTGATTTAGTCCTTCTGCAAGATAGAAAAGCCTTTTCTCAGCAGAAAATACATTTTTTTATTACTTTACAATGTCCAGGAAGAATCATATTGTGATGCTGTCTTGATGTTTGTGTTAAAAGTCATTGCTGAATCCCAGGCATATGCCAAGGGAAGTTCCTCTTCCATTCATAAAGACGCTGATTTAGAGGGAAGACCACAGAGAGAGAAAACAGTATCACACAGGAAAATTAAGAAAGACATCCTGGCCTTAGAGAAACAAGGGGAAAAATTTCTTTTCTGGCTTCAGCAGGTTACAAGAATAATCAGACACAAAGCCACGTGTCCTGTGCATGGTAAAGATAAGCAATGCAATGTGATGTCTCAAACCAGGGAAGTTTGTTGAAAAGCAATCTAACCTCAGAGAGCTGACGGGTTGACTAAGATATAGAGGAATACTGAAAAAGCTTCCAAAGAAGGCAAGGAAGATTTTGATGACACTACTTCTTGCACAGCAAACCATATTTTCTTGGGAAATTTCAAAGATTATGACAGAAAAATTTTAGACAGTGGCCACTTTCTGATTTCACACTCAACACTGTCTGAAATTGGTGGTTTCTGATGGGTATGGTCTGTGCTAAGTACAACCCAAAGAATTTTGCTCTGACTTTGGCCATCCCTGTGGTGCTGCCATAGCTATTTTTGTGTGCAATCAGAGCAGAAGTTGGACAGATGAAGACTTGAGGAGAAACACAAAGTATTACTTTTGCCAGGCAGCTCCAAAACTTAAAGTCTTTGCTCAGCTGGGTTCCAGGAGATTTTCAAGAAAAATCAACTGTACTGGCTTTTATGGAATCCCAATGTGCTTCTTGTTTCAGATGAAACAGTGCTAGTGCCATTATTTAATGTTCATTTATTATTTAATGAAAGACTATGTGATGCTGATTTTCTTCCACCCTCTCAGCATGTATACTCAGACTATCTTTGATACTCCTACTACCTTTTTATTGTGGATCAAACCACCATCAAAGAACCCATATAGGAAACAAAATTAATTTAGATGCTTAAGTAACTTATACAATCTAGCCTGGGAGCAATGGGATGTTTGTACCTGTATTACTCAAAAGGACATCTCTAAATCAATAATGCAGCAGAGTCATGATGCAACACTCTTTTGAACACTTCATCCTGCTTTGCAAAAGTAATAATTTGCATTATCCTTTTCACTTCTGGAAAAAAGTTTGAACTGTTTTCCAATAATTTATTCATGCAGTGTAATTAAGCACGGAATCTGACCCAACTTAGCAGAGCATGATTTCCAGCTCTGTGGTTTTTTTCTCTGAGACTATTTGCTTACCAGTTATTAACACAACCATCTCCTGCTTTGAAATCTGGTACAGAAAAGGGTTTCCAATTAGTTTCCTTAAACTTAAAGGGAACTTTATTTTAGAACTCAGCTGAATGGAAGACTTCCATAAATCAGGTAATAAAATAATTTGCAAGTTTTTCTTCTTGCTTGTTCACCAGGTTGGACATTATTGGTTTCTGTCTAAAATGCCCTGGCCAGCATTTCTTTTCAGTCCCTGAAGTATTTTTTGATGTTGTTTTTTAATACACCCTGTGCCTAAAGGGACAAATGCTTGGAAGTGTTTACATTTTTCACTTGTTTCTTGGAAATCATGATCCGTAGATAAAAAGAATACTTCTGGCAACAGTAATTTGGCACTTAAAGCTTCTAGTCTTACTGATTGTTTGAATTTATTTTTTAAACCCATCACAGATATGGTCCATCCATATTTTATTCTGTGACTTCCTTATTACTTAAAATAAATTGAGAATGATGGTGCTTTGTAATATTATTGCATTGCTACTGTCATGAGATTATAATATATTTAATTTAAACAATGATTTCTTGAAAAAAATGAAAATGGAATTTTAAACCTATCTAGGAATTTGACTAGTCATCTCTCAATAAATCCAAAATAAAAATTTTAAATATTACATAGGATATTTCTGTATATCTCCTTGAATGTTAATATTGATCCTGTAACCTCAGTCTCCTGTCCATGAAATGGTTTATTTCATTTTCTATGAAAATTAGGCAGAATAATCCAATGGTCTTGGATCCAACAAGGTTAGGACTTTGTGTTTGTTTAATCCAAGGCTCCTTCTCCCAGGTTGATTTTGTGTTTGTTCCTATTTGACAATTAAAAGGAAAACTAAAGCTTTTCTTGGGTACAAAATCATGTGCAAAATCAGAGCCATAATGTACAACTAAAACTGAAAATGAATGAATCATCCCGTGCCACTTCCCTGTACAAATTATTGTGTCCAGTATGAAAAATTGGTATTTTTGCAGGCTAGAGCACTCTTCATTGTTTTTCAGGATATTTTCACTTTCATTCTTTTGCTGCAAAGAAACAATGTCTCTAGAGACAGACTATTGCTTGCATGCTTTCTAATCTGCATTTAAATCAGAACCTGTGACATATACCTATGATTAATTTCACACATTGCTTCAGCTCTGAGGTAGAACCACTGTTTTCTCACAGCATTATGTGACAGATGTCACGTGCTCTGTGTGTCAGAAAACCTTTTGAGAGAGACAGCTCAGCTCTTCTAGAGCCCAGGACCACAGCCCTAATCACAGGAATACGACTGTGTTCCAAGACTCTCTTAACAGCCCCTGATTAAAGAAGCTGGCATTCAAGGGACAGAAGCAGCAAGGAGAGATCTTTTTGCTTGTTCGCCATTTCCTAAGCCTGTGACTACTTCACTTTTATGTGGGCTAGCATGGGCCACAGCCACCTGAGGGGGCCAAGGAAGCATTTGCATGGATGCTGAGGGTCCAAAGGAGGAAAGTGGAAGAGGTAGAGCTGGCTGGATAGAGTCAAAAGCAAGAGAGCCAAAGGCTTCTGAAGAGACATTCAAGTCTTGTGCTACACGTGTGCAAGAGTGTAAGACTCTTCTGGGGTTTTTTTTGCGTGTGTGTGTGTCTTGCATTCCCACACCATAAAGCTGCTACCTCTATCCTGATAGCTGCTGAGTTCCCAGTATCAGACACAGCTGAACATGGATTGTGCCTTAGTGTAGATTTGGTGGCTCTGCCTTGCCTTTGCACAGGCAAAAATACCAGCTCTGTATTTACAGCCATGGGAGGGTATAAAGGAAAGTCCCCCAACTGCAGCCAGTCACTGTTACCAGAGAGATTTACTACGAGTGACTTCCAATGCATAACAATCTTCTCCAGAGTTCTCTGCTTCTGGCTTGGTCCTCAATTAATTAAGGGCTTGACACTGTGAAACAAAGAATTTTTCCCACCAGCATTATATACAGGAAAGAGCAATTACAGGCTCAGGATTGAAATCACTAAATGCACTGGACATACACTGTTGAACACATTCCACTGAACTAAATTAGTAATTAATGGTATTTTCACCAAAAAGCTGAGCAAGTACAGTAATAATAGTAAGTCAAATGTATAACATGATGAGACATGGATTTCAAAAGAACAGGGATCAAAGTTGCCAAGGCCTCATGTATTTAGATAACTACCTCAACTCTTCTTTCCACTCAGTTGAGATCCCCCCAGCATTTACCACAGTTACACCCTGACCTTAGAAGCTGATCATTACTATCATCATGTCAGAGTTCCCTTCTGACATAACAGGTGTTTGGTTAGAAGTTCATCAAGTCAACTTTTATTTTTAACAGCTGGATTATCAACAGGCATTGAATATGTCCCTGTTTCCCTGTTCCCTTATGTGGGGTCCCTGCCCTGGGGCTCTGGTATTTGCTGACTAACGAGACTGCCTGTTGCCTGTTCCCAGAACAGACCCCAGCCACAGATCAGAGTTATTACTGGAAACAGAAGAGGCAACACCCTGCACCAGCAGAGTGATAACTGGTGGTTTTAGACAAAGGTTTTCAAGTATGTCGCTACAGGCAGAAAGGTTATCTGCACTGGCAGAGCCCTTGCCACAAGCAGTTTGTGCTTCCTACAAGATCTTTCCACAAAAATATAAGATTTTTTTCCTGCATTTGGGCATTTCCCTTTGCTGCTCTGGAGGTTCCTGCAATGTCTTTAGCAGAAACATGCCAGGCCTGCTTTCATCATTCCTATTTGAAGACAGCCCCAGAACAAGTCAGGCAGCTCTGGACTGGACCTGAGAGAATATAAGGAACACACAATTTTCTAGACAGCCACTAATATTCAAGTATGGAAGAAACATTTTTTATTATTGCATTCTGACTGCTTTATTGCAAAAGCATGTTATGAACAAAAAAGTTATGCAAAACTCATGGTGGATTTCACTTTTTCTTAACTGTTTTACTCTAAGCATGTATAATGGCCCCAAAATAATTTTTGTTGAAAAAACAAAGAGCCAGCATGGCATAGGTTTTAACATCCTTCTGCTTCTTAACAATAAAACAGACGATCATGACGTTTAATTTTTCCCTTTACTAGTTTAAAAATTTCCATTTTAACTCATACTTTTTATGCTGAGAGATACTTCAGAGAGTTTGATTGTGCGAGCAGTGAACAGAGACCTGGATTTTTTGTTGTTGGTTGGCTTCTGCATATACAGAATTTAATTATGGAAAATCAGAATGTTCTCCTTGCTAAACAGTCTCTACAGGTCCTCTAGTGAAATATCCTCAACCATGCAACCTAGTCCACCACCTGGTCCAAAGAATTTTCACTGGGGATTCACAAAATTACTGTCCCAATTATGGATCAACAGTACCCTTGGATGAGGTTAATAAATTGGGAAGTCTTAGTGCAGGCTCCAAGGGGACAAAATAAAAACAGGAGGGATTAAAGAATTTCATTGTTAGCAATTTGAGTAAATACACCAAGGGCAAAGGACACACAAAACCTGGACTATACTCTTAAAACTTGGAGATAGCAAAAGGAATCTAACAGGATAGTGTGCGGGATAGCAGGGATTACCACTGCTTGTGTTGCTGCTGCTTGAATCAAAGGCAAATGCTGTCTGCATTTTTATTGGAATAGCTGACCTGCCATGTATCTGATGGCATGAGTATGCCATAGGAAGACTGATATTGTTCCCAGTTTGGTTTATATTGCTCCAGAAACAGTTAAAGGAAAAAGATGTCACTCACCCCAAGTATATCTGAGAAGACCGTTTATCAGCCTAATTATAGTGATTTGAATTCATGCATCATGATACATCTATGTGGGTTTCCTGCAGATTACATTGGAAATGGAGCTTCTTGGAACAAGTCAGTGACAATCATTTTACCAGTGTTACACACAAACTGGTAGCTGAAGCAGATTTTTGCTATATCACTAAACATGAATTTCCCACAGGAATATATTGATCTGAATTAACAGCCTGGAAAAAAAAGAAGCTTCTAGCCCTGGTATGCTGAGTGGCATCACAATGTGATTGTGAGGTGTCAATGGCAACTCTAAGCTATTAGGGGAAAAGATGCTTTTTCCTGGATCTAGCCATAAGTGCTTAGGTGATTTGCAAATGGAGCCCTAAGGACTCCAGCAAGCAGCAAAACAGATCCTCTGAAGAAAGTCAGTTGCAAAGCGTCCAGCTCTTAAACAAAGAGATTTTTGTGACTTTTTAAGATCTTCTGAAATTTTTTTTCCCGGAACTCCCAAAGAGTTGAAGTTGTTAGGAAAGGAGCAAGTCACATAGGATGCACATGAAATATCTCTGTTCACTAGACTTCACTCCTAGAAGAACTGGAATTATAGGAAATAACCTCAAAACATGCCAACAAGGCTGTTCTGTGGCCCAAAGCACTAGGTTTTCTCCCCATGAGGTGCCAGCTCAGAGAGCTGCTGCCTCAGACAGAAGTCAGTGATGTGACTTTGATGTCACTGTGACTGGCAAGGACCTCCACTGCTGGAGGTGGGCTCTGCTCTGCTTGGAGAGGAAGGACAAAGCATGGTGGAGGAAATGACTGTAATGGAGAACAGCAAAATTAGATACTGTTGTGGAAAGCTTCATGTGCAAGCCAGGAAAGCACCCTGATGGGGGGTAGAGGGTACAGCTGGAATAAGGAATATGGCATCCTGTGCCACGCACAGGGCAGGGCTCTGTGCCTGCTCATGCCTCACAACCACTCTCATGTTAGGATTAGATATTAGCAAGAAGTTCTTTACTCAGAGGGTGGTGAAGCATTGGAAAAGGTTGCCCAGAGAGCAGTGGCTGCCTCTTCTCTGAAAATGTTCAAGGCCAGGTTGGATGTGGCCCTGACCAAACTGATCTAGTGGGTGGCATCCTGGCAGGGGGCTGGAATGAGATGATCTTTAAGGTGCCTTCCAACTCAAGCCATTCTGTGATTCTGTGTTCTCACAGATGCCATGGTGCATAGCAACTCATCTGCTGTGCCATCTGCTGAGCTGCCTGGTGCTCAAATTAGGACTGCGACTCCCCTTTCCTATGTGCAGCCTTTCAGATCATACACCCTCTTCAATGCAAACCTTCTTCTCCTGCTTGATCCGTTACATGATCCATGACTGGTAGAATGGGAGGTGTTTGGCAGCCTTCACATTGTCTCTCACCCCTCAGATCACTACCCTCACCTGGGGAGAAGAATTACATGCACTTGCCTGACCTCTACCTGCTGCCCCATCAAACAGGGTCATCATTTCAGAGATGGTGCAGGAATCCCCCATCCAGGAGCCATCATCTGCTTTTGCATTTTTCTAGGTCCCCAGCATGCCACTGGCCATGAGTCATGCAAATTTCATGCCAGGCAAAGCAAAAATGGTCTCATCATACATAGATTTAATCTCTCCAATAGAAAGTGAGACATTTCAGTGACAGTTTACTCTTTTTAAGAAATTACCAATTTTTCTACAACTCTGCTTTTATTTCTCACTGTAATTCTATCTGGCTGAAATATCTTTTTGTGGAAATTTTTGTGACTGAGATGTTATACAAAATGAACTGAAACTGTGCATATTCATATCCATTCATTGCCTCCAGTTTTCAATCAAAATCTGGTAAATGCTGCAGTTCCCATACCACATACCATCTCTCCCAGTGTCACTGGAGCTATCAGGAGCTCTGATAATAATGGCAGATCTGGGGGTTTCCACTGGGATGCAAAATCCTCCTACCTGCTTTTCTCTTCCTACTCTCTTGTTGCTGAGGACCATGGCTCTGTGCTTGATCTGAATTCAGCCAATTCATAGAAAACCTAAAGAGAAAGGCCTCGAGCTAACTTGACATTCAAGTTCAGTGTTTAAAGGCAACAAGACATCACCAGTCACAAGGTACTGTTGTTACTAGAAAGAAATATGTAGGAAAACAATTCAGATCATTTAAATGACCATAAATATGATCATAATGGGTTAGAATTTGTGACTACAGTTTTTAGTTTCTGGTTTCTCTCTAAGCTCCTGTTTCGCTAAAGAACATGAGGTGACATTTCTATTTTCAGAAAAAAGGGTTTTTTTCTGATGAGTCTCAGTACTTTGTACACGAAACCTTTTCAAAGAGGACAAAGAGGTTTTCCAAGCAGATTTGTGCAAACTCATAAAGGCAAATGAAAGCTTCAGATCTAACCCTCCAGTCCAACTGTGCACCTGCCTGATTCCAGCAGCTTATTAAAGCCTGTGCTTACTTGGCCTTTATGTTCTTTATGAGTGTACTTGACTCTGAAAAGAAGAAGTTTCATGCTAGATAGTATAGACTCTGTTGTGATGTAATACCATATTTTGTTGCTGCTGTTAGTGTGCAGGCTCATGTGCATTTTCTTATTATCCCAATAAGGAGCCATGAACATTGTGCACTATGAACTAAATCTAGAGTGATTCTGCCCAACCATGTTTCCACTCAAAATAGATACTCTGACTGCAGCAACCCCAGCTGGAAGTCGGAAGTGACCAGCTGCCCTACAACAAACTGATCTTAGGCTTTATGCCCATTAATAGTATAAGGTCTTACATCTGAGTGCTTTGCTCTTAATATTTTATTCATATGCATGAATAAAATCATTATTAAAATTTACAACAATATGCTCATACAGAGATCCCAGCTCCGTTTCCAAATCCAGTAAACTCAAAGAATAAGTCAAACTGAAACCTATCTCTGGGTGCACAGTGAGCACAACAGAATTAAGAGCCATTACTGCTGATGTCTTCACATAACCAAGATTGCTCAACTACAGGCAAATCATTCCTTAGACCTGTCACTGAGGTGCATCTCTATGACGACCCTTCTCCATCACTGTGTTCTGGAAAGGACTGCATGGCTACAGCTTCACACAAGCTCCCCTCGACTCTTCACCTCCCAAACTTATTTTGCCCATTCTCTAGTGGCAAATTTCACTACAGCATCTCTGACCCCACGACAAAGTATAAGTGCCACAGTGAGGGGAGTTTGTAGTGACTGAGAGCAGCAATGTAAATATGCTTAATCTTCATCCAGCTAACTACAGTTTATCTGAAAGCTGCCCATGTCTGCCAGGTTCTGCCTTGGCACAATTTCATCCACTTTAATGATCAAGCTGTTTGCCCCAGCCAAGAGCATAGGCAAACATCCCTGCAGCCCATATGGACTACTCTAATGTGTAAACTGCTTTAATTTATCAACCAGAAAAACAAGTTTACTTATATGTTTTAGAAGATCATTTCAAGGACCTAGACATATAATGAAAGGCAAAGAGGTCCCTTAGGAGGACAACATAACAGAACTGCAGAAAGCATAATTCATCCTTCATTCCACTTAGCAATGCTGCTGGTTGCTGGTTAAAACTGGGCAGTTTGCTGTGCATATGCAGTACAGCCCTGGAAAGGACAGGCTGTAGAACACTCTTCTCCCGGCTGCAGACTTCTGTGGAGAAAATGCCTGGTAAAATCTTATTCACTCTGATGAGAGATAAATCATAGTAATTGCACTTTAGAGTTTGAGAAAAATGCAGTCTCTGGCAAGGATAAAGGATCTAACGGTCCAAATGAGGGCTTGAACTCCACAGGGGATAAGAAAGCCTCTAACACCCTCTCCTTCAGTGTGAGGCTGAATACCAGCTATGGTAGAAAATAACCAGTTGTAGCAGCAAACTTGTGATGAAAGTAAATAAACAACCCTGATGGAACCTAAACTACTTGTTTGTTTTCTGACACAGAAAGTCAGACACACCCCAAGGTCTAAGGCACTAGGGGTTGGCTTGGGGCAGAAAATTAGGAAAGTATCTTATTAAAATTCCCTAGCACACAAAGAAATTAGAGGCCTCATATTATGTCACATGAATAATTTGTTTATAAGTAAACATATATATTTAAAGAGAAAATCTTCCAGATTAATTATAAATCTGCTAAATTAACTCACTGCTCAGTGCCATTCCACGTCCCACCTCCTTCCAGGGAAAGGTCTGGCAGCGTCCAGCTGCTCTGCTCTGCTGTGGGCTCAGAGATACTGATGATGCTCCCAGGAGCAGTGGTGCCAAGGGCAAGGCAGGGCCCATCAGGGCACTTTGCCTGCTCACAGCGGTGCTGGGAAGGATGAAGGATTTGGTGCTCAAGGAACACAGCCCTGAGCTTCCAGCATCAGCCATAATATCTTGGAAATAAAATCAGAGGCCTCCCTCTGCAAGTAAGGAGGCTGCTGGGCTCATTCCTGGGATAAGGGTGCTTCTGCCTCAGTTCACTTGGGTGGAGGGAGGGCTGGGCTATACTGTTCACCTAAGTGGTTTGCAGTGCCCCCCATTTACTGAATCACACCTTGGAGCTTGAACTAGAGCTCCTGGTGCCAAGGTACATCAGGAGCACATAAAGGCAGCAGAGGAGGATGAAATGGCCCTGCTCTTGTGCAGGATCACAAGCCAGGTTCACAAAGATGTTCAGGTAGCTGAAACTGCAGGCAGGTACCTGGGGCTACTCACAAAGAGCCTGAGCACATTTTTGTACATCTAGTCTTTGAGAACCTGCCAGACTACCCCAAAAAGGACAATGGACTCAAATTTCCTGAGGTTTTTTTTTTTCCTCAAAGCTTATTCCCTCTGACAGTGAATTTTCAGCAGTCCCTGTGTCTTTTGATACCTCCAAGTAACTGCTCAATTCACAGGAGTGTGAGGTGACACTGTTTTACTATGCAAATTTGATCTTGCAAAGAACAAAGCCAAAAGGCTTAGAAATCCCAAGGTGTCATTTTTTTATACTCTGACATGCTCAGAAATTCTGTTGCAATTTCCTTCTAAGTAGTCTAGGGATAAGGAGATTGAAGAAAATAATAGGAAGTAAATAAATAATTACAGATTTAATCTTTTTTCTTTTTTTCTTTTTTATCAACATGTCCCAAATGTCACTTTTGACCCGGCTTTCTATTTCTGGCATGGACTAAACTCCTTCTATTTACTTAGCAGCCTACACACCATTATAGTAACATAGCAACAGTAGTTTCAGTTGTGAATTTGAAAAAAAAAAAAGAAAAGAAAGCAAAAAAAAGAACATATGAACATATTAAAATTGTTGAAGCATTGCAGTCTAGTAACACTTCAATAAATGCTGCTTTTTTTTTTTTCTTTAAATACCAGAATTATTAAGCTTCCATTCTGCAAACCCAAAGGAGAGGGATGCACAGGGGAATCAGTGTCACCACCATGAAGCCTGCTCTTCCTATGCTGATCTGATTGTCCACTAACCTTTATGATGTTTCAGCTTGACTATTTATCAGGCTCAGAGCAGATGAAAGCATGAGTTTGGGGAGTATTCTGAAATAATTATGGGGTTTAGCTGGTGGTTTTGTACCACTTTTCAAAATTAGCTCACCATTATTTTATAATCTATAGCTCAAGGATGATGTGACAGTTATCTACCAAAAAGAAATATTTGAAAAAGTATGAAGTGAAACAGTAACAGGAGTAATGGGAGTAACAGTCCTCTTTTCAGTTGACAGTCCAAATCTCACTGTTTTACTGGGAAAGTTAACCAGTGAAAACCTGTAAAAGTAGCCCTGGAGTCAGGGGAGGGCCCAGTGAAAACATGTTGCAAACCTTTTTTCAGTGGGAACAAAGCACTTGAAAATAATAAATAACCTAATTCTCTGAGCTACTAGATTGCCTCTTACTTTTAAACCTAAGACCTCAGTGAAAATGCAATTATTTTCTTTGGATGGGTTCAAAATGTTGAACTTATTAAAAATAAAACTTCTTAAGCTTGCAAAGCTTCCACTATAAATATTAGTAAACAATACAGATGATATAGCTGGAACAGCAGTGAACACTTTGTGAAGAAGTGTATCCCTTCTGAAACTGTTTCTCCACTGCTACTGTAAACTCAGCTGGCATCTCTTCAGATGTTTCTTCTCCTCCCACAGTGATCTGATCAGCTCAATCACCTCAGAATGCCGGGGGCTTTTCTGTAGAACCGGCAACAGCCCCTGGAAGAGCAGCTTTACAGCAGTCACACAAAGCCGGCTTTCCCAGTGCTTAGAAACCCAGGACTCTGCAAAGTCAAAGTCAAAGTTCGTGGATTTACTGCTCAGTTTGTAAAGTATGCAAGTAAAACATACTTCATGCTTGTTCTGAACTATTGGCTTCTCCTTGACATGACCAGTTTGTGTCAGCTTGAAAAAATGACTCCACAACTGCAAAATCCTTGAACTTCTACAAACAGTTTGCAAGTCTGGTATGTAAAAACAGATTGTTCACAAACTACATGCTCTGCTGACATTACAACAGTTGCAAAGTTAGAAAGGGTCCCGTTATGGCCATTATTCTGTCCAACAGAAATATGAATACATAACCCATGGTCTCAAGACTTGAGAGTCACAGGATGAGTATTTATCACTAACAGGCCTCACATAAAGTATTGTCTTTTTAAAAAAACATTGTCAAAAATGAGCCAAAAGCTTTCATATGACAATCTAAGTTCAGTTTAAATTAACACTTTCATTTAAGTAATTTCAAATTCATACTAATAACAACATTGTACTGCCTTTCTGTAAAATGCTGTATGAAAAGGAATCCTGGATAACTGAAATGTGAAACTGTTCATGGCTTTTGTGGAGAGCTACAATGCTGTTTTGACTGCAGGGGTCAGGTGGGGTTTTTGGCATCAGGAGGGAAGGGAATAACAAAATCTCTAAGAAATCTCTTTTCTCATTCTAACAATTACAAAGCTATGAATGAATTAGCCTCAAAAAGGGAGTATTTTTCTGGCACAAAGACTAGGCATCAGTTTTGGTTTATTTTGAATACTAAGCTGCAGCAGATTTTAAAACTGAGTTTTGCATGGCTATGTGTGTGTTGGCTTGTTTGTTTGTTTATTTTCCTGATGCAACACAAACTGAAACAAGTCAAGGATATTATTGTAAACCAGAAAAAAATTTAGAAGTTAAAGTATTTAATTTGATTTAACAATTAAATGAGAGAGCAAAAAATGTATTTTCTTTGAATGGATATAATGATTTGACATGCAAATTTTATTTCAAAACCAGCATTTTTTCATTGTCTTATCACATTACTTATTCATTTCTAAATCAAACAAAAATCAAACAAAAAAACCCAAATAAAATGACTGTTTTTCTAATGAGTAACATTTTAGGAATAAACTTGTTCCTTTCCCTAAAAACCTGTCAAATTTTTATAACAAATATTCATAGAATTTTAATGCATCATTGTTAGGAGTAATGTGTTTATCCATATTTCCATAGATTCCATGTTACAACAAAGACTTCACTGAAGTATGACTTGCAATGCATTTTCTTCTGAGCCATGTTTGACCGCATCACTCATTTAATTACCACTCGAGTTAACATTTCCTTCTCTTTTTCAAACTAGCATGTTTTTAAGGATCTATTTTTGAATTCAAAGACATGATAACTTGCGTGTTTCAGTTTTAAACAGAAACCAATAGCTGGACATTCCTGTACACTGCAAATACGCAGTCAAAGATTAACCTGGGGCTTCAGGACTATTACGGCTCCACCCAAATAAAGAGTTCAAGAGAAATTATTCTGATACACAGGTTGCCAAGAACAGCAGTATTTTTTAGAAATTATTTCTTTCTTAGAAGTCAACCTATCTCATTAAACATTGCAATTAAACTATCAAAACATTGTTAAAATGGAAGAAAATAGTCTAGAATAAACAACATTTAACCTACCAAAATAAGGTCTGATTTGCACATAGTTAATTACAAATGTTTAATTCCAGTGATGAAAACTCCTCCCTAACATAGTCTGCTATTATTTTACTAGTGAGATCAGTTTGTACAGGATTTCATAGAGAAGGGAACATGTAGACTGTCACACAGGAGCTTCTGTTTGAAAGCTTTTATTTTCTCAAAATTCAGTTATTTTTTAATATACAAACCAAATCGATATAACATACACTGAATTTTAAAATGAAGTAACAACAACAAATAACAGGCATAAACCTTACAATTGGAAAGAGCTAAAAGGCTCTGACAACTTTCTGCACCCCATGTGACTCCTATTTCCACCCAGCCTATGAATCACAGTTACAAAACCTGCACAAATTGGTTAAATAAACTCAGGGAGCTTGAGATATTTATTCTAGGAAAGTATGAAAGGTGGTCAGAATTCTCTGTTCAAAAGGGACAGGACTGAAAAGGTGAGGCTTTGTAAGAAGCATTTGGAAATAAAAGACTTAATGATAAAAATTAAATTTTGGTTTCTTCTTGTTAGTATTTTTCAGAAACTTCCCCCAAACCCCAAACCAGCAGAAGTACTTAACCTTACAGAGCACTTGGGGATTTCTTTCAGGGGAGGGTGGTGGTGTCCTCTGGTGAGAGCAGCCCAACGCTGGATCAGAGAGCAGATGCTCTCCATCCCACCTGCCCTTTGCAGTGCTCTGCAACTCCTGTTCCTATTACTTGAGCAAACTCTTCCATAATTCTACTTTACTTTTTCTTCTTAGTAACTTCCTGTTTGTTCTCCTGATAAATGCCAGAACTTCAGCTAAAAATGGAGAAGTAGCCTAGATTCTCTTATCTTCTAAACCCCCAGCCTTGGTGTGCTGCGGTTGGGTCCTGGCAGATCCCCTAACGGTCAGAGATGTTGGGCTGGGCTCTGCTGTGTCCTCCTGGCAGCACTTACTGCCCCACACACAGACATAGCAGCAACGAACACTGCTCCACCAGCTTTTGCCATAGGGTACATTAATTTATACCTCTATTTGTCTTCTCAGACCAGACACTCCCAAGAAGTATGGTAGGAAGAACAAGGCTACATTTTCTAATATGGGGTCCATTTGGGACTCTAGTTCTAGAGATGCTGACAAGGAATTTTGATTTTTAACAATGTTTGAAGAAATGAGTCACTGAAGTAAAGTGGGAAACTTGCCCTTTTTTGAGCAAGTGGTCTTCCCTCATCAATTTTATAGTACTGAAGATTAAAAATAGCTCTTCAGCTGGGGTACAGCTGCAGTGTTGACTTAAATGGAACTGCAGTAACTCACAACAGGCAAGTATCTGTATATGGCCCTTTACTACTGCAAACCACTTAACACTTACAGCCAGTAAACACTGGAGCTACCACTGCTGTTCCACACACAATGGGACAAACAATTAGCTGTGTGTTAAAAATCCCATCTCCTTCTTGTCAGCACATGAACAATGTGTCCTCTCAATATAGCACTGGTCTCTTATTTCATTAGACATTCTCTGGGCCTTCTTCTATGTTGTTTTTCCTTTCATCATGATTTTTTGCACTGGCTCTCTTAAGTCCTTTGTTTTCAAGGCCATTAAACCTTTCCTTTCTTCCACCTCCTCCAATAAATAAGTAGCAAATAATAACAGTCAGCGATCAGATATATTTCCACATGAAAAGTATCAAGGAGACAGCTACTCAATGCTGACATTACAGAATTGGGATGGATGTATTCAGCATCAATATAAGGAACTGTGAAACCCATCAGATTTGAAGTATATTCCCCCAATTCACCTAATTTCCTACAGAGGCTGGTATTCATTGATCTGCTAACATCACCAGCAAAAAATCTTCAGTGCATTTTCCTCCTGAGGGGCTGGATGTCAAGCTATGACTGATACTTAATATTTTTGGTCTAGAGCAGGATGGACTTTACCTCCATCACTACTATTTAGTTTTTGTTAGCAGCTTCTTCCTCTCTGTCTCCTGCCCCATACTTAGCTTCTCCCCAGCTTTGGCTGTTCCCTGGCACCCCTCAGGCCCATGTAGACCTGGTTGATGAGAAAAGCTGAAGCCAAGTGGGGAAATGAAAGCAGCACAGCTTTTGGGTCACACTTAGAGGACAAAGAACTGCAACACACACCAGATACTCTCCTGGGAGACTCCTTGCACAACTGCCTCTATAGATAGGCTGACATGGTGGTTTCATGGTTCAAGTATCAGATAGAGAGAAAAGCATTGTCGATGCTGTTAAATCACTATTAGAGTATTTGCCTGCTGTAGCAAAGCTCCTGTGCTTTCTAATGAATTCTTTGTGTTTAGCACTAAATTCTGTTTTTTCAGAAAGTTAACACATGGGTAATTAATCTCATGTTCGTTTCCTGCACATGCAAGATAGCAGCCTTTGTTAGGGAATGATAAGACACTTCTAAGAATAGTGCTACTAAGAGCATTGGCTTTGTAAGACATTACAGGAAAAATATAGACTCTTAACACCTGCTTTTCACTTTTAAAGTTTTGAAAATAATGTTCTGCTTACCTAGAGGCAAATTCTGACTTGCTTATGCATAGAAAACCTAATTGCTTTCATCACAGAACAAATATAAATGAAGGTATACTTTGGTCTTTAGGCTCTAGTCTTGGAAAGATTAATTTTTAAAATTTTATAAACACTGCAAATATTCCCAGTGGCTTCATCAGGACTATTGCAGTTCCCAGTCTCACAACCTGAATTCATTGCTTTGTCTGATCTTTTAACCACATATTCCACTGAAATTTAATGGATTTTCTTAGTGACATATGTAATACATGAAGGATTAAGAATTTATCTGTGTGTAAAACACGGGACCTTCAGGTCAGACCTTACAAAGGCCGGATGCTGAACTCAGGAAAATGTAAACTGGAAGACTACCCCATGAGAGTAAATGAGGCTGTGCAGTGCACAAGAGGTCCAATGAGCAGCAGGCCAAGCTGGCACTTGGAGCTCCTTGGAAGCATCGGCTTAGACCATGGGCTTTTCCAGTTGAAAACAAAGGGTGGTGTTGAACTCGGGGATTTATGTATGTTGTCAGTTCAGAATCAGAGCCAACACTATTCTCCTGTAAGCGGTTGACACTTGACACCTACTGAAGTCAGTTAAACAGTCATTGTTTTAAAGCTCTGTTGTTTTTAAGCAGTCACTGTGGTTCAGCCTGAGCTACCTGCTACCCCAGTGCAAAATGCACGAGCTGCCATGCTGGTGAAACTCTACGAAAACTAGGGGAAAAGTAGTTTACAGCAGGTGAGAGACAATTTCCATTTGGTTTGCAGCATCCACTATGTAACCAGTCATATGAGAAAAAACATTAAGCATTGCTGTACTTGCAGCAGATTTCTTTCTGCTTTATTAAGGACAAAGGACTACCTTATCCTCCTAACCAGAAAACAAAGCTTAATCTGGAGAGATCTGGCTAATCTAGTGGTTGATATTTGGAGAATAACATAGACCAAATTTCCCCTGCTTTTGTAGCGCAAAATCTGAGCCGAGCAGTCTTCAAGCAGCCTTGTGAGCTGATCAGAGCCCCTGTTGTGACTATTATCTTGACTTTATAATGGGGGCTTTGAGATCCCGGCTTTATCACATTCTGTTTTCTCTACTTTGCCCTTTATATGAATATTGAGTCATCAAAAGTAGCTTCAGTGACAGAGTTACTAATGATACCAGCTGGGTGAATCAGAGGCTCTTACACTGTGCCTGCCATACAGTGCCTATTAGTACACTCGTTACAAAATATAGCAAAAATGAGATGCCCATAGTTTATTTGCAGCTCCTGTGAGACACATCATAGTGGTTATTTTAGAATTGGAAAATGCTAACTGAATAAACCAAATATTCAGCCACTTCACTGCAATACTGTGGTCTACAGGAAGAAACTCTAGATTAGAATAAATTAAAAATAATTCCATCATCAGTAAATTATTTCTTCTGCTAGTTTTTAGCCAAAGAAAAAATACACTACCAAATTATATCCACCATATTCTTCCACAAGACAGTTATGCCTCATATTATGAGGAAAAGCTAACATCAGCACTCCAGAGAAAATGCTGATAAACAGAAGTGAATATGACAAATGATGTAAGCTGTGTATATGGCTTGGAGCGCTAGAGACACGGCCAGTGGCAACCTTCGAGTATGGTGCAGAGCTCTAGGGGAAGTCAGGTTAGAAGGCCATGACTCAAACGGCTAATACCAATTCCAAAAGTGTCACAGCAGAACATAACAACATGCCATCACAAATGAGAATGCAAAATGGCCCACGAGGAGCTTACGTTTTTAATGCTGTCACAAGCAAGTGCTTATGGGTTATTTATTCCTACACGGAGTGCTTTCCTTGCACCCCTGCAATGATACAGTTTCCTGTGTTTGCAACACACATCATTTTTTTTCCCCCCCTCTTAATTCAGACAAACAGGCAAGCCGATAGAGGATGAAACAAGGGGCCCATAGTGCAGTTGCAGATCTCCACGCGGGGCTCGCTTCTTCTCCCCAGCCCCCTTCACCTTTCAGCTATCAGGAACTTTACAGCATAGCATCTTCTACCACCTCTTTATCACAGACCAAAAAAGCTTTCTGAAGCTTTTTGCTAACAACTGCATCTGGCATTGGTAAATAAAACTATTTTATATGTTGTCTGTAGCAATTGTCATAGAAATTACAGAGCATCTTAACAAAGCCAAGCCTCAGAATTTAAATTTTTAGAATTTTGGCTATTTGGGTTCCCCCCACCTTTCTTTTTAGGATGTTCTTGTCCGTCCCTGGAAAAGTGACATCTGCAATTCTATTACAACAATTCTGTTAGTTACGGCAACGTTAACTGAAACCGAAATGTGGTTTTTAACCTAAAATATGTTGCATAACAGCTGAAGTACTATAATCTTACAAGCCGAGAAAGGTTAATTCCAGAGGGCACAAGAATGTCGTTGGAAGCTAAAATACTCCATAAGCGCATGGACTTGGAAGTCGTTTTGTTTTGGTCCAAGGCGAAGCCGAAGCGGGCGAGAGATCTCAAAGGAAGAGTAAGACAGCGAGCGCACGCCAAAATACCTTTATCAAGAAAAAGATATCAGCAAAGCGTCTGCACTTACGTATCTCTTGAGTTTCTTCTCGGGGGGTGATTTGATAAGCCATCCGGTGCAAACCACGTCCCCCGAGCTCATCTTCCCCCCAGGCGCGGGGTGGCGGAGCGGGAGCCAGGGTGCGGGCTGCCTGTGCGTGTGTGCTTGTTACGTGCGCGTGTGTGTGCGGGTGTGTGTCCGTCCGTGCGTGTGTATGCGCTGGTGTGTGCTGGGATGCGTGTGCGTGTGCCTGTGCGTGCCGTGTCCGCCCGTGTGTACGCCGGTGTGTGCGAGGCTGGTGTTTTGTTCCCAGCCAGTTGGCACCCGCAGCAATCGGCTTCCTTCAGCTGCGCTCTGCTGCGGCTCCAGCCCGCGGAAGAAGTCATGACATTGATCACTGACACGGCCAGCCCTCCCTCCGCCGCCAGCACAATGCAACACACCGAGCACGTGATGGGCGGCCGGGGCTCGCCGCCGCCGGCAATGACACCCCCGCCAGCGACACCCCCGGCAGCGGGCGGCTCCCGCGCACGGCCGCACATCGCTCCGGATAGCCCGGCCCTGCACCTCGGGGATGCTGGCTGTCCCTGCCCGGCGGAGGGGGGTGGGCGAGCCCGCGGGTGAGTCGTGTGAGCGCCGGAGGCAGCGGTGACCGCGGAGGTCCCCGTGAAGTACCGTGGAGACTCGGCACGAGAAGGGTTCTGGCCGGAGCGGGAGGCAAAACCAGCGCCGGTGGGGTCAGTCCCCACTGAAACCTCCACTACAGCTTCTAACATCTAACAAAATGGATTAGTCAGTGGATTTTGCAGTTTTTTCAGTAGCATTTAGCCTCCTGTATGAATTTAATAGGAATAAACTTGATTTTTCTCCTTACATACTCACAGATATTTTAGAAACATACTTTTTCAGAAAGTGACTACAAGGGGGCTGCCACTCCACTGTCACAACTGAAAAATACACCCTTAGAGTGCCTAATATTGCTGATATACTTGCAGTTTGTGCCTCTTGCCAGAGTGGGAAACTCTTACCTTTCCAAGGACAGGGCAGTCTGTGTTCATTTTTCAGAAGACTTTTAAACTCTGACTTACTTAAATTGGACACAATGGTTCTTCACTGATTTCACAAGTCTGTTATTTCAGAGGAATCTCATGTGTCCCTGGCCAGGCACAGCACTTGCTGTGCAGTCTGGCTCTGCAAGGTGTGATCAGCACTAGAAGGCCCATGAGAGAGTTTAATGTGTTCACAGAATTTTTCAGGTCTCTGCAGGGGCTCTTTGCCAGGGCGGGCAGTGTCACTTCTGGATTCTCACAAACTAGAAACGTGATAGTGTTTTTCAAGTTTTTAAGCAAAAATGTGATTGAAGCATGTATTTATTATAACTAATATAGCATGTACTGTAAATGGCATAACTGTATAAATGTAGGCCCTATGTAAATTCATATAAAAATATAAATAAATCTGTACAAACTCATAGATTCCTGTTGCTAGTGCTTCACACTATCACTGGTCTCAAAAGAATCGTAGAATAAATGAAAACCATCATGAATAAAGTATGAACATATTTCAAATGTGCTCTGACATTTTTAGATATGTTTTTATTTGAAAGTGGGTCTCATGCAGTCTTGCAGTATTATTTAATTCCCAACCTTCTATTCTACTACCACCTTCACTCAGCTCCATTTATCCATTATCCACAGTGATGTTTTAATAGCACATGTTCACATGTTTAATAGCAGGTTTGTGAACAAGGCTTTGTAACACTTCTTCTTGGAGAGATATATAGCCAGCCATGGAACTTATTAAGGGAAGGAACTTACTTTTCTTCCCTATGTAACTTGCCTGTGTCACCCTGACAGATACAGTTGCCTTAAACAAAAAGCCTTAAAATGTCCAAATGTCAAAATAAAATGTGTTGGGATACACTTCATTTGTTATCCCTGCACTGTCTTAACAATATCAATTTTTTACTGGATCATCCTTCAGACAGATGGCTTCCCTTGTGCAGCTGCATAACCACTTGTAGAAAGGCAGCAGAGGGGATGGGGAGGGGGAAAGGATAGGGGAAAAAGGAGCCTGGGCTACTGTAAAATGTTTTGAGGTTGTTTTTTTTTTTTTTAAAGGTTGGGATTAATGAGTGTGAGAGAGACGGTTTTTGTGTTTGGACTTAGTTGATTATTTTTTTATTTATATTACATTCTTACAGACAGTTCATTTGCACACTAAGCTAAGAGTCTAGAAAATAAAGCCTTAAGTATTTTTCTTTAAAGCCTTTTAAGTGTTAACTACCTAATTATAGAATGCCAACTAACTTATTTTTACATATAACGTAATAACTAAACACTCATGTTCCCACACTGTGGATTTTTCTATCTAATCACACAATATTACTAAAATACATGAAGAAGAAAGTAAAAGAACACGGCAAGTTAATGCTTTAAAACTTACATTTTGTTGCATATATATGACTATATTCTCAAAACCTTAAAGCTTAAATTTTCCACTAAGTGTTAAAACTTCTATTTAAACTACACACTTACAGTTTTAGTTCTATTTATCAATTTTAGAAGCTTTTTCTATAACCTCAGGTCAAACACAGTGTTCTCTTGTAGGTCTGTGCCTGTCAGCAAAGAAAGCATAAAATTCATTTATCTAAGGTTCCAACAGGGTACCAAATGAATTTAAACATTGTATAGCAGACCACAGCCTAAAGGAGAGCTCTGGCTCTGTCTTTCCTGTGGTCAGTGATAATGCTGCTCAAATCACCAGCTGTCCCCATCCTCGTCCTTGCACTTCTTCCATCTTCGCCATGCAGACATGATGTGTGTCTACATGAGGAACTGAATCACAAACCTGACTGTCTGGAAAAGAATGAGTCAAAAAAATAGAGAGATTATTTTCCAGTTGTATCAGGACTAGTTTCCTGATCTGATAAATGCTGTGGCCTGCAATAGCATGTACCTTATCAAGGGAGGGGGTGATGCAGGGGCAATAAGAAGAAATCAGCAGTTTCTTAAATTGGCACTTCTGCCCAAAATCCGCCTGCTGAGTGGTAGCCATGGTGACAGGGAGGGGTGCAGTGATTCTGTTCCCTGCTCGATGTGCCACTCCTCTGTCAAACAGACCCTGTCCTCTGAAACTGCTCAAAAGGCTCAGCTGCCTGCAAAGCACCTGCCCAGACATTTGCTGTGTTCACTCAGCACATTCAGAATAAATAAAATCTGCTCCAGCTTACTTACAGTGCCAGTAGCCTGAGGAGAAATACGGGAAGCCATAACTAAGCAGAGCATGTGGGGGTTAACATGTTTGTTATGAAAGCTGCTGTGCCTTCTTGATATTTGTGCTCCAAACATTAAAAGAGCAAATAGTTGTTTTCTTACACTGACAAATTTCATTGTGCTGATAATATATCACTCATGCATGTGTTTGACAATAACAGGTTCAAAAATGAATGGTATCTCATCCTGATGGGAGATGTGGGATTTCACTTTTGTTCTGATCCATGCACAAATTATTCAGCCACATTTAAATCATAAAATGATTTTCTTGAATCTATCATCATGATGGTGAATGACATGGTCTTTGTTTTAAAAATTAAACTCTACACAGTTGAAGACATATGTAGAGGGTGAACTGATGCTGGAAACAGAATGGAAAGTTCTCAATCCTTTCTTCTACTGCTGAATAGGTTTTTGTCTCCCTTCCCAAGTACATTATCCTAGAGGCGCTACCACTATCATGGATTAGCTCGGCCTTGGCCAGTGGCATGTCTGTATTGGAGCCAGCTGGTCTTGGCTCTGTTGGAGGAAGCATCTGACAGTTTCTCACAGATGCCACCCCTGCAGCCCCTGTCAAAATTTTGCCACAGAAACTTACACGGCCTTCACCAGACTAACCTCAAATGTGCCACTAGCAAAAATCAGAGCTACCATGATCAATTTGACCCTGGATGCATGTGCAGTTCACATCAGCCAGATCCCTAAGAGCATTCTCTGCTTGTCATGGAAATACTGCTATACTCCTTTCATTTCCCAACTTAAGCTATGGATTTTTCAGAGCAAAACAACAGTTGACTACTAATAAAGCAGAAGAGAACAAAATGGCTACTTGCATTGATGGGACTTGACAGACCCCTGATAGAAATTAAGTCTTCTATTTAAGCTTATCCATTTCCATGTTGCACAGAAACTGGTGGTGTTATTATTAATATTGAGAGTAGTTAAAGTTCTTATTTCCTTGTGCACAAATGGATAATCAGGATGGAAAAAAAACAGAAGGATTTATTTCATTCACAAATTTATAGGTATAAAAGTAGAAAGAGGTGCCAAAGTTATCTCAACTGATATAGCAACTGATCCCTGTCTACATATGGAACTTGCACCACACTTACTCAGCAGAATGCTAACATGCCTCTGCAGCATCCTGTCAGCAAGCAGAAAAGCCCAGTGCCACAAAAATACATGACACAGTATATATATTCCAGCTGTTCCTGACAGCTACCACTCTGCTCCCCCCTGCAGACAAGTATTTCACTCTCTCTCTCTCCATTCACAAGGACAAATTTAGCAAAGTCATAGGATAATTCAGCCCCTGCTCTTCCTTTCAACAGCCTGTCCTCACCATACAAATCAGGTCTAATGGAGGAATGCACACAGATCCTCAGAGACATGATTTGTTGCTGTTGTTTAAACAATTATCTATCAAAATTTGAACCTGACCACAGGCCCAGGGTGATGCTGACCTGTCTGCACTGTGCTGTTTGATTGATGAATATATTCTGCCTGGTTTATGCTCCGTCACCCTGGGCCCTTGGTGGCAGTGACAACACATGAGCAGACACCTGATTTTGGAGCCATTGTGAAAACAAAAAAAAACCCCAGACAAACGTTGGTGCGGTTTTGCTCCAGGAAGTGTATGAACTATGTAAGCTGCCTGTGGGTACGGCCTTTATTGTTGTGGACAGGGCAGAATCTAATTTTACCAAAAGCTTTCATGACACATAGGGAAAACTCTGTCAATCCCTTTCAGAAAACAGACCAACGCCCTCTGGCACTAACCTCCTCTGCCAAAAAGAGCAGACATCCAGCATCTCATAGGAAAGTCTCCTGTTTAGGAAAGTAACTAGTGGAAGACTAGTGTTCTGCTGAACAGTGCATTTATTTGCAAATGTAAAACAGTCTTTTTCTGAAGTGGGAGTTGCAAAAAACAGGCTCGCTTTGGTTTAAACCTCTACCCTGACTCTTTTGCCAGATGGAAAGGTTTCTCTCTTTTCTGTCATCCACAAAAGCATGCAGTAAAAATTGTGGATTTTCTAATTTTCAGCTTCTGTTTTCAGACTGATTAACAATTTTATGATGTCCACACAGGTGATTAAGTAAGTCATGGCTGTTCCTTTCTACATGTGAATCAGCAGCAAACATTTTGTGAGGATTTCCTCATGGGGTAACAATATTACTGGCCCCTCAAGGTCAGCAAATAATCCTTGCAGTTGAGTGAGCAGATACAAAAGCTTTTTTAAAGATCCGAAATTTCTGTTTTAATTGTCCTAGTTACTTTTATGAGTTAAGAAAAATCTACTACATTTTTCATACACATCACTACTCAGCTGACATGTGAGCTTTATACTATATATGTACATATACTACTTTATATGGCGATTTGAAGGCGTTTACCTTCTTTTCTTTATTAAAGGAATCCAAAATAATCTATTTGACATCAAGATTATGATATGCCTCTTCCAGATCAGAAATAACAAATCATTATCTGAATTTTAATATCCTGAAATTGAGGATTTGCTGAAACCAGTTTACTCCAGACTGTCTGGAGCAGCCTGAAGTTCAGATGTGAAGCGTAAAGAAGGGTCTCAGGTAGGTCTGAAGAAACAGATGGAAAAAGAAGTCTGTAGTTTTATGTTTAGATGAAAAAATATCTATCTAGCTATTTTCAGATTCATAAATGTGGCAGACTCACCATGAAGTGCAGGATGGATCTCAGCTTCCCCCAAATAGTCCTGCTGAGACCAGAGGACACTCTGGAGTGATGAGAAAATGAACCTAGGAAAATTAACAGAGGATACTCCCTGCCTTTGTTCTCTAGATTGCCCAAAAATGCCTGAGAATAAATAGGAACCCTGCCTGTTACACTTGGGACAAATTTTCCTGCTGATGGCAGAACTGTGAGTGAGAGACCTTCCCACTCTAAGCAATTAACTATGTTTAATTATGATGGAATAGAGCAAAATATAGCAAATAGAGCATAAAGCAATACACAAAAATACAGCAAACAGACCAGATTTCTGAACTGTGTAAAAGGTTGCTCTGTGTGAAGAATGTTAATGCAGGAAAGGAGGCATTGTTTTGATGGCAACTGTATGTTTGACACTTACAAAAAAGGAAGAATCAGTACAGGATGAGGAAGAAAGGCCCAGGCATTCAGAGAAGCAAAATAGCAGAAAAAAAAAAAAAAAAAAAAAAAAAAAGGACAGCAAGGGGAAAAGTAGACACATATCCTATGTGGACTAGGATAAACTACTTTTGTCTAACAGACCCCTCAGCAGAAATGGATAGTACTCTGGAAAATATAATAGCTTCAGTCTAGTAGTTTTTCACAGTGTGTAGATGTTTACAAGTAAAAATAGATATAAAGGACAAGATTAAAAGTATTTTCACAGCAGAGTAAAGCCTGTGGTAACTGAAGTGATGGCTTTTGGCTTACGGAATGCATCTGCCATGTTTGCAAGGCTAAGTCAGGAAGTACTTTGCATTCTTTTGTGCATTTCCTGAATTTAAAGGAAATCCTGTGCATGCTAAAACCTTTAAACAAGAACTGTTATGTTTACAAATAATCTGTGATCAGTGTGAAATCAAACCCACATGGTTTTGGTTAAGAGAGAGAAAATTTGTTTTGGGCAAAGAAGTAAGAGAATTCTTTGTGAAGAAAGAATTTCAACCATCCTTTAAGAGAATTACAGGCTGTACTGCACCAGCCTGCTTACTGGATTCTCACAGATATTCCAAAATTTATGATACTCTGTTAAGAACAGTTTGTTTATATGTTTTCAATATTGTAAAATGACTACATAGGTTAGGGGAGAAAAAGATGCCACTGCAGGGAGTAGCAAAATATGTTTCAGCTTTGTTTCAGTTGGAGGAAACTTTTGACAGCTTGTGCTTTGATTTAAACTCTCTTTTAAAGTGCTTTTCAGGTTGGGGATTGTCTTCTTGATACAATTGTCAGATTTTGGCAAAGTAGTAGCTTATTACAGCAGGAAATATTTTATGACCTCCAAAGGAATCACCAATCATTGTTAAATCTAGATGACATCATTGTTTGTAGGAGGGCAAAATCTGACATTCAGGACAGAATACACAGTTGTAAAACTATTTATTAAAGCCTGGTTATGGTAGCTTAAACTGAAACAAATTAATGTGGCTGCAATCCCACTCTGCATCTTGCTGTTGATCTGTTTTGCTTCTGTATTGGTACTGGCCCCTGTGTGTGTAGGAATTGGAGTTGTTTTGTTGCACTGTTCTTAGGAAAAAGTAATTCTCTTCATTATGATCAATTTTCTTTTTTTAGAATCTTGAACTAATCCACTGCTCATCTGCAGAAACATCAGTAACAGTGCAAGGGGTAAGGAACACAAACTGTGAGAATACCCGGCTCTCCCAGTGTGAAAATAAACACACAGTAAAAAAAAAAAAAAAAAAAAAATCAGCAAAAAACATGCATGGTTGGGAAATAGAGGGATATTGAGAAGACTTTCCAGTACCAAAATCATAATAAAGCTCTGGCTACTAAAGCTGGATTAAAAATGCAATATTTGGATAAAGTTGTAAAAACAAAGAATATTTGTACAACTATCAACTCTTTGAACCAGATACAAAGGACACATTAGCTGTTTTGTTATAGTTCCCAATGCTGAATGTGGTCTTGCATTTGCAAACCCTATTGGCAACACCAAAGACTCTTTGTTGGGTGAAATGAAAACTTGATACAGAAAACTGATGAGTTGATATGAAGCCTGCATAACAAAAAATACCCAACCAACAAACAATAATAAAAAAAACAAACAACAAAACAAGCAAAGAAAAAACCCTCACAAAACACCCAAGCAACAACAAAAAAAAATCGTCTTTTCTATAACAATATTCAAGTCTATTAGGGCACATTGTTGCCAGTTACTGATGCAGAATCAGGAAGCATTTGTTTATAGCCATGAACTGAAGTGCTGTCATCTGGTTGGCTGCTGCAAAGCCCTGCAGCCATGGACATCCTCAGAAAAGTCACCTTCAGCAAAACCTGGCTTACAAATGAGTGGCACACAAACCAAAACCACATTTGAGCAGTATCTTCTTTATTGTAAGCTCTAGAGGGGGAGTCCTAGGCTTCTTTCGAATTCTGTGAAAAAGAAAATAATCTGGAACCTTGAAGTCGGTAAGCTTGGAGGGGAATCTGTTAATTAAGAAGCCAAATGGAACAGGGCTGCACAGGTAAGTGCAAGAATGCATAGAACTGTGTTACTGGACATATCCAAGGTTACTGGTAAAGAAATAACCTGTTACTAACAGCAATATTAAAATAGAAAGACTTGATATAAACATTTTAATCAAGATGGTAACACTGCTGCAGTCAGGGTAACATGTGGTTACTGTGGTTGATCACATTGAGAGGCTGATGTAGGCATGGAGATAAAGGTGGCAACTATTCAAGTCATCTTGCAAATACCTCAGAGATGGTTGTGTTAATTCCAGGTCCTGCTGCTTTATTGCTCACAGTTAACATGTATTGCACAGTTGTGGTTTAAGTTCATTGGTGGTATGATTAAGCTAGAAATGACCATTGTCCTAGAAGTGGATTTTGGACTACGGCATTCAGTGGAGAGCCTCCTGAATGTGCACGTAGGAGTGAACAGATCCCAGAGTAACAGGATACAACCTTCCCAAAGCCCTTCTTAACAAAACCCTTTTGCCATTCTAAGGGAAGGTGCTATACGTAAGTGATACAGTTGTAGGGGTAATTAAAGAACAACACGTAAAAGATAGTTTACAAAATATTTTTTATCTTTTTTTCCTATTCTTGATCAAATTAGTTTCAAGACTGAGCAGCATTCAAATCAAATAGTTCTCAGGCTGCCGGAATAGTTATCAGGACTCCCGTGGCGAAGTACAGGTCGGTGTTGCCACCTGGTGGCACGTGACAACAGCACTGCCACTTGGAATTCGGATTTTCAAACCAGCAAAGATACACATCACAACCGATATCTAAGACACATTATATTATTTAAGCTGTTATTTTCTACAGAATCAAGGTTTTACTGCTAACGGGAGATCACCATCCCCACGGTGCCTTCACACGGTTCCATTTCACCAACACTGAGGTACCTGGATGGTGTGACTGTTGGGAGGCCAACCCCACCTGCTTTCTAAGGGGCTCAGAAGGTATTTGAAGGCTCTTCTTTTTTCAGTAGGTGCCTACATAATCTTCTCACTTCATTTCTAGTTAGCAGCCATGGCCACTGCTCTTCAGCTGTAGTCTGAGTTACAAACCTCTCGCTACCAGTGGCCTTGCAGGGATATTGCAGATTCTTGGTGTATTATTTGTTCTTGTGAATTCAGCAGCCTGCTGGCTTACAGGTCCAGCACATATCAACTCACACAAAGGGGCCTGTATAGCAACTTGGCCTGGAAAGTAATTCTGCAGAATACTAAGATTTATTTAAGAAGATACCCAAACCCAAACTGTGCTAGAGAAATGAAAACTGCTACAATTAGTCTCCTGTTTGGAGAAAGGTTGAGTAATCACTGTCCAAAATTTTAAAATCTTATGGAATTACATGGATAGTATATAAAAATGTCACTGGATCTGTATCTTATCAGCTCTTTACATATTTTAGCAATGTTTAAAGGTGGGTAAGAGTGAGCCTGCATTTTATCTTTTAAAATCTGACAAGAAAACATAATTCTCATCATACAGTATGTTAAGTGGCATCTTCCTTAGTTGTGCAGAGAAGGCCTGCTAAACTGTTGCGTAGGACACCACATATTCAACCCTGCTGATTGTATCTGGCAGACTCTAAAATATGGAGTAATAAACCTGGGAAAACAAGGAGCTAATAGCTAAATCTACAACATGAACAGGACAACTAGACCCCTGCCTCCCAACACATGAAAAAAAACAACCCAGTTGGATATATTCAGTAGAATTTCTCAAATATGACTACAAAATCTAGTATACAAAGAACAAAAAAGCACTTCCTACTTTTTAAAAATAATTACTTGGATTATCACATGATAATACTGTTGTGTGACTAAGTGATTTTTTCAGCCACTGCACACAAGGAGTGCACATCATAGTCTAAGAGAAGCAGCAAAGCACATCTCTGTAAAGCAAATGAGAAGCACACAAGCAAAAAATAGCCAAAGGAGGTCTTTTATGAAAGCATCGGCTTGATTGTTTTGTACAGCATGCAACGTTCCTGTGAATTTCAAGGAAAAAACAAACTGTGACAAACACTTGAGAGTGTTTTGAATAAACAGAAGCTTCAAGCGTTTGAAAATGGAGAAAGTCAGATATTAAAAGTGATTAGTGCATTATTTTCTCCAAAGGTTAAGAACCACATCTTAACTGGAATTTTTCCACCTTAGAGACTTTCTCGTAGCTAATGGTAAGCTTTGTTTTCTACAGAGCACTGCTATGAAAACCTATTTAGAGTACTCTTTTGAAACCAGTCACATCACTCTTCTTGATTGCTCTATGAAAAAAGTACTTCCCAAAGCTTTTAAAAATAAGCCATGTGGAAGGGCAGCTGCAGACGCTGTGGGCCTTGCTTTTTTGCGGATTATGTAGCATACACAGAAGGTGCTAAATAATTTGGAACAGCACTGTTACTGCTTTGCAGCTGTTTCAAAAAATGAAAAAGGGGAGTATGGAGCTTAAATCTGCTATGATAGGCCATAATCTAGATACCGAATTTCAGAGTAATCAGACAGTCATGGAAACAGTTCAGACATGTGTTACTGGCACTTCACTGGAACCAATGTATAGATGAAAAAGAGGACTCAGAAATTTTTTTATATGCAGTGTATGAGACCTGCAATAACCCACTTGATCAGCTTAGTTGTTGAGCTATGCAAAAAGATTTTGATGATAGCTACTGAGCTTTTTACTGGAGTGAAGTAGTGTTTTTTGCTCATTCTCCCCACTGGGCTAAGGTTTCATTGCTGCCAGTGGACAAAATGCTCACAATACTGCCTTTGTAAGTAACCCCCAGGTAACACAGCTGATTTGGAGCTATATTTTTCAAGTCTACCAGTTCAAGGACTGTTTTGGGATTCTTTAGCAATATGAACAATGTTACAGTTCAGCAGCTGAAAATCTGAATGTCTTGCACGGACTTGTGTGGACTTGCATGGAAATATGTATATGGCCAGTAACTAAACTGAGTGGCTTCATTATTGCAATTTTCAAAAGAAATGTGCAAACACTGCTGAATTTAAAATTGCTCAGGAAAAAAGGAAAATCCTGTAAGCTATTTTTGCTTTGTCAACTCCACTAGTACCTCTTAGCCCTGCAGATTCTTACAGATGATTTTCTCTCTGGTACCACCTGAGGCAGTTTAGGAAAACACACTTGCCCTTTGGAACAGGGTTTGGAACTGCTGGGCTGAATCCAAAGCACAGAGGGCAGCATATTGAGGGATGGTATCCTGCCCCTCTGCCCTGCTCTTTTGAGACTCTCACCCAGCCCTGGGGTCCCCAGCATGACATGGACACGTTGGAGTGACTCCAGAGGAGGCCATGGAGGTCGTTTGGAGGCTGGAGCACCTCTGCTGCGGGGAAAGGCTGAGATGGGGCTGCTCAGCCTGAAAAGGAGGCTCTAGGGAGATATAGCCTTTCAGTTCTTAAAGGGGACTCATGAAGGAGGGAGAGCAACATTTTACATGGGCAGACAGGACAAGGGGGAACGGTTTAAAATTGAGATTTGGATTAATTATTTGTAAGAAATTCTTTAATGTGAGGGTGGTGAGGCACGGGCACACGTTTCCCAGAGAAGTTGTGGCTGCCCTTGGATCCCGGTAAATGTTAAAGGCTAAGTTGGATGGAGCTTGGAGCAACTTGGTATAGTGTTAAGTGTCACTGCCCATGGCAGGAGGGCGGACCCCAAACCAGTCTGTGGTATTATGCAGCGGCCCTGGCCGCGCTCTCTCTTGAGAACTGCGGTGTCACTCGGGAAGAGGGGAGCAGCAGAGCCGCCGATCCCCGCGTCGGGCCCGGACCGAGCGGGACGCGCTACCCGGGCCTGCACCATCCGCCGCGGGCGGCGCGAGAAGCGCGAGTGCGGCCCAGGCCCGCGGAGGTATCGCGAGAGTCGCCCGGCGAGGACCGGGAGGAGGGGCGGGACCGCGCGGCGCGAGGGGGCCGCCCCCGCTCCCCCGTGCCTCCGGCACCCACCGAGCTCAACATGGACCCGGCCTCCGGCCCTAGCGAGGAGCCCCGAGCCTCCACATCCTCCGCCACGGCCGCCGCGCAGGATCCCGGTGCTGAGGAGGTACCGCTCCGCTCCGGGGGGCCCCTGCGGGTGGTGGAGCCTGGCCTGGTCGCCCCCTTCTGCAGCCGCTGCTCGGCCTGCGTCGCCCGGCCCGAAGGCCTCCCAGGTCCCTCCGCCGCGGCCCGCGAGGGCCCTACGGGCCAGCCCCACCCGAACACACCCCTGTTCCCGTGCCTGCCCTTCGGCATCGCTCTGGCAGTGGCTATCGTCCGCGCGGCCCTGCGATGTCCCCGGCTCGGCCCCGGGCACGGGGCTGGGACCGTTGAGCCCGTGCAGACCCCCTGTCAGCCTCGCCGCCTGGGTGCTCTTGCAGGGCCCGTCTTCCTTAGCCCCCCGCCCTTGTTGTTTCTTTTTCCATGCCCTGGCCACTGCTGTCCCGGACCCGGGAGCTCCGAGGGCTTGGGGTGGGAGTGTCGCGGGGACGGCCCGGGGAGTTCGCGGCTGACTGAGGTCAGGGTCTCCCTCTGCCGCCTGCCCGGCTCGAATTGTACCCTGATGCAGAATATACCCCTCGAGAGAACACGTATGGCTGCCAGCCGCCTCTCTTTAGTTTTTTGGAAGAAAGACACAAGATTTGTAGAAAGTGACGTATTTAGGTATCCTTGGAAACAGAACAAGATTTAACCCGAAGAATGAATCTTAGGGAAAACTTAGCAGGAATGAGGACCGTTTTTAATATGTGATACTGGAGAAAATTGTGCAACTACTGATAACAATACATTACGATTTTTTATCTCAGTTACTGATAGTCCATTTTACCTGTAAGGAATGTTTGAAGCTTTATTTTATTCTGTATGCAAACAGTTATGGGACACAGTTCAGTGTAATCCTGAACTTTACTTGGTTGCTTAAGGTAAAATGTTTAAGGGCCATTTCTCTATTATATAGAAATATATATATATATACTTGTTCTGCAAAATTTTATGCAAGTCAACTGTACAGTACAGCGTCTGCATAACGTGGCAGTCATGCAACCTGTTGTGCTCTGCTCCCCTCTCAATGTTTTACTTTATAAATAGTCCTTGTTGTATTACCGAAACTGTATTACTGGCTATTTGGAAATGTATTTCCACCTTGTATATGTGAGTTAAAAATGGAAGGAATTCTAATTATTCTTAGTGCATCTGTGCAGAATTTTCAGTAGCACAAATTATAAGAGTAAAGTCAACTAAAGCAGCAGTAGTTCTTGTTCCCAGTTGTTTATTTAGGTGTTCATGGGGCCTCCTCACTTTGAGTCTGTTAAACTTTCTGGATAGAAATCTCTCAGCCTGAATTTAAGAACTCTGTTTAGGGTAGTTATTAGAGATTTTAAGGGGAGTATTTTGTATTCTTGGAATACTCAGGGTATTTTGAAAGTGCTGCATGGATATTGTAAGGTGTTTAAATGACAGCAGTTTTCAGGGGACTCTCTAATCTATAATGGAAGTAGTTTCTAGAGTAGAGACAAATTTCTAGAGTTTCCTGAGTTAAAAATGAAAGTAATTTTGTGGTGCTGAATTGCACTGAGACTTCTGCTGTCCTGGTTCCTGACAAGTCAGCCCTCTAAGTGATGAAGATATATTGTGTAAAGTTTCTAGGGAAAAACTCTCAGACTTTATTAAATATTTTAAGTTTCTGTGTTGTATAAAGGCACATGGTCCAGTTGTAAGGGGGAATACTCTTATTCATATCAAAATCTAGTAATTGTCAAGGCACAGATTTTTGTAGTTCAGAGCATTATGCAGAAGCAAGTTTGGATATGATGCCTGTCCCCTGCCTGTCTGGCACCACCAGCACAGTGCTGTATTTTAGTGAACCTGCAGCATATTCTCCCCATTTTGAGTTGTGAGGAAGAGAAGGGGCACAGGGATGCAGGTATCTTGTTTGTCTCTTTCAATGGCTTTTGATAATCTCCTGCTTATTATTTCTGATACTTTGAGCCATCAATATTCAACAGAAACACTGCAGTAAGTAGTGTTTGGGGGGAGACAGGGACAGTGTGCTTTTTCTTGAAGGGTAAAATGTACAGGGTGATTTTATGTACTTTGGCTGCAGTAGTATGTCAGCTCATTTACTACTTTAACTCACTCACAGTGTGTTATTTAGAAACACTTATTTCAGAATAAATTTGTATGCCACTATAAGTTTTATCCTTCTGGGATAATCTGAGTAACAACATAACTGTCATTGCAGCTATCTGCCTTGGGACTTAGATAATATTGCATTGCAATTTACTTGGAAAGCTTTGAGTTTTAAGGGATTGTCATAATACCAAGTTGTTCTGCTTGAAGAAACTTTATACTTACCTGGGGCAGACATACAGCTTTTTTCCAGTAACACATACCTATCTAAATTAATTTTTAGGGCAAGTGAGGGAGATGCCTGAAATGGCCTACTGTCAGTTTGTTTTCATTTAAGGAATAATTTAACACTTCAGTTGAAGGACTGGACCTGATAATAGCAATGTCAGTCTCTCTTTTTGGAATGTATGTTGTATAGTAATATAATGGAGGTGTGAATATACACATCTGTATGACTTGCTCTTTGGCATGTTGGAGTAACCTTGCTTTTTTATGACTGAAGAACATTTAAGTGAATAGAATATTTCTTATCCTACCTATTTGCAATATTTGGCCTTGCAAAGGTGAGCTGGAGCATTTATAAAATCATTAAGCTGTCAAGCAGCTTCATTATACACTTAGTACTGTACACTTCTGCAGAGAATTATGGCTTTGGGCAAAACTTGAAACAATAATCTCTGACTTCAGAAAATATTGCTCGCATTTGCATAATTGTATTTAAAGAAAAAGCTGGCATGTGTATTTATCAGTAATAGTTCTGAAATTTAAATTTAATGTTGCTTAACAGATTTTTAAAAATTTGGTACCATTTTGGCCTGGCTTTGCTACTGGACCCTGAATAGTTTAGAGTAATTATTATTTTAATTTAATGTATTTAATAGTAGTCTGATACTCAAAGCACTTAAAGCAGATTAATACTCTGCAGTGCTAAATTTTATGCAGACATGCACTCTGGCAGCTCCTTTCAGTTTATTCAGAGCTTTTCAAAAACATTTGTGTAATTTAATGCATCTCAAAATAGGTTTATTTTTATTGTCATATTTCAAAGACCAATTAGGAAAATTTTCCTAAATTAGGGCGGAGAAAAGTCTTCCATTTCATCATTTTACCAATACAGTTGTGGAAAACCTGCTTTGAACTTTACAACTGAAGACAGGTATGAATCTCATAAACTACAAAAGTCAGCCATTTTAGTTAAAATGACTTAGATTTCTTTCATATATTGTAAATAAGGTGGTTCTTCAGTTGTCTGAGAGTGCACCATGGAGTTGTTGCTCCATTGATTGAATTGGTTGATTGTGTATCTTCCTAGGTTTATGGGTAAGTGTAGTTAAGCTGTGTTTCCAGTTGAACTTGTGGCTGTTCATCTAGGAATGGAAGCAGACAAAACCTAACCAAAATGCAAATGCCAGGAACTTACAGTTAAGAATCTGACATTTAGAAACCAAAAATTTTAAATTTTTAAAAATGTATTTTCAAGATATTAAACTTAATTATGCATTTACAGCAAGATCTTTGTGAAAGATTAAACTTTGTGTTTTTTCAGTAATTTCTTTCAATTTGGATCCTACTTGTAGAGATAAATATGAGGACCTTTATTTTCATTGTGGATGTGAGGTTTTGCTTTGGGTGGAATTATATGATTAGTGCACTCATTTAATTTTGAAATAATTATTTTTTAAAAGTAGCATACTTGTCTTGCAGTTATTTGTTTTTTTCAATTTGATACTTTTTTGCTAAAAGAGTAAATAAAATGGTATTTATAAAATGTTTAACTTTTGAATTACAGAAAAATGATCCCCCGTTTCACCTTAAACTTCCTCCAAAGGCTGCTAGACCTGAAAAAGAAGTTGACCCAGAATATGAAGAGAAGATGGTAAGTACTTTCATGACAAAACGTACTGCAGCTCCTTATGGCACTTGGTTGTTGGAACAGGATCAGCACAGTTATGAGTTCTTGCAGACTGGATGTGTCAGAAAAGAAAAATGGATCAAGATTCATTTAGATGTCTAGATGTTGTGTCTCTCACAGTGACTAACAGGTCAGGTAGTGGTAGTTCTGTTAAATACTCTCCCATTCTTCTAAGTATTTTTGCATGATTTTTGGAGTTGTAGCCTGTGATTTTTATACTCAGTAGTTGTCAGTGGATTTTTTGTTTTGTGGTTTCTTCTTTAGTTATCCACACCGATCTGTGGTAAGGAGTTACTATTCAATGGCATTTTATATTTAGAGCTCTCCCCATTTTGCTTTGAATCTGTCTCTGCCAGTTTTATTTGACTCCTTGGGTCATTTCAGAGGCATCCTTAAGCTACTTCTTACTGAACTGAAATACCGAAGCTGCCAATTTCTCTCATATAAAAACATTAAGGTTTTAAATATTGAAATGCCTGATAATGTGTGTGCCGTAACAATGCAAAAGAGGATCTCTTCATGACACCAGTGTTGAGATCTTGTAGTGCTGGAGAGATGGAACAGGGTAACTTCTGTGTTACAAAGAGGTAAAAACCTGGAGGACATTATAAGACTTCTTGAATGACATTTGTGGAAAGTTCTTGGCTTAAGGTGGTACCTCTATCTTGTATTGTTTTTAAAAGATTTAATGTTAAATGGATGCCTAGTAATTACAGTGGACTCTGAAAGGTCTGGATATCACAGAAGTCAGGGAAGAGTATAACTGTTAGACATAGGAAAATTTATACCTACATGTATGAATACCTAATTTCTAGCCAAAGGGAAGAGACACAGTGAATCTGTGTTGAGTAAACAGCTAGACTTGTTTCACAGTAATACCTGGTGACTTTCCAGCTTTCCTAAATTACAGTGTTAGTTCACTTGTCCTAAGAGGCAAAGGGATTAGATATCAAAAAGCTACCTCTTATCAGTTGTGCAGTTGTGAGCTAGACCTTTACTGTTTTAGCAAAACATACTGCTTATACTAGGCCGATAATATTGCAGGCAGAAAATTATATTGTGTCATTCAATATAGGTCCTTACCAAATAATATTTTTCCAAAACAATCGTATATTATTTGTTAACTATGAATTGTCTAAATGGATCTGTGTTTATACTGATGATCATAAACACTGTGTTTCTACTTCCCCCTTCTAGAACTTATTTTCATAAACGTTTCACATGATATTTACATTTTATTCGGTTGTCAAGTTATTTACAGAAATTTTCCAATAATAATGCAAGGGAGGAAAAAGCAGTTAATTTTTTTTCCCAAGAGATCGTAGCAAAGATGTTCCTTTGCTGCCAAGTCGTGCGCTGTTAAAGAAACGCAGTGCCCTCATATGGCGAGATCTTGCATTGCACTTCAGGATCATTCTTGCTGCCCTTTGGTTGGCGATTCTGCTGTTGTGGGAGATGTGCTTGTTTTAAGTGACCCGCAGAACGGCTTTCTGTGGATCGAGTATTTTTTGGAAAGATTACAATGCAGAAGTACAGTTTCACTGTCACACTATATTAGGAACGGCGGAAGCATAACACAGACTCTTAGCTTGGTTGCAAAAGAGAGCAAGTTTTATTCTTCCAGATCTTCTTTTATAGACAATTCTGAGAAGGTCTGAAAGGTAAAAATCTCATTGGTCATTAAATCAACACATGACCATCATTGAACAATTGGGAACACTACCCCTTGACTGTTTCTTGCAAGTAAACATCAAGGATCTAGACAACGCCTGCAGAGGCTGTTTTACTTCTTTAAGGACTGTTTGGATTCCTCCTTATGATTTCTCATGCCAGAGTGAGAACTAGTTTCACATAGGCTCAAGCTAATGCCTGAAGCCTAAAAATCTCTTATTTGACCATTGTCAGTTCCCACATTTCACTTCTGTTGTCTACATCCTGATACGAGATCAAAATGGAAATTGCCTTAAGTGCTACAGTGTTACATGATACTTAGATTTCTCATAGAGAAACTGATAACAATTACATTCTCTCAGATAGAATTTACATTTTATCATATTTTTCTTAAAAATGATCTAACACGTTATCTTCTAAATATAAGGAAGGCCACATTTTGCTGCGTGACATAGTGAAGTGCACATGTCCCATTGAAATGGGAAAACTGAAATGCTTGAAATTTGAAATCTGACAGCAAAATTCACAAACTTGGGTGAAAGCAATTCATCCATTACTTCAGAAATAGTTCTAAAAACAGAGCTACTACACTGTTGTCTTTGATCAAATCCTAATAGCCTTCAAGCTGATGAAAGTTCTGCCACTGATGAGCAAGGTTAGGATTTCATCCCTTACTGTAAGTCATTACTTTAGATTTGTCTTCTATCTTTTGTAGACAAAGACTAAATTGTCCCTTCACCACTGCTGGTGTGCAGTGAAGCAGTTCCAGCTGTTTCACAATGCTTGTGGCCCTCAGAGTTGTTTAACAGATGGTCTTGTCAGTCTTTCATCATATAAGTTGTTCTTATGAGTGTCTAAATTCTTAACAAAATTTCTTAACAAAAAAATGTTTTTATGAAGAAAAGTTATCTATTTTTCTTTATTTTTTTTATTCTCCACTTTGGAAACTAGAAAGCAGATCGAGCAAAAAGGTTTGAATTCCTCCTGAAGCAGACAGAGCTTTTTGCACATTTTATTCAACCTGCAGCACAAAAATCACCAACGTCTCCACTGAAAGTCAAGCTGGGACGGCCACGGATGAAGAAAGATGAAAAACAGAGTTTGATTTCAGCTGGGGAGTATGTTTTATTTCTGACTTCTCACGTGTTCAAGGAACTTAGATTTTTTAACATAATCTAGAGATTGTGCATGGCAGTTTTACTTTTGGTAAATCCAGACAATTTCCTGTTAGTGGTGTATCAATTTCTTTAAAAGCTGGTTGGTTTGAAAGCATCATCTGCTCCATCAACATAAGTGTGACTTTGGATCAGAAATGCACTTTTAAAGAAAGTTGCCTGATTTTTGCCATGTGAAAATGCTTTGGTCTCTATTGTGGGGTGACTTTGGAGCACGCAAATTGAATTTCTTTTGCACGATGCTGGAGGGGCACTCCAGAAGTCCACCTGATGTGACTCAGCTGGTAGTGGACCAGGGTGGGGCTAGACCAGGTTATGAAAAGGCAGTGTTGATGTAGTGGGGATGTTGAATCCTCAGCACCAACTGTCTCTCTCCACTAGTCTGTGTTAGTATTACAGCAGAGACTGCCTGTAGTGCCTCTGAGAGGTCCTGAAATAACAAACAACAGTTTTCTTTGAATGTTGGAAAAATGAGATTCTATTTTAGAAATTTTAACTTTTTAAAAATTTGAATGTGTGATTTTTCTGAACTTTGTAATTATCAAATAATTGAGTCTATGGCTAGCACTGATGTGTCTTGTATTTCTGTGTTGCTCATTAAAAAGTGCCTCGGAGAACTCATGATATTGTCAGATTATAGTTGTGGCTCTGAAAGAGAGGGCTTCATATCAGCCTTTCTAATTAAAGCTGGAATAACATATTAACAGGATGAGAGTTTGGTCAGGACACCAGAACTGGGTGTCAGAACACACTCTGGGTCAGTGATTGCTTCTGTTGTAATTTGTCTTTAGAGTTTGTAGCAGTGTTTTGAAGTGATTTTGTTCACACATCAGTGTTGGATTCTTTCTTTAGGTACCGCCACAGGCGCACGGAGCAGGAGGAAGATGAAGAGCTCTTGTCTGAGAGTCGGAAAACGTCCAACGTGTGTATTCGGTTTGAGGAGTCTCCTTCATGTAAGTATGGCGTCAGGAGTTCTGTAATTGATTTGATGTAATTAAGATCTGAGCAGATTTCAATTAAAATTTTCTACTTATAATTAGTATTTTTCTACTTAGAGGAATCTTACATTTACAGATGTGAAAGGAGGAACACTAAGAGATTATCAGGTTAGAGGTTTGAACTGGATGATCTCACTGTATGAAAACGGAGTTAATGGTATTCTGGCAGATGAAATGGTAAGCAGTAATATTTTGGATTTTTTGTGGTAATTATTGAGCAAAATACAACATTGAAATGCTTTTAGTATTTAGGTGCCATAGTATACTTCATTCTACCGCAGTCTGATTTTTCAAATCTGAAGTTGTAATGAAAGAAGTTCTATTGCAAAGATTTCTTGTGTAGTTTGCTTTAAGCAAATGGCAAAATTATAAAAGAAAATGGTTTGAAAGTATTTCTTTATGGTATTTCAATTCAGTAAGTTTCTTTCTCTCCCATCTTTGTCAATGCAGGGGCTTGGTAAGACTCTGCAAACAATAGCTTTATTAGGCTATCTGAAGCATTACCGAAACATTCCTGGGCCACATATGGTCCTGGTTCCAAAATCAACTTTGCATAACTGGATGAATGAATTCAAGCGCTGGGTTCCGTCCTTACGTGCTGTTTGCCTTATTGGAGATAAAGATGCCAGAGTAAGTGTTTTACATTTCAGAAATGTATGCATTATTTGGCAAAAAAATATCAGTTGGGTACCTGAAATTCTCCCTAAGCTATTTCCTTAATTAGAGTACACTTTAGTTATCTTTAACTACATTAATATTGAAAATGCAAAATGTTATGCTTATGACTATGAGGAAAAACTGAAAATCAGTAGATGTAATAATAGACTGGGATCGTAGTGAAGCTTTTTGAGTTGTCTGTTTTTCTGTTGTCTTTCTCTTTGATTTTTGCACCTATTTTTTATCTCTCTTCCATATTTGTAATGTGGCAGTGCATACTCATTTTTCTTTATTGGACTCACTTTGTTACCTTTTTCTTCTCCTTTTTTCAGGTGACTTTTCCCACTCTTGTATTTTTAAGCCTGCCTGGCCTTGTAACTATGATTCTGTTGCGGAGCTTTTCATCTTTCATTGTGGAGGCCTTAAAATAGATATAGAATTTTTTTCTACCTGAAGGGGATGAACAAGCTGGATGTTTCTGTGAATTCTGTGTCTGCTCATATGGATTGTATGGCTGACTGCTATTGCTTGAGGCTAGAAAGGTTCTAGAAAGGGAATAGGAGCTGGCAGTGTGGCCAGGAAGGCTAGTGGCATCCTGGCTTGTACCTGCCATGGTGTGGCTAGCAGGACCAGGACAGTGACTGTCCCCCTGTACTGGGCACTGGTGACATTGAGTGCAGGAGTGTGTTCAGAGAAGGGAACACAGCTTAGGAAGAGTGGCTGAGGGAAGTTGTTTTTGTAAGCGACAGGACAAGAGGAAATGGCCTCAGGTGCGCCACAGGAGACCTGTCTGTGTGGCTTTCACATGGGATGATGTTTCATGTGAAAGGATTTATATGCCTTAATGTGTGCCTTGCAAAACAGATGGGACAGAAGAGGAAGGTATTTGGGGAAGAGAGAAGATAGTTGGGAGTGGGATGTGTTAAGTGGTTTTCATACACTTTTCTGGATTGTGTCTTTGGGCAAGTTAATTTTGAAGGTTTTTTTTCCCCCTTTTGGTTGTATGTACTCTGCTTGAATTACAGAGAAATGATGTAGAAGAGCAAATAGGTAATTCTGAGTAGCAACTAATTTGTGTTTTGCTTAACTCCAGCTTTTTCTGTGCTTAAAGTACAAAGGATTGAAAGTTTTTATTACAGTAACTTTCAGTTACTGAGCTGTTTCAGAGTCTTGTGTGTGCTAATTTAGTGCATCAGTGATGGTGGTGGAGACAGCTTCCCCATATGCCATAAAAATTGTTCATATTTATGAATGTTTATTAATCCAGTTCTTCTGCTTCAGGCTGCATTTATCCGTGATGTTATGATGCCTGGTGAATGGGATGTTTGTGTTACATCATATGAAATGATAATTAAAGAGAAATCAGTTTTCAAGAAATTTAACTGGAGGTACCTGGTAATTGATGAAGCCCACAGAATAAAGAATGAGAAGTCTAAGGTAAATTTGAAATTGTTTGATACTTTGAAGTAAGTTTGATACAAAAAGATTGCGTCTGCTCTGAGCAGATTTTAAGTGTTAGGTGTGGTGTTTTTTTAAAATAGAAACAATGAGCTACTGGGTGGTAAATGCAAATTTTATAGTATCTCACTATCTATAAGTTTAATTTACATTGTTTTAGGTTTCAAAAACTGATTCACTGTGCTTTAGTGTAGATGGTGTTAATAACTGTGTTGTGTTTCCAGCTGTCAGAGATTGTACGTGAATTCAAGACAACAAATCGATTGCTGCTTACAGGAACTCCTTTACAGAATAACCTCCATGAGTTGTGGGCATTACTCAATTTCCTTTTACCTGATGTCTTCAATTCTGCAGATGTAAGTTGATGTTTGGAAGTATAGTATTGTTATATTGATTCCCAGGCTGCTGTCAGTAGAAGAGAAGAATGACCAGCCTAGTAGGAGATGGACGTTGTGCACAACCCAGGTTCAGGGAAAGCTCTGTGGCTTACTGTAGACTACTTCTTTTACTCTACCTAGTTAAAACAGTGCATTCTGCTGGTGTGGATGAGGCCTCAGACCATTAATAGCAAACGTTATACTTTAAATAGTTCAAGAATTATGCAAAATTTGTAATGAAGTATCAAGAATATGAAGCATCCAAATAGGCATAAGCCATTTTCTAAAAATTCAAAACTTGAGTAATCTTTCTTCACTTTTATTGTTAATGTAATGTTAATCTTTGTGCTTGTATTACTTGCTTATACTATTTTTGCTCTACTGTCAATTTAATTTTCTTAAGGATTCAGGTTGATTTTTTTTAACTTTTTGTCCCATCATCACTGTCTCTGTTTTGAAGACAGGTGTCTGGTAGGGAGGGCAGGAGCCTCCCTTGGAATGAAAATGTAGATCCCCTCCCTCTGAATTACTATAATTTTGAAATTAAGGGGTTCTCAGGCAGAAATCTGGGGATAGGAATAACAGTTCTTTACTAGTATATATAACAAGGCAAACAAACAAAAATAACTACAGCATTAGCAACAAAACAGAACCAGGGACCCCGTGACAGCCTTCTCGGCTGAGACAGGAAGGGATGGAGGAGAGGCTTTGCTTCACAAACCCCCTCGGGCAGTCAGTCCTGGTGCTCCTGCAGGGCTCTGAGGAACAGTCCTGGGCCAGTGGCTGAGGTGGATCAGCAGCTCTGTGGCAGTGCCTGGCACTGCCACACGTCCTGGCAGGGCAGGGGGTGCGAGGCCCACAAAGAAGAAGGAGAAGCAGCTCTGTCTGGGTGATGGCGAATTCCCTTCTCCAAACGGCAACAGTTCTGAGAGAGAGCGTCCTGTTCTCCAGCCTAAGAAGCCAGCCAGCCCCCATCTGCCCCTGCCCTCCCCTGCCCTCTTCCCCACTGGGCCTAGCCAAACTCTGTGTTTCTCAAGTACCCAACAGGTATGAGCCATCAGATTTTCCTGCAACCAATGGGCAAAAAATTCCATAGGTGAGAAGGAACAAAAGGAAGGACACCCAACCCTGAACAGTCGCATAAGCACTGATGGGAAGCTCTTGGACACTGCAGTGAGAGCATGGAAAGTTGATGTATGTTAAGCAGAGTATAATAGTATTTTGTCTACAGAGTGATGCACTTGACTCGAATGTTACAACATACCAGGGAGATGGCACAGACTTGCAGACTGATTGTTCTTTCACAGAAGTAATTTGTCTCAAGCTTTACACCACTCTCAGCTGGAATGAAACAGAGTCAATATGTGTCTGTTAAAAGTACAGATGATAAAACTGTTCAAACCAATTGTGCTGTTTCTCACCACAGGATTTTGACTCATGGTTTGACACCAAAAATTGTCTTGGTGATCAGAAACTTGTAGAGAGACTTCATGCTGTAAGTAATTAAAGTTGTTATCACATGTCATCATTAGCATGCACACTCTGAAAAAGAAAACCAGATTATTTTCCCCTTCATCTCAAAGTTGAAAAGATGAACATGGAGGTGTTTAGCTACAGGAGTGCCTAGCAGAATGTCCATGAATTAAGCATTGGAGCTTCCTATCATAAGTACTACTTTTTGTGTGTTACTGTTTGAAGCAGGCAAATCTGAATAAAAAATATGAAAATAAATAATTTTGTGATCTTTTTGAAACCATTTATTATTGTGAATAGTATAGTGATACATGTCATGCTAGTCTGAATAAAGGCATGCCTCTACCTTTGTTTTATTGTGCACGAAAGAAGACATTTTTTTGCAGTAGCATACATACATACCTACAATGTGCATTGTTATACTTGAAATGTTGGTGTGTTTTGTCCCTGCTAGTGGAAATGAAACAGGGTTTATGTTAAAGAGGATTAAGTTTTATGAACTTATGGGTTTGGCCCCTGCTTAAGATAACAACTGGGATAATTATGGCAACCCTTACATAGGGAGACACGTATTTATATGTGAGTTTAGTCATTGCTGGACAACTTAATTTAGCAGAATTTTTCTCATGGGGTCACCATGACAGCATTAGATACTGATTAGTTCTGAATAAATATCAGATAATTGAATCTGTTAATTTTGTATTTGTGGCAGTCAATTTTTTACATTTATCTATGTAAAACATCCGAATTTGTGTAGGTGTTGAAGCCATTTCTCTTACGTCGTATAAAAGGTGAAGTAGAAAAGAGTTTGCCTCCAAAGAAGGAAGTAAAAATTTATCTTGGGCTCAGCAAAATGCAGAGAGAATGGTGAGTTATTTACATCAAGGTAAGATTCTTTTCTGTTAAACACTATAGTTCTTCACATTGGTACTTTTTTCCTTACAGTTATATGTTGAGACAGTCAGATAGAAAAACTTAGTTACAGCTGTCCTAGGCCTTTTGTAAGAAATGCACAGGTTTCGGGAAGGGTAATGAAAAGAGCTGAGAGGAAGAAAGCAGACACTTTCTCCTCCCTTTAGCTTATTTGAAAGAACAAATGCCTTGTAAGCTTCCTCCTTTGATCCAAGTATGTATGCATGAAAAAAGCTTACCTGAAATTAAATTAAAACCTTGAGCAGCTACATACCCAGAAGAGATGTGAGACAAAGAGACAGGTCAGTGTAGCAGTACCTGTCAAATAAGTGATATTTTTAATCCACTTTGTACTGCTAAAATGAAAGTGTAAAATAATCCAGTGTATGACAGATCATTGTCGCTTGCAGAGAGATTCCCTTTTGTATTTAGGTATAAATTTAGAAGTCCTTACTATCAGTCAGATGTTTTTGCCAAGTTTCATAATATAGCTCATTGTTATATAAACAAAGCCACCTTTCACATCCAGAAATAAGAATTGCTGTATTGCAGGGTTTCATTCATTCATTCAAATAAAAACTGTAAAGTAGTTCAAAACTGCCCTTAAAACCTCAGGTATACCAGGATCCTGATGAAAGATATTGATATCCTGAATTCAGCTGGCAAAATGGATAAGATGCGTCTGCTGAATATTCTGATGCAGCTGCGGAAGTGCTGTAACCATCCTTACCTGTTTGATGGTGCTGAGCCAGGCCCGCCTTACACCACTGACACTCATCTCATCACCAATAGTGGTAAAATGTTAGTCCTGGATAAACTGCTGGCAAAACTCAGAGAACAGGGTAAGTACTGTTTATGGACAGCAGTGATCTGAATGCTCTGTGTAAGTTCAAGTGTCTTTCAAAAACAGCACAGGTTTAGCCTTTCCTGTAGTGAATATATTCATCACTTTCTGTGAGGATTTTGTTGAAAATTAATTTTCTGTAGATATTAACATGCAAGGGAAAGAAATCTTACAGGAATGATAAGTAGAAGGAAAGGAAGAGTCAAGCCTCTCTTCTCCTTTCTGTAAGAAAATTTCTGCTGGAATTATTTCATCTATGCACATCAGTTGGCACCAAATTTCCTTACAATGGCTTGAAGTGTTCTGTTTCCTTGGTTATATATTTCTCCTATATAATTTATCAAATAATATTCTTGAGTGGTTAAGTCACTACCAGAAAAGTAACTTCAGAAAAATGACTTACTTAAGTTAGACATGGTACAGAATATTTCACACAAATTCTCAGTCATGCTCTGTAGTAGCTCTGTAATAAGGTCAATGTGAAAACATAAAATGAATGTCAAAACCTTCTGTGTTCTGTCAGGTTCCAGAGTTCTGCTGTTCAGTCAGATGACTCGGTTGCTGGATATTTTGGAAGACTATTGCATGTGGCGTGGTTATGAGTACTGCAGACTTGATGGGCAGACACCACATGAGGAAAGAGAGGTGGGAAATTTGAATGCAAACAAGAAAAGCCTTTGGTTTAGGTTAATAAGTTGTTATTTGCATATGTGTATGTAGCCACGTCATTGTTTAAAGTAAAGCAGAAATGCTACAGTTTTTAAAAAGCTGCTAAGGGTATGTTTTTCGTAACTAAAGTCCACAGTATGTTTCATTTGATCCTCAGCTAAGTGAAAAATACAGTACATTGTGGAGTCAGTACAGAATTTCCCACCTGTCCAAACATACAGTTTCTTTGATAAATTTCTTTTTTATATGGAAATTGTTTAAAAGAAATGTAATTGGAAAACCACAAACATACTGGAAACTTCTTTGAAAGATCTGATATTTAGTGACACCTTTTTTTTTTCTTTCAGGAAGCAATTGACACATTTAATGCTCCCAACAGCAGTAAATTCATTTTCATGCTGAGTACCAGAGCTGGAGGTCTTGGAATTAATTTGGCAACTGCTGATGTCGTTATTCTTTATGATTCAGATTGGAACCCTCAAGTAGATCTGCAAGCCATGGTGAGTTAACTCCCTAATACACAATTTTGTTTAAGTTGTCAATGTTCTCTTTTGTGTAACTTTTCAGAGCTTGCATTTTTGTTATTTTTCTTTAGTTTTTGTATGCACAAGACAATACCAAGAAACAAAGGAATTGAATAAAAGGGCATGAACAGAATTTGTGGAGGAAATCGTAGATTTTTTCTGTAAATACTTGTCTTAATTATTTTCATAATGAGAGATTACTTCTATCAAAATACTATATCAATATTGTTAAAAGAAGTAGAGAATTATTTGTAACTCTGTCTTTTCAGAAGAGAACAGTAAATGAATAATAGAGGATTGTATCCAAAATAATAACATAAAATTAAAAGCATGCAGCCTTTTATTTCTCTCATTTGGGAAGTAAATGTTTTTACTTTTTGTTTCTGCATAAGCATAAAGGTATTTGGTGGTGATGCTGGGGTGGGGGGGAGTTACCTTTGGGTTAAAACTTCCTAAAATCTTCTCTTTCTGACTGCTAAATGTAAAATAAAAGTCTGTAATTTGTTTCATGTGCAATAAAACTCATGTGATCTTTCTTGCATGATTAGGAGGGTGGGTATTTGTTCAGTGGTTTGTAATTTTTTATTTTCTTTTAATGCACTTCAACGCATCAACTATTTAATATGAATAGCTGATCTTTTAGATATGCATGTTGACTGCCAATAGTTGACCAACTTTCTGGAGACTGTAAGTGTAATTTGTGAATTTCAGTAGGGTTTTCCAAAATAAATGAATACTATGCAGGAGAGTAAAAGATTTAACAATTCATATTTAAAGACAGAAAATCCTGGTACCCACAGCTTGAAGGACAGCTGTTTAACTTTTTTTTGATTTAAAAGGACATGTTTTCCAGAGAGGATAAATAAAAGTTTTGTTACAAATGAGTATAGTGCGTGAGTCCTGAGCCTTGTTTGCTGGCTTGGGACAGGCACAGTGTTGGAGCTGTGGCTGCAGGAACCCTGCACATGGAATTAATTTGCTCAAGCCAGGGATGCAGAATATCCATACCTGTGTCAAGTGAGATAATTCATTTGAAAGCAATACAAGTGTATGCATGTATATACTGTTGTATGTCCACTTCCCATCTGAAGTCTGGACAGACATTCAGTTATCTTCATTTATAATGAGGGAGATGCATTTATTGCTATGGAATGATTCAAAAGTGTATTAGCCAGGTATAAGTAAATATTAGAATACTGGTTTTACAGTGATCCGTGCTCTTGAATAGGCAAGGGACCAAGAAGTACAATGCTAGTTTGAGGCTGCTATTTCTGCAAGCTAACTGTCTATTGCCTGTGAGTTCTTGTTGCTGAACACTCATTGATTTATGTTTGTTAGGATCGTGCGCATCGTATTGGTCAAAAGAAACCAGTACGGGTGTTCCGACTTATCACTGATAATACTGTTGAAGAGAGGATTGTAGAAAGAGCTGAAATAAAACTGAGACTGGACTCTATAGTTATACAACAAGGTATCAACTGGTATATATGTTTGTCTGCAACAGAATTGTTCAGTCCCTTAAAGTATGGTTTAATAACTGTACAAATGTACAGTGTTAGAGAAAGCAGGCCTTATGTATAATAGCAGTGTACTAAGTCAACCTAATGTGAAAGGTATTCACTTGTTCAGCTGAATTACTTTTGAATTCTGTTTTGCTAAGTAATGTAGACATAAATTTATAGTGAGTCTACATGAGGAAACTAACTATAGCTGAATAGATGTTACTTAGTTTTATGAGATGTTAAAAAGAAAAAAAGCAAAATCAGGTATGTTCCATGGCAGTTGAAATAATGATATACATATACTTCTTACCACATATGGGTTAACTAAATAATAAAACACCTTTGTGTATTTTGGTTTAGAAGAATAGTTTGTCAAAAGTAAGGTACTCAAGCTAAGTTGTTTGTATTTATTAAAAGAGTGGGCTACTGAAAGAATGATGGTCAAAATTTTGATAGCATGAGAAGAGAGGATAAGTAAAATTTTGGGACAGAAATTCAAATTTTGGGAAAAATAATTAGAAAATTGGGTTGAAATCAGTGATGTGAATGTTGAAAATATCAAGCACTTTGTGGTTATTATATAATACTTTTAATTTTTTTTTCTTGAGATAAGATTGTGATCTTAAAAGTTCACCTAACTTTGTAAGAATAAGATCTTAAATGTAAAATTTGGATTATCTGAATGTGAAGCATTTTTTATTATGACTTGAATCAAAGTTTTTTTAATTTTCCCCAAAGTTCCTGACTTGCATTTATTCTCATCTCGAGTGAAATGTATTTCTTCTGTATGGTTGTTCTGTTTTACCTTTCTTGTTCTGTCAGGGAAGTAAAAAAATCCACTGCTTGCATGGTCCTACTAGAACTCCCATATTTTAACTTTCAACACATTCCTTGTGATTGTAGGAAGGCTCATAGACCAACAGTCCAACAAACTGGCAAAAGATGAAATGCTGCAGATGATCCGGCACGGAGCCACGCATGTTTTTGCTTCCAAAGATAGTGAGCTGACAGAAGAAGATATAACCACTATTTTAGAAAGAGGTGAAAAGAAGGTTAGAGAACTGTTTAATATGGATTTCAAAGCACATACGCACAAAATATAATGAGATCTGATTATGTAAATATATTATTTACTATTTGTGCAGATTTTAAGTATTATAAAAGTTTTGAAGAAGTAGAATTAGTGATTGTAATTATTTTCAAGATTTATGCTGATCATATCTTAACCAGTGCTTATTTTGTATTTACATTTTTCTAGAAAAATGTAAATTTAATGTAAACAATTCTGATAGACACAAAGTTTTTATGGAACTTCATTAGGTAATAGATAGCTCTATGAAAAAATGAACCGCCATTTCAGCTCCAAGGAGATGGGCATAAATTTAATTTAAATTTTAAAGTTAAATTTTACAGTTGTAGGACTACATCCCAGGATAATAAATTTAGCTTAATGGAGAGTCTTGAAGTCAGATTGCTCTAAATTGAAAAGGACAATGGGTATCTCTTTTTAGAAGAAAATGTAAGTAAAAGTTAAAATCCAAAAAAGATGTTGAGTATGTTGTAGTAATGATGAAAGCTGATTTTTTCAGAAAAGATAAAATAGCTGGAGTGAACCTAAAAGTATCTTCCTCTCTTTTTACCTAAAAGTATCTTCCTCTCTTTTTAGACAGCTGAAATGAATGAACGATTACAGAAAATGGGAGAGAGCTCCCTACGAAATTTCACTATGGACACAGAGATGAGCTTATACAACTTTGAAGGTGAAGATTACAGAGAAAAACAAAAGGTAATTTTTTGTAGCACATAAGACTTCAGTTTTGAGGTGCAAGCATAAAAGCCACACTATGAATGTTATGACTGTGAAGGTTTCTAGGTTCTAGAGAAGTAAAGAGCTACTGAAAAATTCACTTGACTCTGCCCGAGCATTAATATTCTGAATTTTTGTTAGATTACTTTCAGCTCCACTGTTTTTTTCATGGTAAAATCTGATAATATTGCTCAGATGTTATCTTTTCTGCAGCAAAACCACTGTGTTGCGTGCTACTATCCTGCTGCAGTCAGTATTATTTTGCTGTCACATATATCTGAGGGCCTGATAATGATTTTTTTATGTGGATCTTGGACTTGAGTCTGTTTATGCAGTGAAGAGTTGTCTTGGTAATGGCAGTTTTTCACTGGTATGTATAATAAGGCAAACAAACCCCTCTGGCACGAGCAGCAAGCAGGGGCAGGAGCCAGTCACCCTTCCGGCCGCAGGCGCCCTCCCCTCGCTGCAGTTCCGGGCACGGCCGGCAGGGGCGCTGCTGCTCCCGGCGGGCGGGGCGGGGGCGGGGCTGCCCCCGCGCCTGCAGGGGGCGCTGTGGCGCGGGCTCGGGGGGCACGCGGGAATGGCGGCTGGGCCCTGAGGGGAAGGGATGGCGGAGAGGCTTTGCTTCACAGGCCCGTGGGGCAGCCGGTCCCGGTGCCCCTGCAGGAGTCTTAGGAGCAGCAAGCTGGGCCGGCAAGGTGTATTGGCAGGCAGGGGGTGTGGGGCTACAATGTAGCGAAAGCCCAGAGCGGTGCCTGTGAAGCAGCGGGGATGGGACAGCGGCAGCTCCACTCCCAGCAGGGCAGAGAGGGGCGAGCTCAGGATCCCGGGCACCCGAGTGGATGGGGCTAGGCCCCTGTTTTAGTGAGGTAGGTGTTAATAAGGTCCCAGTTCAGTGGCTGCTCTCACAAGCTGAGGTTCACCCCATGGCAGAAGCAGCAGCTTGGGGCTGGGCTCTGGTAGCAGCAGCAAATTCCCTTCCCCAAGCAGCGACTCCGACCACCCTCCTCCGAAGCTGAGAGAGAGAGAGAGTCTGCACCTGCCCTAGCCTCATCTTTTACCAGCCCAATTCTCTAGGTATCTCTGCCCCTTGGAGGGAGATCCCCAGATAAGAGAAGTGCAACCAGATGCCCTCCTCCCTTGAGTTTGGCCATTTCTTTTTTTTTCATTAAGTACCCGGTCGTTAATGTTTCCTAGCAATTTATGGGGAAAAAAAACCCTCTAAGTAAAAAGGAACAAAAGGAAAGAAACCTAACGCCCAACAAGGTTTTAGTTGGTACATTGATTTTACCTAATAATAGAAAGGTCATCCATACAAAGAGGTATTACTCAGTCCCACAATGTTCCCTCTGTGTCTCTGTTTTGTACAAGATGTATAACGAGGATATCCTTAAGGTTTTACCTGCAATCAGATATGTGAATTCTTGCCCTTCTAACTCATGTTTTTTATTGATTTGGAAGAAACATTTAGAAAAATAAATTGTTTGATGAGAATATGGTACAGTGTGTGGGTATACACATAAAATTCTTCGTTTTGATAATTTAGTTGCAAGAAGTGAATTAAATACTGCATAATATGACATAACTTTAAGGATTTAGTTAAGATTAATTGATTGCTAATGGATTTTTCTCTGTATTGTAGCCTTTATATAGGTTATTCTTTATGATATTTAGAGGAGAAACAATTTATTCACATCACAAGAAATCAGAGAATTCCAAGTCTAAGTATGCAGCCCTTCCATTGTGTTTTGGTAGATGGAATCACAGGCCTACTTGGGTGTCTGAAATACTTAGAATACTGTAAAATAATCTATTCTTTCCACTTCACTGCCTTACTTGTGTATTATCTTTTAGGTGCTTAAATACTTGTTATAATCAACTATAATTTCTAGCTTATTTTTTTGAGCTCTATTGTAGTATCCAAATTATTGAGCACAATCATTAGATTTGCTGTGCAAAAATATTTCCTTTTTTGCAGTACCATATTAGTCATTATTCTTGTGACTTCAAACGGTTACTTAGGTAGCTTTTTATTCTGTTCTGTGTGTAGCTGAGCATGATGGAATGGATTGAGCCTCCAAAAAGAGAACGTAAAGCCAATTATGCAGTGGATGCTTATTTCAGAGAAGCCCTACGTGTCAGTGAACCAAAAGTCCCAAAGGTAAGAAGTTGGCAAGTATGGAAGGGTTTTATGTTATTCTTTTGTTCCTCTTCTCCCATGCTGCATCCCCTGCTCTACCCCTGTATATTTACAAAGTCATACATTGCCACTGCTGCTGAATTATGGTAGTTTACTTGCAGAAAAGTTAAGCTTCTATAATGTTACTGTATCTGTTTATTTTTGAAGGCTCCACGACCTCCAAAACAACCAAATATTCAGGATTTTCAGTTTTTCCCACCACGGTTATTTGAACTCCTTGAAAAAGAAATTCTGTATTACCGTAAAACTATAGGATATAAGGTAATGCATTTTTTTCTTCTTTTCAAATCAATGAAATGTATTTGTATTCCTTTTTGTAAATTCATTGCAACCTTGACTTGTTAAGTTACTGTGAAAGAAATAACTTAAAGCATCTATTCTTCTGTTTCTGTTCCACTGAGGAGCAGAAAAAATAATCTGTCATTCTTTCCTTCAGTAAAAAATCCATATCTGTGTAGCTTTGTGTTTTGTGGTGGATCCCTAACAATAAAATAGAGTAGAAAAAGGAAAGACAGTTCTGATGCTTCATATACTCAAAGTCAAAGGTTTTGACATGGGGTCTAAGGTGAGGAAAATTTGGTTAATATAAGATCACCTTTCCAGAGTATGATTTTTTCGTAAAAACTTTCATATGTCTTATTTAGAAAATAACTTAAATAATAGTGACTTTGTGTTGATATGAAAGTAAGTAAAATGAGATCAGTTTCCCTTGGATTTAGGTGTGATGTAAAAGGTTTAAAGGTGTGGAGAAGTCTGAATGTATTACTACTACAAAAAAAAGACAACAGACTTCTCTCTTCTCCTTTTATTTTTTCTTCCTACTGTGCCATAGCTGAATTTTTCCCTTTTCTCTGCTGACATTACTGGACAAGCAGTGAACAGATTCTGTTTTAATCTTGGTTATCCTTACTTGGACCAGTATTGATTGAGTAAACCAGATGGATTCTCTACTTCCAGCGAGACATGTCTGTAACTTGCTTTAAAAAGCCCCAGGTTTCATGACAGGTTGCAGCAAGAAAAAGAAATCACCTATAAAATGTGTTGGAGAATATAAAATTGACATACAAAGCAACAGATAGAAAATTGGTGCTGCCAGCGAGTAGAATTAATATTAGCAAAATGTAGTTCTAAGAAAAAGCAGGTTTTTTACAGTCTTGTTTGCAGCCAAAAGAATTTAATGGGGATTTCAGGACAGAATTAAGATAAATATGCAATTAGTTTAGGGAAAGAATCTGTTCAATTAATGTTCCAATGAAGAAGGATGATAGAATTGCTAATGTTCACAATATGCATGTAAAAAGAAGTGTTTCAGACCTGTTACAGAAACCTGTCAGCCTGGAAAGGTTGAACATGAACACTTACCTTAAAAGGTTACTATGACTGTTAACTGGTGGTAAAAGTGATAAATATAATTAAGTTTGTTTAGCTTTGAAATTGAAGTATAACTTCTAATCTGAAGAGAGTTTATTATTAAAATGGAAAACTGCCATAAACAATATCCGAAGGTAACCAATAGGCAGAGACCAAGCTTTATGTGTCAGTCTTCATTTAAACTGGTAAAGTCAAGAAGATTTCTTATATATTAAAACCAGCTTAACAATTCTTGTCTTCCACTGCTTTTTGCTATAGGAATAAGCAAGGTCTGCTAAACCTTTACTGGATACTGGTTTCTGACTTGTTTGCTATTGTGTGCAGCAGATTTGGAATTTAAAGGTCATAAATACTAAATTAGTCAGTGTGCAGAGGGACAGATAAAATTTTGTTTGTTCTTGTTTACATCAGGTTGTGTGTCTGGTCCTTACTTGGGCAGTGTGCATGGCTTTACAGTAAAACTGACAGAACTTAGTGTTTCACTGTAAGTTATAAAACATTGTAATCCAATGGATGTAGGAAGGCAGGTCCTTTGCTAGTGAAAAGTATCACTGAAATCAGACCTGTAACAGCTCTGCCTCTCACAACATGCTGAGGTTATTGTCTGCAGGAGTGGTGGGTTCAGGGCATAACGAACTTGGAACTTAAATCCAGTCCTATTTTTGGGAGGAGGAGTTTAAGCAATAAGAATCTATGTTGTACAGATTAGTGCTTTTAAAATGCAGTCTTTGAAATAACATTGCTGCATTACTGCTTTTTGATACCCCTGATTTTAGATCCCCAGGAATCCTGACCTTCCAAATGCAGCCCAGATACAAAAGGAGGAACAAAAGAAGATAGATGAGTCTATGCCTCTGAATACTGAGGAAAGTGAAGAGAAAGAAAAGCTTCTGACACAGGTAAAATAAAATCAGCTGAAGTATTTCATCATATGTTTTTGCTAGTATGGGAATATAAGTAATGGTAAATACAAACAGTAAAGCTATGCTGATGTTAAAGAACAGAGCACACGACATGTAATGATTTTGATTGGTTTTGCTTTGAAGGACCTTTCCTGTCCTTGAACAAGTTTGTATCTTAGTCATTTACTGTTTGTTTCCTTGAAAGTCCTTGAAAATTTGAGGCAACAGCTTGTATAATAGATGTACTACCCAGCAATACATGCAGAAATCCAATCAGTGGATTTCTTGTAAATGCATAAAGCTTGTATGTTTTTTTAAATCAAAAAGGGTTTGCATCAGGACAAGCCTGTGTCAACATACATGGTATGTATGCAGGTGTCTAAGGCATGTCACATCCATTAATTTTGTCACAGTTGACTTGTTAGACATGCTCTTTTTATACTGGGACTGAAATGCTGTCACTGACTAGTTTTTTGACCTTTTGTCTAATTATCTTGCTGAGTGAGCTTATTAAAAGCTGATGGTTAAAAAGAAAGGTGTGTCTCAAAGTAACAGGATTTTTTTGATTCATAAAATCTTCTGTAAAAGAATTGGGGATAGTGTACCTTAGAAGAAAACTGCAAGGTCACAATTTTACTCTTAATTTCACCTATGTATAGCAGAGGAGATATTTAAGCTGGGGCTGATATGCTTATCAGTACTACTGTTAATGATTAAAAAGAGATAGTTGTACTGAGTATATTAGACTCACTCAGAGCATGCTAATTGTGGATTGAGCTTATTCAGCTGGAGAACTGACAAAGTTTCTTGTAAATACATTTCTGTGATGAAAGAAACTCAATACACTACAGAGTATTGCCCAGGCATGTGATTGTCTTGTTTGTTCTTGGCATTTTCTGCTTTCCCTGTCTTTAAATTGTAATGTCTCTTTCTTGGATAATGTTTTTGTGCATTGCATCTCGCTTGTTCAGTTTTGGATTGATTTCTTTGGTACATAACAAATTCTCTGTTTGACAGTGCTTTAGTGTTTTTTCCATTTGATTGCATCTTTTTGGACTAGAGATCTCTTCTTGACATACTTATGCTTTCATCCAGCTGTTTGTCTGGTTCCAGGTTTGTAAATGTCTGAAGTAGGAGCTCTTACTTTTAGATACTTGCCCTGCTCTAAGAACTTGCAATAACACTTGCATTGGTGCACCTTGTACTCCTCTGAAGTGTGGTTCTTGTATCTGCAGGAGGGTGACTGTCACTGAGCGTGTTTCTTTGGAGAAGTATCACAAAAACTTCAAAAAGAAAGGATAAAAAGCTTTTACTAATGCACATGGAGTTATGCCCAAAAAGAACTCCTTAGACCTTTAATGATTCAGTAATAAGTTCTGTATAATGCAAGTTTATGGAAATCCTGAAAGACCATTAGCCACTGTAATTATGTGATGTTGCAGAGGAGCAAATGGTACATACATAAATCAAAATTTTGGAAAATGCTTACCTTTGACCTGATATTGCCTTCTTAATCTCTTGCTGCTTACAGGGTTTTACAAATTGGAATAAAAGAGATTTTAACCAGTTTATTAAAGCTAATGAGAAATATGGTCGTGATGATATAGACAATATTGCCCGTGAGGTGGAAGGAAAGTCACCAGAGGAAGTCATTGAGTACTCAGGTTTGTGCTATTTTGAATGTATTTATTTCCTAATACCAGAGTATTACTGTGATTTTTGCTACATGTTCTTTTAAAATTACAAGATAAGAGATTTTGGATGCATTTAAGTATTTCTTTTTCATAAAATGTGCAACAGGTTTTGTTTTTTCTTTCAGAAGACTAAATTCTATTAAAAAGGTTTATTTTGCAGCATATAACTAACACCTACGGCTGCCTTTAGCCCTCCTTAGTCAAGATTTAGAATTCGACATAGTTAATTATCACCGACAACAGGGACTTGTGAAATTGTGAATTTGTCATCTACTGCCAACGTGATTCTTTATGCTGTATCTCTGCTGTTTTACCTAGTACAGTGTATCTTTGTCTTTTGTATTTACAGAGTGCTTTTGAGATTTCTTCCTCTTTCAGCCTTGGATGTAATTTTACTAAATGCCTTCATAAAATCAACTTTGCAATATTCTTCCTGTAGTTAAAAAGGAAGAGCTCTGCAAGAGTTCCCTTCAAAGTGTTGAATTGATTTTACAATTAAATATGTTGCATGTAAATTTTATTAGAATTTTTACTAAGCCTTTACTTACAGTTAACTTTTAAAGACACTGAATAAAGAATCAGTGCAATCTTATTTTTTGGTTAGCCTAGTAAGCTGGAGAGCATTAGCTTACAGTTTAATATTTAATAGAAGTACAAGCTAATTTTTTTTTATTTTTTTTTGCCGGAGTATCTTAACTGTAAAGTTTTAAGTGCAGAGGAAAAGATTATATTCAACAATATTGTTCTGTGTTTTCAGCTGTTTTCTGGGAACGTTGTAATGAACTACAGGACATTGAGAGGATTATGGCTCAAATTGAACGAGGAGAGGCAAGAATTCAGCGGAGAATCAGTATCAAGAAAGCCCTTGATGCCAAAGTAATTATTCCAGTTTTTATTGTTTTCTGCAGCTGACTTCAGACAGTTCCTTCAGAAAATGAAAAATTGGGGATGAGAGTTCTGTCTTTTTATGCAGCATAGGTAGTATTCCATCTAGCAGTGATCCACAGTATCATGTAACAATTCCTTGATTGTTAACATTGATAATAAACATATGTTTATTAGTCCTTTTGTTTTGTGTTCAGATTGCAAGGTACAAAGCACCTTTTCATCAGCTACGTATTCAGTATGGAACAAACAAAGGGAAAAACTACACAGAAGAGGAAGACAGATTTTTGATCTGTATGTTACACAAGATGGGCTTTGACAAGGAAAATGTGTATGAAGAGCTGAGGCAGTGTGTGCGCAATGCTCCTCAGTTCAGGTTCGACTGGTTTATCAAATCCAGAACTGCAATGGTAGGTATCACTTACAGGGATTAGGGCATGACATGAGGTATCTTGTTATTTTTTTTAAGCACTGGTACATACAATTTGTTTAGGAAACAAATGCTGAAAGAATAACTTTGGGTTTTATTTTTGTTTCTATTTTTTAAAGTAAACTTTTGCCTTAGTACAGAAAAAACACAATACAACTGAAACACAGATTAGAAGAACTGTCAAACTGAAGCCATATATTACCCAGAGGGATTAATGCAGAGGTAGACTAAATTTAAAAATATCCTTGTTACTTTTACTGCAAACTGAGTGTTTTACCAAACAATGTTTCTTAAAATACCACTTCTTTAGAGTTGTTAGATTAATATTAAAGACTGAAAACATCTGAATAATATACTTGGAGAAGGAAGCAGTATTTTTTATATTTTTCTGACAGCATGAGGAAAGTTAGTGATTCACATAGAAATTAATCATTGAAGAAATAGGTTTAAAATGCACTTTGGGAACATGGACTAGCCCATGCAAGTGCTTAAATTTCTTTACAGATACCTTACTGAAAATTTTGTTTGTATTTAGAGAATATAATACAAGGTTGATAGCAAGTAGACCAGTACTGGAAATTTTAGAGCATAGCCATTCATTTTTAATTCAGTCATTAAGCAGGAATTGATAACCACAGCTTTAGTGGTTGCAAATATTAAGGTATGTAGACACCATCATCAGAAAACGGCATTCTTTCAGTGTTAAAAAGCTGTTGTATCTATCCTGAAATTTTTGCTCAGTTCTTTCTACTTGTTGTTTGTCTTCATTTCCTGACTTCAGGATTTATCTGAAAGAATATTTTTCAGAGTTCTGGATACTGTACTAAGAATAAATAAATCATAAGATAAAATATTTAAAATGTGTATTTGAACAGGTGGGTATATTTGCTTTTCCCAGTACTGCTTATGATTATGCAATACACTTTTTACTTGGTATTTCAGCAATTGAAGCATTTCTGAATAGTGTAGCAGTTAGCCCTTAATTAAAAAGAATTACAAGCGTTTCTTACTAAAATGTCTGTTTGAAGAAATACTGGATTTTAAAATGACGTCCATAAAGAGAGAAGCCTGCAATACTTAGTATATTAAGAAATTTATTTTAAGTTGCTTATGCAGGAATCCATTTAAATAAATCATAGAAATGTGTACTAGAAATTAAAAATGTAGCATAGTGTTTAATATTAGTCGATATATAGTTGTCCAGGGTAGAGTTAAATATTCAGTTTAAGTCTTGCACATCCTTATGTTCAGTATACTTTTTTTTTTTAATGGGATAGAAATAATTTGCTCAAGTGTAGAAATATGTTCTGTGATGTCTTAATGCTGAAACTGAGACACTGGGAATATAGTGAATCTTTTGGCTTAGGTTTTCTTTTAAAATTCTATCCATTAATAATTTTAGTTTTTCTGCTACTGTGATTGAAAAAGAATATTACAGAAATGTAAACTTAAAACAATCTTTCACTTTCAATGTGCATTTAATTTTCTGAAATGTTCTAAATTATCATGCTCTGTATGGCTTAGTAATGTAGTTGATATATTCTAATGTCCTGACATTTGTGGAGGTATTAATTTCTGTGGGTCCATTTTGCACTAGTTCGGTGATTATTTTTTTTGTAAAATGTGCTGGAAAATCACATGCTAAAAATAATAAAGTATAAATACAAACATTTATAGAGGAGTAAATAAGTTTAGTGAAAGTGGAGAAGGCTTCCTAAAATACTGAAATTCACACATGATCATTTACTCATATGAAACAAGATAAAAAGGGCAGCATAATTCTGAAAATGGCTTAGCAGGCTCTTTGAGAAAGCTTTGTGTTCTAACCACTAGATGTCTCTTGAATTCCATAAAAATTTCTAATTTATCTTCCATCTTATTACTTTTGTTTGTTCTCTCAGAGATTTCTCTTTAATTAACAAATTCTGCTTCACTTAATTATTTTATAATCAAATGGTTTACCCCAAATGCAAGTTCTTAAAGATACCATGAGTGCCTAATATTGTAATTTTTTTTCTTTTTAAATTAAGCACAGGTTGGGGGTTTTTTTGTTTGTTTATTTTGTTTTGTTTTTTAATTTCCGTCCGTGCAGGAAGAATGCAAAATATCATGGCAGTAGTGAGGCATGTATCTATTCTCTGAAGTCATAAATTATGCATATTCTCTTTTAGCTTTCTGCAAGCACTCCCTGGCATAAGACAAATGACTCCTTAGTAAATACAGAAATACCCAGGCCTCTGGACAGAGCTGAGGGCTGCCTTTGCTCCCAAGTCAGCATCTCTGCCTCCAGCCATGTGGAAAGCAATGGTTTAGTGCTCCTATTTTATTTATTGCAATTCAGGTCTTTATAGCTGTGAGGAGGTGAACAAAGTACAGATACTCTCTTTCCATCCGAAAAAAAAAAGGTATCAGGCCACACAGAATAAAAACTCATCTCTAAAAGTCCAAGGCATTTTTAAATAAGTGTATTTTCATAGTACTAAAATGGAATGCAGCAGTCCATATTGAAATTTCAGTAGCTTTAGTGCAGGATTTGTCTCTCAGATTATTTTTCATGGTAGATGTACAAGCAACCTGTGTTACTGTCAGCTGATTTTGTGCTTTTCCAAGAATCTTGTTCGTGAGTCTATCTTCTGTCCACAACAGATGCTTTGGAGCAGTAGTCCATCTGGAAAGTCTAACCATGAACCTGAACACTTTATAAATGTATGTATTTATGCAAGCATTTGTCCCCAGGAAAGAGAAGGATCTTTCTGAGGGCCTTAGGCAAGAGGATCAAGATTATTTCTTAGTCTGATTAGTTGCTTGTTTTGAGTTTAACTCAATCCCATTTCTCATATGTTAGAAAAAAATCCATGATTATCATCCTTGATGATGATGATGATGAAGATGAAGGAGCTTGTCATCACTTTTTACCTCAGTTCCTAAATCTGAGTGCAATGTACACAAATTTAAATGATGTAAAATACTTCTGGCATATTGACAATCCTCATTCTATTTTGGTCTTTTTTCATCTCTGTTCATCTGTAGAGTGTAGGTTTTTGGGACAAAGACTGTCTTATTCTGTGTTTGGGTTGTGATATATATATTGGGATGGCTTGAACTTGAGTTCAGAGTTGTTGCTTTTTTATATGAAATTTGTTGTTTGGGTGCAATTTGAGGGCGTTTATTAATTTAAGTCAGAGAGTATTTTAGCTCCAGAAGGACTGTCACATACCAGGGCACAAGCATGGCACCCTAATTCATGGTTTAACCTTCACTGGAGTGTGGGGGGTTATTGCTACAGGGATGTGATAAAAGCGATTTATTACAGTACTCTGTTGGTGAAGCTAGAAGCATGACGCTGGAACATTTCTGGAAGGGAGTTGTAAAGAAAAATGTGCTGAGGATTTTTTCATGTGTGTCTGATCAAAAGAATTCAGGTGGTGGTAGGATTCTCTGTGTCCATTCTGAACTACACAGTTTATGCCCAAGGCCATGGAGCAACCTTTGTAGAGGAGTCTGTGGAAACCATAAAACTTAAAGAATGTGGTTAAGCTTGAGGGTTAGAGCATCTCAAAGATGAGTCACATGCTTGCCTGTTCGGGAAGGTTCAGGGTCAGGAAAGCTCAGAGGCTGCATCTTAGCCGTTACCATGATGGACCATGATGGCTGAGGCAATATCCAGCTTAGCTGTGCCGAGAAAATAAGGTCACTTGTTCACTTCATTGCAAATGGACCCAGTGCAGGCTAAGATACGTGCTTCTAGGTAATTCTAGGATAGGCTATGTTTCAAAAATGGCTTCACTTAGTTTAGCAGAGATGAGACATATTTTTTGTGCTTTGTTTTCATCAGAAGAGAGCTTCCTGATTTGGAAAGAAAAGCCCATGGAATTATATTCTCGATAGTACATAGAATATACAGAATAATAATAAAAATAGGGACTGTTAGGTATTTTGTAAGACATCTTTTTCTTTTAAATGGTGTACAAGAAATTATACAAGTCAAGTGAGTTCTATTAAGCAAGCCAACCATTAGTAATTGCAATACAGATATTTTGAGTTGTATTGGATATACTTTTTAATGTGTAAACAACATTATGGCATTTAGTCCTGATGGCTTTCAGATGTCTTGCAAGTCTTGATGTTAAAAGCATTTAGGGCCTACTATCTCAAGTTCTATAAAAATACAACAGTGAGTTCACAATTTAAGACTGAATAGAGTTTTGGCCAATTTGCAGCTCTACTGTGTCTTTTCACCCAAAAAAACCCCCACTGTAGTCTGTATGCCACAGAAAAGTATTGCTTATAGATAGCTTTGCTTCCTTTTCTCTCTTTAAAGATATACTTGAAGTCCTCTTTCTTAAAATCTTGCATACTATGCTGGCAGGCTGTAATTTGCTTCATTAACAAAGATGAAAGATCACATCAGTCTTTGGGATGTCAGTCTGGAAGACAGAATCCTGAAAACTCCTTGTCAGGAGGAGAGAAAATCCTTTTCTGTTTCTAAAGGTTACACTGAGGGAAAGACAGATAATAGTAACTGAGCTAATGATTAGTATTATTGAATATTTAAGGAAAATGTAAGTGCTTTGAAATTAAAGAATTTTGAACATACAAGAAGCAAGAAAAGCTGTATAATTTACTTAAAAGTTTGATGTGTTCTCTTTCCTTAGGAGTTTCAGAGGCGCTGCAATACTCTCATATCATTAATAGAAAAAGAAAATATGGAAATTGAGGAAAAAGAAAGAGCTGAAAAGAAGAAAAGAGGAGCAAAAGTTACAGCAGTATGTTTAGCAGCACTTATTTTACTTCCAGTGGGGTAGAATTCAATTATATATTTTTTTAGATTAAACTGAAATATTTGTCTATTCACAGCTCTCCTAGATTTGCTTAGGTAGGTATTCCCAATGTTTAGTACTTGGGGGCCCTTTTTTTGTTTTGTTTTGGTTTTTTTCAGAAAACTTTTGTTTAAGTAGCAGAGAAAGACTTCTTAGAGCGTTGCACTGCCTACTTTCTTCCTACTTACGTAGATCACATGTTGCTTCAGTTTCTTCTCAGATATTTTTTCCTCCCCTGCATAGTAGTTGCTGGAAGGAGAAATTAAAGTGCTGTTTTATGTTGAAGGGTTGTCATCTTTAGAACAGAATTGTGTATAAGTCAACGTTCTGATCTTTTCATCCAATGGTATGTGTGATGCCTGCAGCACTGAGACAGTGTAAAGATTTTAAGAATATAAAAAGGGTAGGAGAATTAAGTGTCTACATCAGGGATTAATATTTGCCTTTCCATTATATCCTACAAAGATGAACTGAAATCTAGAATGCATTGGTGTTATACATTCCCTTTTGAATAGTCAGTTATGTATTTAATTTTTTTGTTTTTATAATGCTATCATCTTGTTAAATTTATACTTATTTTTTCTCTTTAGTCACAGAAGAGAAAAGCAGATTTGGCTGCTGAAAACTCTGGAAAAAAAGATGCTAAGAAAATGAAGTCATGAACCTGAAAACTGAATGCTAAATATTAAACTGCCACGTTCTTCACTCCATCTATGTATATTAATTGGCAACTTCTTTGTATTCATGGTACTCTTCCCCAAGTCCCATGCTTTAATTTTGCAAATTTTGTATCCTTTACAATGCCTTTCTTTACCTAAAATGTGTAGCTTTATATCTTATGCATTCCAGTATTTTTGTGTACTGTATTTTGTGAGTTTCATGTCTTTGGCAAAATTCACTCAGTTCTTGGTTTTCTGAAGCTTGTGCTGAGGTTTTAGCTTTTATATGTTTTATAAGCTGCTGCTTTGAAAGAAAACCTAGATTCTATAGCTGTATTGTTGTTGTTTCATATTTTAAATTTATATTGTTGTTGGAAAATAAACGGACTTAATTATTTGAAGAGAAATATACTTCACCTTTGTTTTCCCTATCCTCACTCCCTTTTTTGCATAGCTCCATTTAGAGAGAATGTTAAAGTCTGTATAATTGTGCCTTCATCATCAATCAGATTTTTTTCAGAGGAGCACCTAGACAGGACCAGGAGCATGACAGAGCAAAACCTAGACTGACAACCTTGTTTGCTCTCTGCATTAAATGGACGTTTTCTCTGAAATTTTCAGAAGGAAAACCAGCAAATACACACTTCTTGTTTTTCTTAATCAATGATTTCTGCTGGGCTACATGCTTAAACACAGAGTGAGGTTTTTCTCAGAATGGCCTGCAGATGAAAGCTTTTCTATGACTCATAAAAGGAAGTAGTTCACAGCTTCTGGTTGTTTAAGTAGCAAACAAAGTAATTCACTTTCTGGTTGGTAGGTTCCTCAGCTCTGCTGCCTTGTGCTGAATGATCTTTGTTGCTCTAATTATCTCTGCTAAAGTTCTTTTACCTTTAATTCAACGTGTCAGTCAGAAGCAATGGGGATATGTTATGGAGTGCTCTTTTTTAGTGTTTCTATTTTAATGAAGGGATGAAAGTGTTGGATGTATGATTTTTGACTTTGCAAGAATGGCCTTTATTAAGCAGGTTCACAGTTCCTGCTCATTTCGGAGTCTGCCTTTCCTGGATCAGTAGAACAGTGGCTGTGACATCTGATGTTTTACTTTAATGTTCTGTCTCTGATCTGGTGTTTTGTACAGACCTTGCTATAGTGAAACATACCCTCATAATGTCAGGTCTAGATTAATGCAGTGCGCTTTACATGGTACTTTCCTTGAAGACTACTTGTCAACTTCTTCTAGTGCAGTTTGCTTCCTTCAGTGGTTTGAGGTGTTTTGAAATCAAGAAACCTCTTTACTCTTTTTTGTGCTTTGCATTGGCTAACTTCTTCTGTGTTTGTAAAATATAGGACTTTATAAAATAAAGGTCTTGAGCTTTGCCCGTATTCTTCTATGTCATTTTAGATATATTGGTATATCTTTGAAGTTTTTTGGGATTAGTATCTCTTAAGTTTGATGTGGAATTTCTGGCTTTTTTTGTAGTGTCTGTTAAAGGTTTGGGGCAAAATGGGTGTGATGATTGGTTGAGCATTTCAAAAGATAATTCAAAAGATTAGGTTATGTATTTTGGAGTGTAACTTTTGGCCAGGAACTACATTAATTATTTCACTGGGCTTATATTTTTAAGACTTGATATTTGTTCATCTGATGAGTAGAGAGGTGCATCTGATAATGACAGGGCACAGATTCCAGGCAGGAGATTGGTCTTAGGAGTCAGAGCATGCTTTTAAATGACTGCAACCCAGGTGGGATTGGTGTGCTCAGGAAAGAAGCATGTCTCCTCAGAATGTAGTTCTGGTATTGGAGCAGTTAACATCCTGCTTTATTCTTGGGAGGAGGACATCCCATGTAATTGTGGAGAAAGGCTGTGAAGCTACATGCACATATAACCACAAATCCCTGGAGCATTGCTATTAATAGAGAGAGGAAGATGCCTTATTTTCATTTGCATTTTGGCTCATCAGCCACTCACTAAGTTTATGGCCTGAAATGATAAAAACATGTTAAAAGAGATGAGAAGTAAAGGCTGAAAGAGCCAGTTGAAATGTTTATGGAATTACGTGGCTAGGTCTAGAGCTTATTCTATTGCTCCTATTTAGCATTGGATGAATATTTTAAGTCTTGAAATAAGTGTTTTCTGGTTTTGTTTATTGTAGATTAACTTTGTTTGACTTGCATGGTTTTGTGCATCCAGTTTTTCTGTGTTGCAAAGTGTATGGAAAGTCTTAAAATGGTAATATCTCAACATGTTCTTTTATGCAGATTTCTTGGTTTGAGTTACCACTTGAGTTACTGTTCATTCATCTCAATGGCATGATACACAAACCATATAGCTAAAGATAATGCAATTGTTCTTTCAGATCTTATCCCTTGATCAGACAGCTTCTCTGAAGAATGATAGATTCTCCCAGGAACTATCTGTTACCTCTTGCAGTCTGTAGTCCCTAGTTAAACTGAATGTGCTGTTGAACAAGAGTCCTTGAGAGCATTTGAACACTATAAACCAGTTCCTAGGGGATTGAGCCTTCCTATCCATCATGTGATAACTAAAGAAAATTGCCAACAGCTGCTGGACAGGATTAAAGGAAAATGGATCTTTCTTTTCCCTTTTTCATTCTTTCAGCTGCAGATATCAACACAGTGTGTGCCTAGCAGTATCTTAAATTATATGCTGCTGTGACTCAAAATTAGGTGACAGAAATGAAAGAATCTTCCTATTTTTAACTGCTGATTTCTTAGGCAAGGAATACTGTTCATAAGAAATTTGTAAGCACTGAATGTTATGCGATAGAAAACTTACGAAAAATTTGGGCCTTTAGGCAATTTTAGAGTTGCCAAAAATGCTGCAAGATAAAACATTTTGAAAATTAATTTAGTTTCTTTTCAGCGGACAAGTTAAATTTGATTGTGTAAACATCAGGCTTGAAGAAAGTCACCTAGCACCTTTGACTCACCAGGCAGTTGCATATAACGTCCTGGGAGAGGTCACAGTAATTGTGTTGGTTACCTTTTCACATTTTCATAATTTCTGACTTACTAGTTCTTTTATTTTTGAGTTATGTTAGTGATGACACCAAAAAAGTAATGCTGCTAACCACCTTCATGGTATGTAATTTTACTTTGTTATAATGACACAGAAGAAATTAACTTTCTTCTTGCTGGTAATATTAGACCATCTTTAGATGTTGGTTTGCATAAGTGGTGTTACTATACTAAAATATTAATTAATAATTTTTTTCTAGTAGATTAGCTTTGCTTGTTTGATTTAGTGCTGATGCTTGTAAGAGGTTAAGAAAAAAGCAGCTGTCACTCTTTGAGATGATGAGCAAGGAGTACAGTATGCAGAAATTAATCAGCATCTCTCTAAGTGTCTGATGGTGATGCCAAGCTAATTTTTGCTTTTATATATCCTTCATATAGCTACAAAACTACAAATATATATACAAAAATTAGCTTGGCATCAATAGAAATAATGTTGTTGTGCAGTGCCTGCAGTTCCTGCTGTGTGCAGCTGTGTTACAGGCATTCTCTGTACCATGCCTCCTGCCCACGTTCAGTAGAGGGATTAAGTACATTCAGTGAGGAGAAATTAATGCTGAAGCGTTACAGGTTGAAAAAAGGGGGAATTTTGCAGTCAATATTAGTTTATGTGAATACAAAATGATGAGGTTGATGCACACATTGGCACCTGTGATGCTGGAAGGGATTGATTCCAACTGTAGTTCTGATCTGACTGAAGAGAGGTTGACATTTGTTACATTTTAATTAACTTTGTCTGGTCCACACACTTAATTTCAAGCATGTATGTAAATGTGTTGGTGGCTCATAGTTCTAATGTTTGTTATGTTCTTTTTCTGAAAGACTTAAAGTTGAACTTAGTTTGCATATTTTGAAATGTAATGTACTCTTGAACTGCATTTGCATGGTATCCATCCTTTCATGAGAGCCTTAATAGGAGTAATATTTGCTGCCTCAAAGGTATGTTGGTGTCGTGTTCAGTCGTGTTGTTCAAGATAACTTCTGAAATTTTTCAATCTAGGATTTGTTTCTTAAGTTGTACATATATGAAAATAAAAGTTAATATGAACCTGACGTCTTCTGGTCATTCTGGTACATACCAGAGGGGATGTACCATACAACAGGGGTATGTTACTTGGATACTTTCAAGACAGTTTGATTTGGTTTTGTTGCTCTTGTGCCTCCCATAACCTTCAGGCCATTGTGGCTGAATGTAAGGGGAGATGTGGCTGTTCCACATCTGCTTTCAAATGATAGTTTCTTGCGATCTGGAACATAGTACCTATGTTTTTGTGACAGCCTTGCCTGTGTTGTCTCTTAGTACGGTGTTACACAATGTTTGTTGATCCTATATAAAGTATATTGCTGGTTCCCTTTTATTTTATACCTCTGGTGTCTTCCTGAAATGAAATACTTTGGAGCTTAAGTCCAGTTGATACAATAATAGGAACCATGAATTTTGTTGTTGTTGATCACTAGTAGCATTGCTAGATACTGTGTTTGGTGAGGTGCATGCTCTAAATGAATGGGTTTTTTTCCTCAAGATAACTTAAAAAAAAAGGATAGACTGGAGGACCAGTTTCTCTGGTGTTGGCTAGTAGAAATTATGTCTGCTCCAGAGTAAACTTTTGATAGACCTCACACTTTTTCAGGTGAGACACCTAGACCAGGATGAAAGAGCTGGGAAAGGATATGTGCTTCCAGCTTACCTGGTCCTCAGTAGCAGCCAAAAAAAATTTGGGTTCACTACAAAAGCTATAGTTCTTCCATATAGCTTTGTTTCCTGGTAGACTGAGCAGGATCACATAGCTAGTTTCTACTTGCATATTCTCAGGGGTTCACCAGCACAAAGTACTGTTTTCAGGATTTTCTTGGAAGCAGTACCTGCCAACCCCCCTGGAGGAGATACTCTGTTGATGCAACAAAACTGGATGGCAACAGTGATGCTGTCTGCAGAGCTACTCAGTGGCTGTGGAGTTTGGTGTTGACACAGGATGATTGTTCTCATGTGCTCTGTTGTGGGAAAGGTCAGGCTGTAGACAGCTTCTTAGCAGTTTCTTGCTGTAAGAGGACAGACTGAAAAGTCATCTTCATTTATCTTCTCATTTGCTAATTAGGTAGACACTGCTGAAGGCCACAAAATATTAAATACTATCCATCAGTTTGGTAAATGGCATTTGTTATGTGTTTTCTTTTTTTTTTAGCTTAACAGGTGGATATTACTTGAGAGATGAGTTTACATTGAGTGTTTTTGTTACTTCTGTTTCCTTACAACTGTAGTACTTGCATTTTCTTAAAATTACTATTTTCTAGATGCCTTGATTTTCATGTCTTTGTTCACGGAGGGCTGTTGGTCAGGATTTTTTTTTTTCTTTTTTTTTTAATTAACTTAGAAAGGGTGTTTTAAAACCTGGGTGAAGGTGTGGGATGATGTTCACTTCAGGACCCCTGATGCTACAGGGCACTTTTAGCCTAGGTGTTCGTACAAGCATTTGTGTCTTCCCTGCCTAGTCTGCACCACCTCCCTTTGCCTTCAGTCAGTTCTTCTCAAAAAACCTCAACCTGCTGTGGCTTTGTGCCTGCCTAATTTCTGCTCTGGGTGGCAGGAAAAGTTGTCTGTCCCTCTCTGTAGGGAGGTGACACTTGTGCCTGGTCCTTAAGCTGAATAAGACAATTTATTGGCTTGGAAGCTTTGAGTGCCCTTGTAGGATTACTAATATGGATGGTTATTTCCATTCAGTGTCCTCTACCCTGGCACAAAGGGAGCTGTGGCTTGCCTGATGTTCCCTTCTGCTCCACAGTCCATGTAAGGCTGCCCTCGGTTACCATGCCCTGGCTGGAGGCTGCAAACCCAGACACTTAATTGCTGTGCTGTGGAGTCCGCCTGACCTCTGGACACATCAGTTGGACCATCCTGGAATTTGATGCTAAGCTCTGCTGCTGGACAGTGATCATGAGGCTGGAAAACAGAGGTGGGAGGGACAAGAAGTTGCCAGTTGTTATTACAACCTGCTTTAAATCATGACTGGTGTTGGGATGGAAGAGAGGTGAAGTCAGGACCAGGAAGATGCACAGGTATGTGATGCTCTCTTAGCTGTGACTAAACCTTTGCTTCTAGGCCTTATTTCAGATCCTGCTGTGTCAGTTGGCATCTTGGATATTTTCATGTGGAGGCTTCTTGGAAAGCTGTCCAAATTAACAGATGGGGTGTCTTGGCACAGTGCCCAGTCCCTGTGCAAGCCCTGCTCCCACAGCAGGCTCCCCATCCAACATTTGAAATGGGGAGCAAAAAGGCTGAATCCTGGAAAAAATTGCCTGTGCTAGGCAGAGATGAGAGCTGGGCTGCAAAAATCTGTGTGTAATTGATTGGAGATTGATGGCTAAATATATTTATTTCTATTGCTAGTAAGTAGAAATTGAAAGTAAAGCCACTGTAACTTGCTGCCTGAGTGAGTGGAATTACGAAGGCACGGGAACTGTCCGTGTGCCTCGTGTGGAGTGCAGCTTGTGACGGCACTGTTGGTTGGGTTGTGCTCCTTTCTGGCTTTCCCGCCTGCAGTGCTCCCGTGTTGTTCAGACATGTTCAGACCCCAGGTGGTGGTGTTGGATCTGAAAGGAGGAAATGTGAAGATGGAGAAGGTCCATTCACTGTGAACAAGGCCAGGGGTATGGCAGTATTGAGGTGCTCTGTGCAATTGCTTCATTTTTGTGTTGACTGGGCTGTAGTCCAGCTGTCTCCTCAGAGCTGCCATTCCTTTCCTAACATACATGCAAACTGCCTGGCTGGCTGGCTAGTTGCCATGTAAGAGGTGATTTGAGGAGGCCTTCCCATCCAGAAGTCACATTACGTTCAACTTAAAAGGTGTCTTACCAAAGTTTAAACTGAGATACAGCTAATGTGGCACTCAATGAGACACTCGGAGCCTGCAAGGTCTGTGTTGGCTTTGTATTAGAGCACATTCAGTGTCTGCTTGAAGGCAGGCATGGCTGCACCACAAAAAGCAGGACTTCTCTTGAGGGACTTGGTATTAGAATTCTGTTACTGTAATGAAAAAAAACAAATCAAAAACCGTACCCTTTAAAAACATGTCAGCATTAATTTGTGGCTTCTATACATACATATCTCTGAAATAATTTTACTTACTTACGTTACAAAGGATTGATTAATGTTATGTGATTGAACATGTGGAAGAGGTACAAGAATCTTTTTCTTAAGTGTTGGCCCTAGAGACTCAGTATTTTCTTTCAATGTTCAAAAAGAAATTTAATTTTAGATTTTGTGATACTCACTGGTAATTAACTGCTCCATGTACTGCATCTTACTATGCTATGGGGCTGAAGATTTTCTGTTGGAAATGAAAATCAATTTCAACAAATTTGGTTGTTGTTGTCTTATTAGGTTATGGTACTCAATGTAAATTAAAGTTTTGAATTTGTCATCAATCAATAGATGCAATTATTGATTTGGGATGTATGAGGTAAAAAGTGAATAAATAAGGTTTTCTCTTTGTTTTTATAACATGAAAACATGTCAAAGTTTATTGAGCTACAAGTTACTTTGTAGTGAACCTTAGGCAGAATCAGAAACATAAGAGTAATGCTAGTCTATTTATTTCTTGGGTGCTGTAGGATTTTCTTAAAATGCTGGTGTAAGGCATCCTGGTTTAAAAGTTTGTTTAGAAGCCTGGGGTGCAAGGATTGGTCTGATCCCAGGTCCCAGTGCCCATCCATATTGTACACAGGCAAACCCATCACCCTTCAGAAATCAATGTCTCTGCACAGAAGGCTCTTGCAGTGTTCAGTGTATCTGGAGGTGGGCAGAAAGTCTTTCTCACTGGAGGAAACTAAAAGTAATATGGAGCTGCTAACACCCTATTGATACACCCCACACAAATCAGCCCTATCTTCTGGATTGGAATGAAACTACTGATTGCACTCTAACTTGTTCCTGGAGTTTGGAGTGGATGTGCGATTCCTTGCTCAGAACTAGATGTTCTGGTGTGGGCCAGATCAGATGAAGCAATGTGGGAAGGCTGTCACTCCGAGCCCACCCACATGTGTGGGAGAGCTGAGAGAAAGCTCCTCTGTAATTGGTGCAGCAGGATGGGCAACACAGCCTTGCTCAGACTCTGGTAGTGGATTATGTACCTCAGTTTTCTGAGTTGCTCTTGGTTAAACAAAGTTTCTTACAGCCTGGGATCAGCAGTGTTGCCAGTTTCTCTGCATTAATAAATTATTTTTAATTTAAAGGGCTTTGAGGGCTTTGTTTAAGAGTTGCTGTAAAAATATTTTTCTCATCGGGAATTAGCTATAGTCATAAAAGTTGAGAAAATTCAATTTTTTTACTGCTTTCATGGTCTTGGGCTGTTGCTTTTAAAAAAAGAGAAAAAATATCAGGAAGAGTTGGTTGAGGACATAGATCACTTGATCAAATGGATGCAGACCTCAGCTGTCAGGAAACCAATTAAAATAAAGGACAAAATAGATAGTTTTGTCAGATGGAGACCACATTCCTGTGGGACTTGAGAGGATTTATATCAATCACAGCATCAGTAACTGCAGATTGTATGTAGCAGGGCATATGCAAACACTATAGTTTCTATCTTATATAGGTGGAAATAGATACACATATCTTGTCAGAGCGGTATCAGAAGGAAAAGTCATTCATTAGAATGAAATAAAAACAGTGTTTTAGAATTGAAGTGACTCTTAAAACCCAAGATCCCCTGGGAAAGTCCTTGGCTGCTGTGCCAGGTCTTTATTATCCTGCTGGAGATACTCTTTGCTGGTGTGAGTGTTGAGTAGAACTTCACAGTGAACCCATGATTTTACTTTTAAATGTGGTGACACAGTCCAGCCCACTTTGTCTCTGCTCACTGCTGGTGGACTAGAGCCTAGGTTGCCTGGAACTGTGGACACAGATACCAGGACTGGTTTGAATTTTCTGTTCTTTCCAATTGTTTCTTTGGTCAAATTCAGCCGTATTTCTCTGGTGTGGCTGTAGAGAATTGAGCGTCTGGTGTCTAGATATAATATCAAGAATGATGTAGGAGTGACAGTACTTTCCAAGTGTGAGGTCTCATGTTCACCTGAGTTGGGTAAAACCACCAAGAAGCAGCAAGAGAACATCTGTGCTCATACACAATGGACTTGTGCAGCCATGGCAATGGCAAGGAATTGAGTAAGAATGAAATGTAACTTCAGCTTGTTTGAGTCCCAGGTTGTGCCTGCAAGATTTGTGTCAGACAATGAAGGAGAGCAGCAGCCTGGCACTCTGAACTGGGACATTGCCATGCTCTTCTGTGTCTCCTGAGACTGCAGCAAGCTCCTTTCTTTGCAGACTCTGTTGTTTCCTCTGTTAAGGTCTGTTTATGTATTTCCTTTAGAGGGAGGATGGATATTTATCTCTGGGTTATGGTAGCACTAAGTGATGAGGGCTATGATCTTGGATAGGGTCTTGAGGTGCTGCTGTAATATTAATAAGAGCCTTGTAATAATATTCAGAGTCTACAGTTCTTTCAAATTCATGGCTGTTCTGAGTAGTTCACAGTATCAGGGCTGTAGCTATATATAAAAATTAGTAATTGATCTGCTTTCTATTGAATAAATGACATGCTGGTAGAATGATTAATGAATAAAAAAATCATGAGTGTCACTGGCACACAATTGGAAATCATCATTCCCTTAACAAATTTTTTTCTAGTTGTGTTTAAGTTTCAGTTGGGAATTACAGTTTCACTAATTTAACAAAACCACCTGATAAATAACTCAAAATTTTTTATAGATGTCTATTAAATAAATCTATATTGAAGTACCAAGAAATGACACTTGTAGAAGAAACATTGCTGCAAATAATGAGAAAATTGCAGATGTACTTTATACCTCTTCTGAAAATCAAAAGGTCTCATAAATACAGTCTGTAAAAATGTCTGTGGAAGAGTTAACGTAACTGTACAAGCAATAAGCCTGACCTTTCAGTGTAATTTATTTTAGATTTGCTCAATCCTTTTTTATTAAAACTAGCACATCTGAAGCAGAATTAAATCCTAGTATACCAGCTCTGTGATTGTATACATTTTTCTCTGCCATGGCACACATTATTAAAAATTACTTTGTTTCATATTGGTTAATGCAATCAGGGGAGTAAATGAAGTTTTCTGGTCTTCAGTAAAGACAGAAGCATGTAGCTTCTATCCTTAAGAGCAGTTTAAATTGTGAGGATCAGCTGAGTTCCAGCCCTGCAAAAATGAGTTCAGGTGTTTCCTCTGTGGTGGTAAGACCCAGGTCCCCATCCCTTCCCAGTGTCTGCACTGGTCCGGGACCAAGTTACACAGAACCAGCTGCTTTAGATGTTTTTGTCTTAGCAAAAATATTTCTATAAACTAGACACCACATCTTGTTTCTGCCTCCTCCACAGTTCTGTGTTCCAGTGCAAAATCATCAGTTACCACCAGTGCAGCCTTTTCTTGTTTATCTTGCCTGAGATGGCTCAGATGCATCTTTGATATAAACAAGGATGTGTACTCATAGGCATCCCCTGCCTGTGTTTCATCCCTCTTTTTCAGAAGAGTGTTTTCCATGCTGGTGTTGGTGTTTGCTCCAGCAGACAGCAGCTATGAAAGTGCTCCTGTATTTTCTGTCCTTGTGTAGGTTTTACGTGCTTGCTTTTTCCTCCTCAATTTCTTGCAGTGCAGCATTGGGTTGGATTGCAAGAAGGGGATTTAGATGGAGCCAAGCATTTTTTTGTGGTTTAAAATCTGTCTAGTGCTTTTTAACTGACCAAGATCTACAGCACTTTGGAGTATTTATTGCTCCTATTTAATGGGCTGTTTACAATTTCAGGACCATCCTCAGTAGCCTTGCACAGCAGATTTCCATGCTGATGACAAGTTTACGATGAGTAATAAGAGCTGACACATTTTGTGTGCACAGGTTAATGCCCCCAAATCAAGTGCTATAAATTGTTGTGGGTGGGTAGCTGATGCAAGAACCTGTTTTTCTTTTATACAACATCATAGCAAGATTTGGAAAACACAGTTCATTTCATGCTTCCTCTACTCATTGCAGGGAAAGTTCAAGGTTGCCTTTTTCTTACCCTCTCCTATCTCATGTGCATAGACTGGGAGAGAGGTATGTGTAGAGCTATTCTGAAAGGATGCATGTTTCCGCTGAAGATCAATAGATCACGTGGACACAGGTCGAGATGTGGTGCAAGAAAGAGCAGAGTTTATTTTTCTTCCCAGGATTTATAGGCTTCTTACCATGGCCAGGGATTGGATGGTCAGGATAACACTTTCCCACTGCACTGGTCATGAGAAATGCCCATCAGAAGACGTGTAACAGAAAGAATGTACACATATCTATGTTTTCAGTTACTGTCCTGGGAAAGTCCTTAGAAAACTATGTTAGCAAGCTCAGAAGCTGAGTTTTCAGGGCGACAATGCACTTTGTGGGAGAAGGTGACCAGAACAGCCCCAGTGCAGCTCTTGGTTCCTCTGAGGATCACATTGGTGTCTGCAGCATGAGTTTAGGAGGCCCTGAGGCTGGGAGGATGCAGTAGCCTTTCTGCATTCCCTCCAGTGTCTCCCCTTCCTGCAGAGCACTGTGTTCAGTGCATCTGCTCTCAGTGACTGTCTGCAGTCACTGTCTGCTTTTATTGCTGCTTTGGCTCTGCTAAGGTCATCGACAGAGCAGCCTTCCTGAGAGGGGTAGTGGTCCCCCTTAAACAAAGTGTCTCAAGTTCTGGCCTTTAAAACAGTGTTTCAGTTTGGGAAATCCAAAGTAACCTTTTGGTTTTTAAAATGCATTAAGTGTGTTACGTCACAGGAGTAAAGTAACTCAATATGCACATCAGGTAGGGAATGAGACCTCGGGCAGTGTTATTGGCAGTGTGGGATTACATAAAGGAAAATGGCTTATTATTGCTTATTTCCATCTGCCCACAGCAGACTTTTCCAGGTGCAATGTGTTTCATCTGGTGCTTCTGGAAATGCTCCAAAACAGCAGTCTCCTAGGCTTTGGGACTGTATATATTTCTTTTAGAGAAAGCCACATATATGCAAATAGGAAGAAAAGGATAAACTTTTAAAGGAGAGCAGCCTATTCATCTCTGAATCAGACCTGAGCTGGTTCTTTTGGGTTATAAATGCTCCTTCAGCATTCACTTGGAACAATTTTAATTCTGGTGACAAGCAGTGAGCTAATAAGCCCCAATGTCAAGAAATATGTTGTTTTGTTACTGAACAATTGCATTACAGTCAGGTGAATAACAGACTTTATGGAAAGGAAACTCAGGATGCAGGAGGGTTAGCTGCTCACTGCACTAGCCCAGTCCTTCACCTTACCACTAAACCAGTCAGTAGTGTTAACTTGAAGTAAAGGCACAACTATGAAACTCATTTCACATGGACCATTGAACATTAGATATTAAAAAAATCTTCTGTCTGTACCTCTAAATGGAATCTGAACCAGTGACCTGGAGGTGAAATTCTCTCCTGCAACTATCTGGAGCCTGCAGAGTTTGTTTCATCCCACAGAGCACTTTTTCTGTATTGAAAAGCAAATTAATCTGTCACTGAGACTAATCCTACTTGTCTCAGAAGTAAACAAAATTTTCAAATGTAGAGGGGCTATTTGAGATGATATTTACATTCTGAGTCAGAATGTCAGAAAAAAATGTTTGCATCCATTTGGTTATGGTTTTTACTGTGAAAGTCAATTGACTACTTTTGACCAAGATAATTTTTATATAAGGGAAAAGATGGACAATATAATAATGTAAATAATAATGTAGAAGTCTTTCGCTTTCAATAGGCAACTCTTTTTTTTTTTTTTTTCCTTTTTTTTTTTTCCTTATCTGGAAGTGGGATAGACAGAAAACATGATTTTATGCCAACAGGTGGATCCATCTATCATCCCAATCACTGTGGGCTTTCCATCTCTTTCAAAATTGAGTAATCCCTTCCAGACCAGGGAAGAATTGGGAGAAGTGAGCAACTAGAGAGGCAGCTGCAAAAGTGTGTAAGTCTTTATTTTGTGTGAAAAACCACAACATTTTTCAGCTTTTTTTAACTCTTAACTCTCCAGTAATTTAAATGGAGAGACACTAGTCTAGTACATCAGTTAATCTCATCATGTACTGATAAAACTCCACAAATGGACACCTTGTCTGTTACGGATTCTGTGACTGAGGAAGATTCTGTGAACACACCTCAGTTTCAGTGCAGTTTCTGAGCAGACTATTTCACAATGGCTCACTGCTCAGCAAGACCATCTTCTGATGTCTCTGGACAGCACAGGAGGGGGAAGCTGTTGATATCCCTGTAGTTTATATCAAATGCCAGTGATGTGTGTAAAAATAATTAGTGAAATACTCTGGTGTCAATGCTCTGGCAGGAGGTAGCCAAGAAAATTATCTCTGTGCAAAAGGAAGATTTGAGAGTATCTACAGGAATAATTGATGCCAAATCTATCCTTACCATTGATTTGGGCATAATTAGTTTGAATGAAAGCAAAATACTGTCATCAAAAATAATAAATTTAAGCATAGCAGGAGTCCGAAGCCTTCATCAAAGATGTTTGAGGAAGGTGTTTTGATCCTTCTATGCTGATTATGTGACTTGATGCACTGGTTCTAGCTGGTTTGCACTATGTTTGGGTTCAGACTGCAAGAAAATTATCTTGACTCACTCAGCATTAGCAAGCTTGTTTGTGGTATTTGGAGAGCTCTACAGCAAAATGAACTTTTTGACTGGTTCCTATGTTGGGGATTTCATGTGTCTCCTTTACAACTCACCTTAAGATTGGCTTTTATATCTGGATCTGCTACTGGTTTTTAAAGGCTCATGTAGCCACTCTTTGTTTTGAGTTTTTGTAACTGGCTCTGAACTAACCTCAATTTCTTGGTATTGCCCTTTCATTGGTATGTATTTTGAACCTCTTTTCTAATGGACCAGGCTTTTCTTTGACTCTGTTCCCTGCTTGCCCTTCAGTAAAGGGAAGCCCGGTGCAGTCATGTGGCTCCCTAATCCCCTGGAGAACATGTTGGTCAAAGAGAGGGAGTGTGTTAGAGTCAGCTACAGTGAAATCACAGACTTTATTCTTTCTGATGTATTTAGCAACAGAGATCTCCAGTTCATAATTCTCGCATCAGCCACTGTGCTGGTTACCCCACCAATGTTTTGATTGTCTGATGAGCATCCTGTGAAGGTACCCCATGGCAGCTGGCTCTGTAGGATGCAATGCAACCTTACAGCTACTAAATTCATACCTACTCTTTTATTTTGCAGGGTGGAGGGGGATAAAATGACTGTGGTTAAAGTGTAGGAGAGTTGACAATGAACTGACTGATGTGGTGAGGAGGGTGCAGCCTTCCCAGCTCACTGCAGAAGTGGCTGACGGGAACTGATGCCAGCAGCATGACATCCTCATCCATCTACTTGTGGACACTGATGCAAATTGAGCAGTCCAGAGAAGCAATGGAAAGGAGTTGCACCTATATAAATTGTGTGCAAGATGTTTGTTCACAGGGGAGTAAGAAACTAACAGTATACTGGAAAACTGAGTGAGACAAAAAATAATTTGAGAATTGGATGGAAGAAGCAATCAAAACAAATCTGTTCCAAGATAAGGGTGATCTTCGATCTAACCATCTTCACTCTGCTTGAGGCTGTGTTTTCACCTCAATTTACCAGCATTTTCTATGTTTTTCCACAATGAGTTGCTGACCTTTCACTTGATAGCAAACACACTGAGCAAATGGCCCAATGCCGTCTACTGAGCTGTGCCAGCTTGTCCTGGTCCAAGACCTGCCCATGTTCTGGGTTCAGAGGACAGGCTGACTCCCTGCCATCTGGCTGACTTAGGAGGTTCAAGAGCCCTGTTTCAGGGTCAGATCCAGCATTTCAGCAACAATATGGGAATGAGATGCACTGTGTGGCTGATCCTCACTTTGACCACCAGCCTATAAATATGTCAGGTGAGTATCAGTGTGTTGTAGAAGTGTCCTTGAATACACTGGCAGGCTGACTTTTTGCTAGAGTCCTCCAGAAACAGGCTGAAAACACCACAGGCACTGTGAAAATAGTAAATGAGGATGGAAAGTGGCCAAAGGAATGAGTACCATTCAACTGACAGCTTCATCTTTCCAAACAATCCAGCTCTGTGCATGAATGGAAGCAAGTAGTTTCCACCCCTTCTACTGAGGTTTCTTCTCATATTAGAAGGTCACCAATTATTTCTGACTGATCAGCAGAATTATTTCCAGGCTGCATAAATTTAATGTGGCCTTTTGTTCTGTTCTGTGGCTGCTACTTCTTCCAAGGGGCGTCTCTTTATTGCTGAAGCAGATCATGGAGACAGCGCTGCTCCAAGAAAAGGGGAGGAGGAGGAGGAGGAGGAGGAGGACTTAAAGTCCTCCTTAAGGTTGACCTTAATGCTTAAGGTCAACAGTGGCATTCTAGAAATCTATTGTTTTCTTGTACTTATATTCCTTTCTCTGCACTGGTGTAGAGCTTGCTTGGGCACAACCTGTCTTGCTGCCTGCCTAGAACAGCATGTCAGTGGGTGCAAAAAATTTCTTGAAGATGCTTCCTTACTCAATGTTTTGCAGGACACTTGTCACAAGGCCCACACCTGGTGACCTGGAAGTTCCTGTTTTCTCCTTGAGCTGTATTAACTACAGAATTTCACCTGGCAGAAATTCTAGGCCACACACCATAGCACTGGTGCCATCTTCTTTCTTTCTCTAAACCCCAGGCACAGATAGTCTGCCTGGGGTTTATATAGCAAGAGGCCAAAAGAGATGGTTTATAGTATAGCCTAATAAATTAATTTAATCTACATAAACTCTTGATAAGAAGCTGGTTCCTCAGACACTAAGTGTCAGAGAAATCCACTGGTACCAGGTTCAATTTATGCTGATAGAGGAGCTGGCTCATTTATATTTCCTTTTTAATTTGCATTTTGTGTTTTCTATTTCTGGGAAATGAATTAAGCAGAACTAAGGCCACTTAAGAAAAGTGTCTGTGTGAGGCTGGAAGAAAATCTAGCTGGACAAATCTGCTAGCTCATATTCATAGCTGTACTGAATTTGAATTAGGCCTTTCAAATATCTTAGTTTAAACAAGCTGAAAAGGTAGGCTGGAGGAGCAAGACCAGGGGAAATAGGCTTTTTCCTCTCTTCTGAGATCCCCTTTGTACATGGTTAGGCACTGGATGACAGACCTGGATTTACTGGGAAATCATCAATCCTGAGTGAAAAAGGAAATTAGGGGTTAATGCAGTCCTCATTTGCATGTGGGTCAAGGATTTTTAGATCAGTATTAAAAGAAGACCAGTGGTGGCAGTGAGGGGAGGAGACAACACGTGAGTTTGAATTTTGCTTCCCAAGGCCTAGAAGGCATTTTTCTTCCTGTTGAGAAAGAACTTTGAGAAGGGCTGTGCACAGCGTTGCTGCCTGGTCCTTATGTACTGCAGCAGGGCCCATAGTCCCACAAAGCCACTACTTCAGAGGGGGACTAGGAGGTAAAGATTTAATTTTAAGAGTCTCTGAAATGCAAACAATGTGGTTTATAATAAGAAAATATAAATTAACTAAGGAGAAGAAAATAGCATCTATTGAAACAGATTAGTAAGGAATGTGCCTGTGGATGCCTGGGTAGCTTTACCAAGCAGTCAATTAGAGTCAATTATCATCCTCAGACTCCTCATTCTGTGTTCAGTATGCTTGCAGTGTGTCCAATTTAGTTTGTGCTGTTTCATAGGTTCACAATTTTCTCTCTGTGTAAAATGATCTAGCTGGAGACACCAGGAAAGTGCCAAGCTTTAAGTATATGACAATTGTAATTCTTTTGACTGAAACCTGATTTGATTCAGTTGAAAATGACTTTATTGTATTGGATTTACGGTTCATTTAACAAGTGCTGTAGATGTCAATATATTAGTGTAAACCTGATGCAGGTAGTAATTTGGTTTATAATGAGGTTCCCCAGCAGTATCCAACTATGAAAAATGGGACATTCATCATTGGAGCACAAAGTGTGCTCTGCCTGATGGTAGATGTTGTCTGAGGCCCTGCTACTTCACTTTCTGAGAAGAGTGTGGTGTTATAACTTGCTGTGGGCTTTAAAAGTTCCTTAAACTGATAAAATGTTAAAAGAACAGATTGGAAAGAATAAAAGATTGCTTTTTAGAAGTTTTGTTTTAATTGTTGGTTTAAATTACACCTTTATCTCTTGAAGTCTTAATTGTGCAGTTGTTGCAGGTGCAAAATTTCAGCCAGATTTAATGGAACTTGAAAGAGAAACCTTTTATTTTTATGGGACTGTGTTATCAGGTATTCTCCTTACCTCATCACTGCTTTCAATACATTTCACTGAATGATCCTGCTGATGTATGGAAATAGGTGTAGTATAGAGAGGTCAGGGTAGAGAAGACAGTGATGTCTCCCTCCCATTTCTGGATATGAGATAAGTTTCAGAAAAGTAGCTGTAAAAAATATTGTCCCCTTTCAAGGCAAAGTGTGTGGCCAAAAGTGTGTCAAGTCTCACAGTAGCTCTAAGTAGCCTTTCCCCTTTGGGACAGACCCTTCTATGCTCTGCAGCCCACAGGCACACCTTCCTTTAGCACTTGTGCTCAAAAAATGCTTTTCAATTTTTTATGTGCTTCCAGGTAGCTTTTGTTTCAGCATTAAGCTGATTTCCACAGCATGAGACATTACTGATCAATATGAGGGTATTTGAGAGCCTAACCCCAGCAGACTATGTTGGTGTGAGTAAGGGTACAGAAGATATGTTCAGTCCTACACAAAGCAGCTTTTTACCATCTCTCAATTCCCTCCACGTCTCAGCTAGATATACAACTCCTTTTGCCCCTCTATACTTCTTAATTTCCTTCCTTTGCTGTTATTTATCTGCTAAATGCTATTTGCTGCAGTAGATAATGGAAGAAGCTGTTCAGAATGAAATGGCATGGCATTTTCTGCCCTTTTGTAAACTACATAAAATAAAGATGAACTTTCCTGCCCATTCCAGCCAAAGCACAACTTGTTGTAGGGTGTTGGCTCTTTATTTTCCCCTGAATCCTAACTGTAGCCATCCACGTGTTAGGAGCACTGTTCATAGCCTCTGTGTAAAGACCAGCGTCTGGGGAACTGCTTGCCCATGGTCACAATTAGAAGTGTCCCTTTGGGGTATGTCATCTCTAGAAGAAGGACAAACAGTAAACTGAATTCACTAGCTGCAGAGAGGTAGCTCTGGGGTGATGTTAAGTGCTCAGTGCTGCAGTGTCTGTTAAGTGTCTGAAAACACACTGCAGCCTGCAAATGCTGCTCTAGATGTGAGCCCTTAGGAAAATAATTCCAAAGTAACTTTTAAAGCAAATGATCAAATTCTCAGTAGACTTGTTACTTCTGAATTTAACTTACAAAAAATTATAAGATTTGTTTTCTCTTGGGAATTAATAAGGCTCACTTTAATCAGGGTTACATTTTAATTCTGAGTGGGAGTGTCCATACAAAGACTTAATGCAGTTTAAATGAGCTTTTAAATTTACTTTTTAGATCTGCTTAGTTTCCTGGTCTAGGCAAGTTTTGTGTTCCTCTGCTTCAGAGAGAATTTCTCTTCTGAGGTACTGACTTGGAGGGAGACAGACAAGAGCTGCCAAGCAGAATTTACAGGCAGGTTGTGTATTAGTTTTATTGTCTCATTTTATATATTCATGTTTAATGAATCCAGATATAATTAATAGTATGGACATACCCAACCGCTAATCTAAAATCGGAAAAAACTTACCTGTTGTGTCTCAGCATGTTTCTGAGCTCACCCCTTCTGCCTGGGATGAAGGAGCCACAACCCTGTGGCAGAAGAACATGCTGCCTGCCTGGGTCATGTTTCCTTCAGGATCTGAGGCAAACAGCATCTTTCTACCACCACTGTGAGATATTTGTGTGGCCACCAGATATCAGTAACACCTGCACAATGTTTTGCAGCAGCCAGGAGCTCAGCCTTTGGTGATTTTGTCTCCTCACACATTTGTTCCTAGGTCTAATCTTGTAGCAATGTGTAGGTATGAGAGGGCAGAAGTACCCTCTCCACTGCCATCTCCTAATTGTCTAAAAGCAAAAGCAAGGTCAAAACAGTCACAGAATTACAATACATAAATTCATGTGAAGTTGTTTTTCTTGTCTACCTATCTCTGCTAGAAAATTCCTGTTTCCTAGGCTTTTAGGAAGCCACAAATGGGTTGGTGGGTTTTTGATTGAGCTGCTTTAATAATGGTGTGAGTCTGAAACAATCTCAGGTTTCCAAGCTTTGGAAATTTAGAATAAAGAGCCTTGTTCATGTCTGAGATCTGGAAATACTGCTTATTCCTTTCTGGTCCCTTTTATCGCACAGTTTGACAGAAATATTTTTTTTTTTTAATTTAAAAAAATGTGTTTGTTAAAAGTTAACATTTTTTTTCTTGTAAAGGCTCATCCATCCTGCTATTACATTAGCAATTCTACTTTGTTCTTCTGTGAAGCAAGTTTCAGTTTACATGTACAGTTACAGTTTACAGGTACATCTGCTTTCCATTCCACAGCTTGAAGAAAGTCATCAAAAAATCTTAAAACCTGCTTAATTGAGACTTTTAAATGCTCATCTCGCACTTTTGAGTGAAGAGCAATTTATATTTCATAAAAGTAGAAGCTGAGCTGCAAGCTGTAAGTAATTATCATACAATTAGATGTCTACTATGAAAGAAATGAAAACTCAGGCTTCTTGGGAGGCTTCTGTGACTGGTTTATGTAAACACAAATTAAATTACATTTCTTTACCTTATAAAGTTCTGGAGGTACATTAATCTAGTTTGGAGGTGCACTTTGGAGACTGCTAAGCTGTATTAAAAGGGGAAGAGAGTTTATCAAACTGGTTGATAAATTCCATGGGCCAAGAAGAACACATAAATATCTGTGGTGGGTTCTGCAAATGTGATTGTGCTTTTCTTGTCTGGAAACGTTTGCAACTAATAATGAAGAAAACCCCTATGTGAGTAGAAGTTTAAGTGAATGGCTGTGGTGTTAGATTGCTGAGTTCCAGTGGATGTGGTCTTTCTCTGCAGGAGAGAAAAATACTGTCCATTTGTTAAAAGTGAGGTGGGGGGTGTTGGATATCAGGAAATTTGGAGAGAGGATTAACTCTTCATGTGTTTAAACTTCCTGTATGCTTAGCTAGGAGTCCTTCTATCACCCAAAGGCCAGTGAATTTGTGTGTGCCACATTTGCTGGAATGTTGAAGGAAGGAGCCTCAGATCTGTATGTGAACACTTCCTGTCATTTCACAGGGGACCAGCTATACTTCTGTCTATGCTTATTGGAATGATGGCATTCACTGAAGAATATGTTATGGTAAGAAAAATGATGAAGTAGTAGCACATCAACAGGTGCACTATGTATTCTTGTATGTTGTTGGCATTGTAGATAGCTCATGGTTCACTTTCACCTGTGGGAAAAGCTGAATTATTTAAGGACAGGAAGTCCTGAGTTGGAGCTGTTCTAATTTAAGGAGCTGCTGGCAATAGTCTGTCATGGCTTTATGCAAAAATGAGGGAAGTATTTTCCTGAACTGATGGAATTAAATAGCAGTTTCTGTATGACTTGGCTTGAAGAACTGGAAGAGTGAATATTGCATCATATTTTTGCAGTGTCTTTGTCTTGCATGGAACTCTTTACAACAAAAAGGGCTTTTCTAGTCATGGCTCTTTGAGAAGCTCTGATACTGTGCTCTAAAGGGGCTTCATTTAGATCAATTGTTTCTAGACCACAAGAATATAATTTTTATCTCCTCAAGTGAAGATAAATTTTGTGGTGCCTTCAGTGTACAGTACAGTGATGGTTAATAATCTCAATTCACATCTGTATGCAGTAGGATGATGACAATGTAATGGTATTCTTTATGGTGTGTCAAGGGGATGTATAATTGGTGTTGGCTTTCTTTTTCCCTCTTTTTCCTAAGGTTAACTACTTTAACCTTGATTTCAGGCTGTATTTTTTTTCTCACAGCATTTCTCCATTATACATTATTTGGTTTGGTTACAGTCACTAGACTTTAACTGCTCTGACATATTAATTTTTAAGCGCACAAAAGACTTCATTAAAATAATGTCCTTCAAATAAGTGCACTTGGCATTGTGATTGGAAGTGGACTGTAGGAAATATGAAACATCAACTCTTCTACATTAAGAATTTATTATGGGAACCAAACCCAGTAGAATATGTATTTGAAAAGCTGCCTCAGGGACTGCAGACTCACCTAGGGCTCCCATGGCATCCTGTTAGCTTGTTTTGAGGTGCCCTGAATTGAACAAGTTATCCCAGATGTGTACTAATGCAACTGAAAGCTTTTAGATGAGTGATAATTTCTGCTTATTCTTCTCTTGGGCTGTCCTTAGCTCTTGGAAGGGCTTTTAGTTTTTTTCATTAATCAGCAAGTTTGTAGAAGTGAAATGCTTTGAGGTAGTAGTGGTCCATTGGGCCTATGAACACATGCATGCTGCAGAGCATGTCCTGACATCCAGCATCACCCAGCAGTGATTCTACCTCATGCTGGAGGCTGGGTGGGGCTTGAGCCAGAATTGCAGCCTATTTTTCCTGTTTCCACCAGAGCCTCAAAAGCATGAGGAACACAGTTGAGGAACACAGTGCACTGCTTTGGGGTGATGAGGCCCTGGACACTTTCTTCATTTCTTCCAGAGCAGCACTGTAAAATGAGGTATATATATGCTGAGCTGCTGTACATTAAAAAACATTTCCTAAAAAATAAAGTTAAAATTGAAGCTGACCCAAGTTAAAAATCAATTTTCTCTGAGAATGCAAAGGCATAAAGGAAAGTGCCTTAGCATGATTTTAAGTGGGCCTCTGAATGTGGAAGACAGACTGCAGGAATAAAAAGACGAACGCCTTGGTGGGATGCTGCAGACGGAGAGAGCTCTAGAGTAACTTGCAAGGACCAAATTTCAATTAAATGAGCATATTTCTTGCAGCTATTAAATTCTGCCTAGATAAATGGATTTTAGAAGAATATATGTATTTTTTGAAACCATGAAGTCACTTGATAAGGTAGTAATAAATCTGTCAGAATTTCTGCTTTTACCAAAGCTTAGCTGTAATACAGGATTCATTTCAATATCTAAAGCCATTTTGGGGTGGGAAGAGACTTTCCCAGCTTTGGAATTAGATTTCTCTGCTATGGGTATTATGTTCTTGACCTCATACCATTGCCTTTGAGGAGCAGCAGTATTTAAAATCTGCTGTCATGTAGCAGCTCTGTCTGTGCTGCGCTATAAGGCAGCACTGATGGTGGCCCTTGTAAAGGCACTGAATGTGTATGACTTAAATATAGGGCTTTCTCCAGGATAATTAATAATTTAATCTCTGTAAAGAAGAGGTTTCTCTTCATTTATCCCAACTACTCTTTGATTTTTCTCTTCAGCCCATTTTAGTTGGCATTTCTCCCCTCTTTACCCACACAGGCTGCCTTTTATAGTAAGCTCTTTCAGCAAAGACCAGCTTTCATTTCTTTCAGATTGCAGTAAGCTTTTATTTCTTGTAAAAAATAATTGCAGCTTACTGTAAAAGATATTATCTGATTGAACAGATGAACTTTTAAGAAAATAGCATGACTGGTATGAAGTGGCACCGGCTTTGCTGTAACCATCATGGCCAGGCCAGGCTCTGGAGTCTTGGACTAACATGTCAGTCCTGGTGTGAGTGTGCAAAGCTGCAGGAAATTCTGTGACAGAAATTCAGCATAACCTGGGGAGTCAGGGTACCGAGATATTTCCCTAGTTTATGTTTATTCTGTAACCTGCAAGCGATTTAACAGTTCTAGCAGGTGCTGATTGCAAAGTGACTGACAAATATTTTGAATATATATTTTCAAAGTATTTCCCTTGACAAATTTAAATTGAGCTAACAATTCTTCTAGCACACTAAATTGGCTATGGTACTGTTAGCTGGCTTTAAATATTGCCTTTACTGCTCCTGGTAGCTGGAACAGCTGTGCTTTTGTTTTACAATTAATATTTCAATGTAAGGTATTATAGGCATAAATATTTAATATCTTCCCTCCATGTTTCTTTATTGCTGAGCTTGATGATGAGTTAGTAATTCAGACTGAAATGCAGGTAAAACAGTAATGTGAACAGTTTAAATCTGCATTTTTCCAAAGCTCCTGTGGTCAAGATGACTGCATTTTAGCAAGAATATTGCTATTTAAAATTGTTTACCTCTACACTTCAGCTGAATGCTGCTGTATATGATAAAAAAGGTAAATAAAGGTGCCTTTTGAGTCCTAATAACTGCACAAGAAACCTGATCATTCTCACTAACATAAAAATAATTTAACAAATGGAAGAGTGGTATAGCAACCTAGAAAGAAATTTCTGAATATGGCACCACATATGGCCAAGGTCTCTTCAGGCATTAATTCAAATTTTTTTTTTTAGCTTCCCTGTTTTTAGTAGGTTTGTTTCATATTTAATGTGGAATAAAACTTTGTGTTTTCAGGGTTTACTGTTGCTTTTCCAGAGTTTACCTAATTTTTGGTCTGGACATGAAACATGATTTATTTTTCTCCCATTATAACTGGTACTACTTCACCATGTAGTAAAAAGATATTGAAATTCATGGTCTTGTTCCTCAGGAAAAGGCAGACTGTTGATACTAGGCTCAGATTTTCATCTCTTTAGAAACACAGCTATGTCACTTTTACCAAATAGAACAATGTCTTTAAAGGCAGGGGTTAGCACCCTCTGTCCCACTCTCAATTTCCTCCTCCTCCTCCTTTCCTTCCTTCTGTTATAAATCTATATTGTGATAATGGCTTTCACAAGTATTAAGATGAATATTATATGTTAAATACTTTTTGGCTATGTATGTACTTTTTTTTCTTGCTAACAAGTTTTAAGCTTAAAGGAATCTCCTAGGTACAAAGCAAGGAAACCCCAGAGGGCAAAGACAGTGGGGCCCAAGCTGTTACCAGGAAAAGAACAATAGAACCCAAGCTGTTACCAGCAGAAGATACGAAGCCCAGCTGTCACCAGGGCAGGATGAGGGGCCCAGACTGTTATCAACACTGACCATTTGCAGAAGAAAGGAAACAAAACTCAAAATAATGCTCATCAGCAAGAATAATGATGACCAGCAAAAATAGTGCTGAACAGCAGAAATAGAAATCAGAGCATGTTCTAAATAGGCGGAACCAGGGAGGGGACATGCTAAATACTTCTTGAATATGCATCAAACCCTCACAGCAGGAGGGGATAAAAAGAGTGTTCCCGAGATACCAGGTAAGCTCTTGGCAGCGTGCCAAGGCACCCCGCCGTTTTAACCCTTTGCTTTATTTCCTTTGTCTCCTAATTGTCTTTTTGTTTATATTAAACTTTTTATAATTTATTAAGTGAATCTCGTTTTTGACACTTCTCTGTCTCCCCCAGATGATGGTAGTTTCTGAGCAGATGAAGATACTATTGTTTAATAAGAGTAATCTTTGCACAAAACTGATGCACAAAACTTTTTCTAGACAGGACAGTGTCACTTGGCTTTATGTTTTTAACAGTATTACCATCTGAGAAAAAAAAAAGTTAATCCATTGCTTTGTTAGTGAGAGGAATGGCGGGTTTGTCTTTACAAACAAGCTGTGGGTCTGCTGATAAGATGCAGCTATCAGTGAGAGACAACAGAAACAACAGGATAGATTCCACTGAAAGATAAGAGGCACTGAAAGAGCACCATGAATTCCACAGAAGTTAAGAATTTAGAAGGGATTATGCATTGGTGGGGGGGGAGAAGGTACCCCAGATATCAGGCGTTCCAGGAAGCCTGTACCTCTCAAGTACCTCAGCCTATGGGGAAAGAGAGAAGGGACAAGCGGTCAGGAATTAGGATAAAAGGAGGCTGCGCCCTCCAAAATTTTAAGAGACCCCAGAGGAATGCCCCATGGCCTCTCCCTTTATTCGAATAAAGTAAAAGGACTCCTCTGTCTCCTTTTTGGACATAAACGTCTGGTGTTTGTGGATTGATTTTCCTGACATTAGCATAATCTGAGTTATCTGCTGTGGAAATAATTGCTTTGGTCTGAGAGAATTTGCATGGAATTTAGCTACCTTTATGGCTTGCTTAAGCAGAATAAAAGTCTTGAGTGTCTGTCTTGAGTACATAGTCAGAGAGCAGCAAACAGATTTAATAAAATTTAAAATTCCTCTTCAAAGCACAGTTTGGTTGCAGGTTTTGTATATTTATCTGAAGAGTCAGCTTGTGCTCTTATTTACACTTTGATCCACTTTGTAAGCCTTTCTGTCTTGTTTTACAGATGCCAAGGTACATCCTGTAGCAATGCAAATAAAAATAGAGCTGATGAGAAATGCAAATTTATTAGACCCTTGGGATCCTGAAGACACAGTTATCCCAAAGTCTGCTGGCTAAACCACAACAAAAGCAAACATAAGAACCATCTGTGAGAGTGTGTCTCAATTCTAGCTGTTTGAATCTGTTCATTACTTGAAATTTATGGATGCTAAAATCTCCTTGGCCTCATGTCTGAATTGTGAAAGAGGCTGGATGTTGCTGGTGGGTTTTTCACAACCTTCTTCAGACAGCTCCTGGCAGCTGTGGAGCTTCTCCTGGTGGAAAGGTGGATGTGCCATTACCACATGCTATTTAACAGTCACAGCTGCAACTTCTGGGTTCAGGTTCCTGCCTACCAGTGCATTTAAAATCACTTTTGTGCCCTAAAAGAACCAAGAGCCAGGTTTCATTAACACATCGTGGTGGAAGCACAGATGGTGCATTTAATAAAAAAAACCCAGGAAGCACTTTAAAATAAATGAGGAACTGTTAATCTCTCCTTTGGCAGTTCTTTTAACCAAATGTTAATGGGGTTGGGCAGAGGCTGTGTATGGGCCAGATATTTCTGTCTTTGCTGTGATGGCAGCAAATGAAGACAAAGTGGAGGTTTATCTAACTATACATATCCATCTCAAGCAACAATATCCCCATCTTTGCAGAGAAGTACTTCAAGCTTTCCTGATGAGCACTTCTGCTAGGAGAGCAGAGTGAGGCAGCAGCTAAAAATTCCAGTGAAGCAACATCAGGTGTGACCAGGCTATGGAAAAAAAGTTGTCTGGGAATGCCTGGTTGGTAGGGCACTGAGAGATGTTTTCAGATGGCCAAATTCGGAATATCCTCTCATTAGGGGCAACACGGTTCAGAATGGAGCTGTGGATATGTTTTATGCTGACATTTTTCTGTCAAAGCCAAACCTGTTTATGGGAAAATGGTTAGTTTTAGTGAATATCCCACTTTGAAAAGGTTTTTTAAAACTGTATTTTCAGTTCAGACTGCATTTATAACTTGACATTTAAGTTAAAATACAAAACAGACCTCCAGATTTACTGAAAGTAATAAGGTGAATGCCACTCTTAGGGAGTTTTAAAACTACTGAAGCATTTTTTATTGATAAGACTATTTTGTTTTAACCTTTATTGGTTCTGTCTTTTTTTTTTTAACTCAGTAACATTTTCTAGGGTTTGGCCTTCTTATCTAACTGATGTGTTTATTTTTATTTACTTTTTGGTTCTCAAAATTTCTTCTAGGGTGGCAGAGCAGTTTCTTTGAGTGCAATTGCTCTCAACCTGTCAGGGCCTGAAGGATTGTCATGCCAGTCCTCTGGCACCGGGTGGATCAAGGACATTGCTGAATTCTGGATGCTGAATTCTGGAGTGGTGACACTGTGGAGTAGGGGGGCAGCACTGAAATCTGGCCTGTTCTTCCTGCTCTTCAAATGACCTTCAGGACAGGCAGACTTCTTCTGTGGGGGGGGGACAACAGTTAAATTTTCCTGCACAGAAAAAACCCATCTGCATGTTGAGATTCTATCAATATTACCTCACAGGAAACCTGTTGAGGTTTACCTGGGAAGTTCATAGTGAGAGGAATGGCAGGTTTGTCTTTACAAACAAGCTGTGGGTCTGCTGATAAGATGCAGCTATCAGTGAGAGACAACAGAAACAATGGGATGGATTCCATTAAAAGATCAAAGAGGCACTGAAAGAGCACCATGAATTCCACAAAAGTTAAGAAGGGATTATGCATTGGTGGGGGGAGAAGGTATCCCAGGTATCAGGCGTTCCAGGAAGTCTGTACCTCTCAAGTACCTCAGCCAATGGGGAAAGAGAGAAGGGACATGCGGCCCTCCAAAATTTTGAGAGACCCCAGAGGAATGCCCCATGGCCTCTCCCTTTATTCAAATAAAGTAAAAGGTCTCTGTCTCCTTTTTGGACATAAACCTCTGGTGTTTGTGAATTAATTTTCCTGACAATTTTTGGGGGCTCGGTCTAGGATATTTCCACCGTCCGGGGTGGTGGGCAGCGAGCGGAGCTGAAGGCACCTCACCCAGTTTCGGTGATCAGCTCCCCTTGGTGGCAGCCGGCACCGGGCGATCAATTGGGTTCCCGAGACTGGCCAGGAGACAGACGAGTGGCAGACCAGGGGAGTCTGTGAAAAGTCCACAGGGAAGGACCACTGAAAATCTCACCGGTGAGTAAAATGGGATCTTCGGGGAGCAAGCCTGGGAGGGCACCCATGGAGGGTAGCACAGGCTAAACAGGGCACCCATGGATGGTTGCAAGGGTACAGCTGGGAAGGGGTCCCAGCAAAAGGGATGACAATCCCATAATACCCCCAGAGAGTTCCTTGGGGAGAATGCTGAGATCTTGGGACAGATTATGCATTCACACAGAGGTAACTATGGAGATGATGGTAAAATATTGTTATTATCTACGGCCAGAGTGTAAGTTGCCAAATGGACTTATATAGCCACCTTAGAAAACAGAATTCATTTGTGTTGAGTTCTGTGAAGGTATCTGGAAGAGAATTGGAAAAGATGGATTGAAATGTGGATTGATATGGTTTAAACAAACAACAAGAGAAATCTATGTGTTAAGGAAAATAAAAGGAAGAGAGGAAAAAGGTGGGAAGAAGAAAACAGTAAAGATTAAAATGTTTTTCAGCACCTTCTCCCATATTGTCCTCTGGAGTTACTAGCTGACCCAAGGCCAGCTGCAGCTCCCTGTATCCTCACGTTCCAGAGCAAAGGGATCAGGGAAATGCTGTTCCTACAGCTCCACCTGAGAATAACAGTTGTTATAAATGCAAAGGCAAATTCGTGATTATGAATTAAAAGAAAGATTTATTAATGAACAACAGAAAGCAACAATGATAAAATACCACAATAAAATAGTCAGCGCAGCGCTGGGTGGACAGGGTCTACACCAAAGGTATAGGATTCCCAAATCCACGTTTGAGGGTTTCCAGGCTTTGGTTTTTATAGAGGTTTTATGTCCTTGGGCTAAAATTCCAAGCAGGTTCCATTCACCAAGTGTCTCTGATTGTCCAGTGAATGGATTTCCTGGCATGGAATAATAGAGTTAACTAGTGTCTGGGCAGAGCCTCCTCATATGCAAAGGAGATTCTATATGTATTTCAACTTGTGTCATCAGAGCAGAGTAGTGGAATCCGGGCTGGTGCAGATGAGTATCTAGGCTGTGTTTCTCCCTTTTGTCCTTTTGATTGCTTCTTCCACCCCTGGTCCGACAGGTGGGGTGTTCAGGTCTGGTGATGATTATGTTTTTGGAGTCTGTCTTTTTGGCAACCTGATTGTTCCCCACAGAAATCTGTAGGGCGTTGCTTGGGTCCGGAGGTAGATAATTTTCTGAGCCAGTTCTATTGTTGTCTTGATGGTCCTCGTCCTGTCAATTTGTCTGAGTTGATGGGTTTTCCCTGAGTTTGTTATCTTGGGGTGTTGGTTGCAATCTGTTGCTTTCCAAAGGGGATTTCGACCAGACCCGGAGCGGGGTTTTTTTTTTTTTTACATTTTATATTTCACATTATTACAAACATATTTAATTTATATCTTTCCGAATTTTTAATACATACAATAATTTATTACACAGTGGTGTAGGGGGAAGGGAACAGCATATCATATCACACCCTAGAACTAGAAGGGATCTTGAGAATCCACACCCGGGGTGGGGGGGGCAATAAGGGGAGTCAAGAAAGAGTCTTTGGCAGCAGGAGATGGATGGATGGATTGTGTTGGTGTGCTGGAACAGAACTGGTTAATGGAGAGTGTGGAGAGATATGGTTGAAGCAGGGATCAGGAGTGGAGGTGCAGGACCAGGAGCACTGGCTGGGGGCCTGTGAGGCTCCTGGGACTCAGCACTGGGCAGTGCCTGACCCCACTGGCCCCGGGCAGGGGCAGCAGCAGCTGCCGGCCCTTTGAGGCTGCGGGACGCTCTGACTGCCTGTAGTGCTGCCGGCCGTGCCCGCCGGGAGCACTGGAGTGGGGAGGAGCTGTTTGGACAATGTGCAGAACAGGGACTGGCTCTCGTATTCGGTGTGTAGTAAACAGCGTGAGCACAAGGAGGAAAGGCAAAGGTGATGGCCTTTTTCAGGCCAAAGACGGAAAGACCGCAGGGTCCAAGGGGTCCCCCAGGACAGAGGGGATGGGATCGGGTACAAGGAAGTGGCAGAGGCTTTCTCTCCCCAGCAGGGGAGACCCAAGCCAAACAGCAGTTGGGAAAAGATCAGTGTGCTGCCTTCAGGGCATAGGACACTGAAAATGGCAATGTCTGTAAAAAAGCCAAAAACAGCTGGATTGTCGAGAAAGTCCAGAAGATAAGAGAAATGGATTGTTAAGAGTGTCAAAGGCTCTCATTATATTCACCAACCTAGAGCCGTTGTCAACTTTTAAAGTGGGTCTAGATCGAGGAGAGGTGTGTGACTCAGTAAAAACAAAGACCTCTCTATTCACCTTAATTTTTATCCCCGAGGGGGAAAATTGTCTAAAGAATTGTTTTGATCGTTCAAAGGAGTTGTGAGAATTGTGGTTTCTTCTGTGGGCTCAGAAGTTTGAACACATCTTTCTCTGAAAGAATTGTAAAAGTTGTAGTAAATTAATTTGGAGATTTAATTAATTTGTCTACATGAGGTTTTGTACAGAGCTGAATAGCTCCAGTTTGGAGGGGACCACATCCCTCTGCTTTTTGTATGTTTTGTTGTAAAAAGCCAGAATTGGCAAGCTTCAGTTATGAAGCCAATGCTGCAAGTCATACCTTGTGGGGAACATCCCCACCAGTCTGTAATTTGTTGTAGCCTTAAAGCAAATTCTGTAGCTGCAACCTTGTGTCAAGAGTGTCCTATGGAAAGCCTGAGAATTTGTCATGCACTTCCTCTGTGGAAGTTATGGGAAAACTTTAAAGGAAATTATTTTGTTTTCTTTCCTTAATAAAAGTTTTAAATGTTAAAGGTTATAAAATGTTATAAATATTAGAGTTTCCCTAATAGAAGTTAATTTGTTAGTCACCTCCCTATGCCTTAGATGGACTTGATGCAAAAATTGAGATGGGGAGTGGTGAGTTACTAAAAAATAAAGAAATGTAATGTAATTGGCTTGAAGCGGTGGCATTACTTGCTGCTGAACTAGATCATGTTTATACAAAGTCACCTGTTTTGTTCGGGCAAACTTCACAAAAGAAAAATGTTAGGAGAGTTTGCTCCACCCTCAGAAGTTAAGTTGTTGCAGTATGTGGATGATTTGCTGTTATCAGGGGAACAGGAGGAGATGGTAGAAAGAGCTACTGTGAAACTCCTTAATTTTCTTGCTAAAAAAGAACTTAAAGTATCTGAAAAGAAAGCGCAGTTGGTAGAGAAACAGGTCAAATATTTGGGGCATATTTTAACTGGAGGGTTACGGTGTATTGATCCATAAAGAATACAAGGAATTCTGCAAGTACCATTACCCCAAACAAAAAGGGAATTATGGCAGTTTTTAAAGTTAGTGGAATACTAACTTTAGTATCCGAGTATGGATAGAAGACTTTTCTGTTGTGGCCAGACCTTTATATGGCTTTTTAACACAAGACAGTCCTAATGTGGTATGGGCACCAGAAGGAGAGCAAAACTTAAAAAAATTAAAAGACAAATTAGTTAATGCCCCAGTCCTAGCTCTTCCAGACACAGAAAAGAAATTTTAATTATATGTGGATGTGAAACAGGATCATGCAAAAGGAATTTTGGTTCAGGAGCATGGGGGAACACAGAGACCTGTTGCCTCTTTTTCAAAAATGTTAGACCCGGTGGCCAGAGGCTGGCCCCATTGTTTGCAAAACTGTGCAGCCACAGCTCTAATGGTGGCTGAAGCCCGAAAGCTGACAAGGGGGGTTATCTGATTGTTAAAGTTTCACAGTGGATTAAAGCTTTGTTAACTGAGAGAGCCTCTAAGTGGATGACCAGCTCTCAGTTGTTGGAATATGAGTCTTGTTTATTAGAACAAGAAGATGTAGAATTTAAAAGCGGGGAAGGTTTAACCCAGCCTCATGTTTGAATGGCCCTGAAGAGAGGAGCCAAGGCAAATTCCATGATTGTATTCAAGTAATAAATCTGCAAACTAGGGCAAGGAATGATTTGCGAGACATCCCGTGGCCTGAAGGGAAAAATGTGTTTATTGATGCATCTTCAAGGGTGATAGAAGGAAGACGATTTACAGGATACTCTATCGTGAATGAGAAGAAACTAAAGGAAGGGGGGAAGTTACTGCCCACCTGGTCAGCTCAGACAGCCGAGCTGTATGCACTTGTGAGAGCCTGTGGATTATACCGAGACAAGACAGTAAATGTTTTTACTGATTCTAAATATGCATATGGTGTGATACACGCATTTGGGAAACTGTGGGAAGAGAGAGGTTTATTAACCTGCAAAGGAAAAATGTTGGCTCATGAGAACTTAATCTCCCGCCTATTGGAGGTGGTGAATTTACCAAAAAAGTAGCAATAATACACATCAAGGGACACCAGGCAGGGTGCTCGGAAGAGGCAACAGGAAACAGACTGGCTGATGAAGAAGCTCGGAAAGCTGCATTGTTGCTAGAAATTTCTAAGTTACTTCCCTTGCTCCCAGTAACTGCACCCTTGCCAGAGAAGCTGTCTTTTCCACCAGAAGAACTTGAAATAGTTAAAAAGAGTGGAGCAGAGGAAAGAGGGGGTAATTGGTTTACAAGAGATGGTAAGCAGTGGATACCAAAAGCTCTGGCCTTACAGCTGTTAAAACAGCTCCACGAAGAGAGTCATTAGGGCTCCCGAGAGATAGCAGAAGCCTTCCTCAAAATGTATGTTGCTGTGAGTCTTTTTACTCTGGCAAAACGAGCTATTGAAGGTTGTTTGATTTGTGCAAAGACAAATAACAAAGTTACAAAGAAACTTGCCAGGGGAGGGAGGCCTTGGGCTGTACGTCCCTTCCAGAGATGCCAGGTAGATTTCACTGAAATGCCTCAAGTGGCAAGATTTAAATATCTTTTGGTAATAGTATGTCAGTTAACAGGGTGGCCAGAAGCGTTCCCAGCTGTTTCAGCAACTACAGGGTCAGTTATTAAAGTATTTTTGGAACAAATAATTCTGAGATATGGGATGGTGAAAGTAATAGACTCAGATAGAGGAACTCATTTTACTAGAAAAATTCTTAAAGGAGTAATGACTGCTTTAGGGATACAATGGAACCTCCACACTCCCTGGCATCCCCAAAGCTCAGGCCAAGTTGAAAGGATGAATACAGAAATAAAAAAAACAAAACCATCTTCTAAAGATGGTGATAGAAATGAAAATGCCATGGCTGCGCCTCTTACCACTGGCTTTAGCAAGAATAAGGGCCAGACCCAGGGGGGACATTCAACTATCTCCCTTTGAATTGATGTTTGGAATTCCTTATCCTTGTAATTCTCAGCCTGGGGCAGGGGTAGAGATAAGTGATGTATATTTAAAACAATATGTGGCTCGGATACTGTCTCTTGTGAAATCTCTTCAACAGGAAGCTCAGCTGACACAGACCTTGCCTTGGGACTTTGCTGTGCATAATATCCAACCAGGAGACTAAGTTAAGTTAAGACTCCTAGTTAAGGAGTGGAAAGAAGCAACATTGGTGGCAAAGTAGTGTGGACCTTTCCAGATGTTGCTGACCACAGAAACAGCCATCAAGACAGCTGGACACGGGTGGACCCATCACACTCGGATCAAGGTCTCTAAAGCTCCAGAGATTTTGACATCTCAGCTGGAGGAGAAGGATGGGAAGCCACGACTGACACTCCGCAGGAGTGGACTTGTCAGGAAAATTAATCCACAAACACTAGAGGTTTATGTCCAAAAAGGTGACAGAGGAGTCCTTTTACTTTATTCGAATAAAGGGAGAGGCCATGGGGCATTCCCCTGGCGTCTCTCAAATTTTTGGAGGACGCAGCCTCCTTTTTATCCTAATTCCCTGCCGCTTGTCCCTTCTCTCTTTCCCCATAGGCTGAGGTACTTGAGAGGTACAGGCTTCCCGGAACGCCTGATACCGGCAGAGATACCTTCCCCCCACCCTTCCCCCCAATGCATAATCCCTTCTTAACTTTTATAGAATTCATAGTGTACTTTTAGTGCTCTTTTGATCTTCTACTGGAATCCATCCCATTGTTTCTGTCGTCTCTCACTGATAGCTACATCTTATCAACTGACCCACAGCTTGTTTGTAAAGACAAACCCATCATTCCTCTCAGACTGGAGCAGTAGCCGTGCGTCGACATCGGGGGAAGCCCTGAGTGCCTACCCACAGACTGCCTGCTGAAATAGTCTGTTTGGGCATCCCTACTCTCAAATCTCCAGACGCTGGGAGCCAATCCATGCTGTCATTGCTTTCTTTATGCTAAGCTGTTTCTGTGCCTTCACTTGCCACAGGTGGCGTAGAAGACAACATGAAAGTGAAAATTAAGTTAAAAAATTAGATCATTACACTATAAGAATGTTTCTCTTAATAATTTTACCTTTATATTTTCAGTTCAGTTGGGTCTAAAGTGGGAAAATAATTTTTTTATCCTTAGGAGAAGAAGTAGCGAAAACCTTTATCCTTAGAAATTGTTAGGTCTGCAAAGGGCCACGGAGATCTGAAAACTGGCCATATGTGGCCAGCCTGGTCAAAGTAAATTAGCACCCTGAGTGAAGTCCATAATACAGCAAAATTTTGAGACACAGAAGGAAGTCCATGGCAGCTTCATTCTTCTGAAAGAGGCATTTATTGCCTAAATAGAACAGGAAGCACATATGTAGAAAAGAGCGTTTGTGACTAGACTTTAAGTTTAGATTGCTGAACCCCAACTGCCCTCCTTATGATTGTTCCAGTTGTAGCAACTCTAATCTTTTTACCATGCATTATCCCTTCCTTAACTCATTCAACATGTGATCAAAAGAATGCAAGTAGTAGCCGTGAGATGACCCAGAGATGGCTACAAAAGGGCAGAGAGTGATGCCACTGCAAATAATTGCAAGGCCAAAAAAAAGACCCAAAAAAAGGAAATTAAGTCAATGATAACTAAAGTTTGGAAAGACAATTATTAACAAAAATTAAAAGAGGAGGGATTGAGAGGAATGACGTGTTTGTATTTACAAACAAGCTGTGGGTCTGCTGATAAGATGCAGCTATCAGTGAGAGACAACAGAAACAATGGGATGGATTCCATTAAAAGATCAAAGAGGCACTGAAAGAGCACCATGAATTCCACAGAAGTTAAGAATTAAGAAGGGATTATGCATTGGTGGGGGGGTGGGGGGAAGGTACCCCAGATATCAGGCGTTCCAGGAAGTCTGTACCTCTCAAGTACCTCAGCCTATGGGGAAAGAGAGAAGGGACAAGCGGCCAGGAATTAGTTAATAAAAAGGAGGCTGCACCCTCCAAAATTTTGAGACCCCAGGGGAATGCCCCATGGCCTCTCCCTTTATTCGAATAAAGTAAAAGGTCTCCTCTGTCTCCTTTTTGGACATAAACCTCTGGTGTTTGTGGCTTAATTTTCCTGACAATAGCAAAAATGACAAGTGTGTCCATGGGAAGTTTTGGGTTTGTATTTTTTGCAATTACCAGATAAAATGATGCTTGGAAGCAGCATGAGCCTGAGTCTGCCTCTGTGCACAGTTGTGAGAATGTGCTGTCTGTGTGAACATGGAACAGTTGTGTGTCCAGGAGAGTTTCTGACATCTCACTTGGCAAATGCAGATGACTGGACATCCAGAAGGAACTGGTGCCCTTCAGAGGGCTTGGGGAATGAGTCTGAGTTCAGGTGTGAGTGGAAGAGAGAAGGTGAGGAGCTTGGTTTGGGTGGGTGGTCCATGAGCACTGATTGTATGAAAAGATCCCTTTCTCATCACAGTCATTGTGTGAGTGTCCTAACAAGCATGACAGCATGCCTGTTAATAAGACATCATTTTCTCATGGCTACTTTTGTTGCTGTACTATTTTTTTTCTGTCCTTCTACACAGGATCTTGACTTAGAGTATTTGCTTCACATGTGAATTTTTTTGCTGTTCATCAGTGCATTGGCATCATGCCTTCTGTGTGCTCCTTTCTCTTAAAAGTCCCATATACAGCTTGTGTTAAACTGGTGGGGTTTCTACTGGACTGTAAACAGTTCCTTTTGCTCCAATTAGTTTGTTTGGAAAGTTGGACAGCTGGAGTAATAATCATTGGTGTCAAACTACTATGAATTATTAAAAGGAGCAGAGCAACAGGAGCTACAGATAATTCCTCATTCTGAAGATGAGCACATCTTATGTTATTGCTGCAATAATTACCTAAAAATACTAAATAATTAATTACTTCCAAGGTGTCAATCTTCATAACAGTTTATTAAAAAATTCTAATGGGTGTAGCCGCTGCTTCCACAAGCAAATCTATTTGTGGCTGAACCTGACATTCTGCTCTAAATATTTTTCCACCTTGATCAACACTATTTCTCCACATACATCTTGTACAGATTGGGAAGGAGGGTTTATCCAGCTGCAGTGGGAATTGCTCCGCTCACTCATGACTTCCAACCTCATACTGCTAGAGCCAGGAGAAATGTTTGCAAAGAATTTATCACAAAAAAGAACTTGGAACAGTTGTTTATGACCCTGATATTGACTTACTGCTATTTCAGCTGGTTAATTATTCAAATGCTCCTCTTTTGGGAATTGTCAGCTGGATGAGAGAGTTGGTGTGAGGGGACATCACCTGTGTGATGCAGAGAGGGAGCCTTAGGAAAAGGGCTATGACAGGGGTCTGTGTTGTGGTGCCACTGATAGCAGGGCTGTTTCCTGGGGCTCCTCAGCAGCAGGATGCAATTTAGAAGCACATAATGGTTATTAGTTACCAAGGCAGATTTCCTGTGCATTTTTATTGGTCTTCATTGCCAAAATGCCTACTTGGCTTTTTCAGTAGATAGCTTCACTCTGGAGCTCTGTGGAAATAGTGAAGTAGGACAGAACATAGTTCAGAAATCTAAAATCAATTTCTCTCTCTCTCTTTTTTTATTTTTTTTTCTGTACAGAAATTGTGTAAAATTACCTAAATTAATAAATATATGAACAGAAGCAACTTGAAGGCAATAGTGTCTAATAACAAGCTCTACCTTAACTTGATTAATATTGAAATCTATTAATCTGTGCCTTCAAACCCGTTTGTGTTCCTGCATTGCATTGCATTTTCTTTTCTTTTCTGTCTTTTTGAAAAATTTGCTAATCAAGTATTACTAAGAACTGCAGTGTGGGAGCTCAGGACCTCTGAACAATGAACTGATTTGATTACACAGAAACTGTTTATTGTTTACATTATACACGTATTTATAGATTCTGAAACTACTGCACACATTGATCATGTATTACTTGATTGGTGCCTCTGTCCATGCATTCAGCACACACTTCTCAGGATATGTGATTCGTCACAGTTCAGGTGTTCAACAGCCTTCTATTATGTGGTTTTTGTGGTCTTGTTTTTCTGTTTCTCAGCCTCTTCTTTCTTATTTTAGATCAATTTATGTCTCAGCAACCTTGACAAATTTCAGAGGGTCTGATAAGAAATTCTATAGACAGTTTGGCTGGAGCACATTATGGTCTAAGTTGTTCAGATACATTGCTACAATTCCCCCTTCTTCTTTCACCAGCCAAACTCTCTTTACTGTATTGTCTACCAAGTGGGTAACCAATTTTATTATGCATGGAATAATACAAAACAATATAATAATGACTAATAGTAATAACAAAGTTCCCTTTATGATATCTTTCAACCATCCAGTTATTCCCCATCCCTTAAACCATTCTTCTAAACCCCAGTCATTCACAGTCAATTTCTTTATGTTATCTTGTAGTTGTTTGAGTTTCCTGTGAATGGATGCAGAATGGTCAGAGAGGTTTATAGAATACATTCCTTCAAAATCCTCACACCCGTGTCCGTGTGCAAAAAATCCATAGCAGTTCTATTTTGCAATGTGCTGTGTCTAATATTATCTATGTCAGTAAGAATTTGATTTAAAACAGCTGAAGTTATGTTTAATTGCTTGACTGTCTAGCATTCCAACTTATTAAGCGTAGCCATAGCTTGAGCAGCAGCAACACCTGGAGTAAGGAATGATGCTATTATTTGTGCTGGAGCACCCCAAATCATACATTATTGTTACAGTCAGATCCCAAGCCTGTGATTGCTCTCTTAGTTCTCTTGCTATGTCCCACTCTCCAAATAGTATGATTCAGCATCTCGCATATGCTAGGGGCAAACAAGGTGAATTTTCCTAACTAACAAGGTTCACTAAATGAATTACTTGGAATTGAGGGCCATGCCCTATTCCCACAGATTAAAAGATACCTAGTGGAAGCTTTCTTACAGTCACATTTGCACCAACACTCCCAGGGTAAGTCTTAATTGTGGCAATACTTAGTCATGTTCTTATACCATGGAGCACTGGGATTAAGAATGACACTATTATTTTTGGGACATAGGACTAAAACATTGCTCATGTCAGTTAATTTTGGATTTAGAAAATAAAGAACAAGCAGAAATTTCCAGGCACTGATCCTAACAGATCTAGTTCTTGAGGCTCTAATCCACTTTCATTCAGTGATTGTGATACCTGCTTGGAAGCCCTTGCCATTTGGCCTAATCCCCAATCTTTTGCACATGTCTAATTTTGTACCACATCTGGTTATGTTACACCAGTGATTCTCCACACTTGATTTATTTGCTCCTACATATGGCTTTCCTCTAACTCCTACCCATTTTGCAAAACCAGTAGTTACTTATTGGGATATCAATTAAACATGTGCAAAAAGGATCTCCTGGCATGGCTAAGACCTTTGTCCTGCCAAGTGAGGCCAGCTTTAGAAGTTTTTCGACTGGCATCAGTAAAAACCATGAAACCTTCTACAGGTTGCCTTTATAGCCAAGGTAATTCTTCTACCTGTTGATGCAGAGAAAAAAGCTTATGAGGAGGAAAATGAGTGCTAATGAGACCTGGAAGTGAAAAATAGGCCTTGATATGAAAAACAAAATATTGATTAGTTTTGTTTTGCAAAATTGTATAGAGATATGCAAAATAACTACATAAGTTGTTATTATTAACATTATTTGGTTATGAGTATGAGGAAACATCAGAGCAAAACAATACATGTAGTGAAAAATAAACAGCAATTAAGAATTTATCAGATAATACACACAATCAATAACACATGTGAAATTATATTATTACAAAGCACTGTAACACTACACTGTCATCCCAGAGTCTGCAACAGCTGATAAACCTCAGATCAGTAGAATTCTCCAAGTTCACTTTAAAAGTAGGTTCAGCTGACACATTAATAACGTCAAATTGCTAAGGCAAAACAACTTGAATCTAGTTTTGATGCAGAAGACATCTGGTTTTGTTAGCAATTTCCCCTCCAGGTAGAGCTAGGTCCTGGCCACAGCCCAAACTCTAATTGGTGGATTTCCCTTAACACATTTTAAAACAAAGCTCTTAAAAAAAACAGTTATGAGTAAAAACTTAGTGTTAAAGACTAATCAAACCATCTAGTAATCGCATCCCTCCAACGTTTCCTTCAAGACAGAGATGCTTCTAACACAGCAAACCTCTTCAAAAATCTAAAAGTGGTCACAAACAGGATTATGAGTTTATATCTGGACACTGAAAGTGTGAATGTGGAGGAAGTACAGCAAGATGAGAGACTATGTACCCAACACAGACTTAGGAAAATAAGTTAATATTGCACCTGAATTCTCTGTTGGAGTGCTTCTATAACAATAACTGAAGGAAGCCACAAAATTAGCAGTCTGGAAGAGGCTTTCAATGAAGCTCAAATATCTTTTCTGGGAACTCCATTAAAACAATAGGCTAGAGAAGTGGTCTGGATAAAAAACACATGTAAGCAACTAGAGAACAAAAAGGAAAGGATCCTGAAGAGATGTGTGTCTTGTAGGTGATCACACAAAGAAATGGTAAAGCATATAAAAGCTGGCTGTAAATACTATAACAGTACCTTATAAATAATTCTTACCACAGGAATCAGTGAATTCACATTAAACAGTCAATATATCAGCAGCAAGTGTTTGAAGGAGTTAAAACAACATTTTTAAAACATTCATGTAATATTAATAAATAAAAAAATTAAGAACAGTCACTATTTATTGGTGTTACCTATAGAAAACAAAATTAACGGGTTATAAGCTCACTATTAGTAATCCGTAAAACTTTGAATCATTAGGGAAAAGGGAAATAGCTGATGATTTTATAACTAGGATCTGATCAAAGTTCACCAAGTGTTCTGTCTTTGGAGAAATTTTGTGTGGTTGCTAATACTATTAGTTGTATCTTCACACAGTGCTTTTACTCGGTGGGAAACATTTTTCCAGATAAAAGATTTCCATCTATATCATATTTAAATTGCAACTGATTTACACAGTGTCTTCCCTTTTTACATCTAAGATGATTAGGTTGCTTTATATTTTTTGTGGGCTCTGAAAAACATATGCTTATATGTCCAGGCTTCCCACATTTGAAGCATGTTTTGATAGCTTCTGTTCACATTGCTGCAATAGCTTGTGTGAGGTGATCTGTAGATAAAATGAAGGGCTCAAATATCCCTTGTCTTATTTCTGTATATGTGCCCTCTGGGCTTCCTGCTGGTAGGACTTGCAGGCTTGCTTTTTCTGAATGAGCACTTGATTTAAAATTCTAAAAGTCTCTGGTATCTGGAGGAAATAAATTTGGTTCTTTCTCTGGATACGGTTGAGCTGCATTCTGTAGATTTGTTTCTTCTGCCCGTGTTTCAGTAGAGAACTTTTTATCTTCTTTTTTCCTTGCAATAACAGAAATAGCCAAAGGCGGCGCTGTAGGGAGGTCGGCTGTCTCGATGGTTACAAAATGGCGCCTGCAGCAGTGCGCATGCTCCGTATTAGCATCAACAACACCATCTTGTTGTGTGGCAACTCCCTGATGGCGCCGCCATTTTGCTGTACGGCAACTTCCTGTAAGGTGCCGCCATTTTGTTCTAAGGGAGCATGCTCAGTAATGATGTAAGAGATCTTGGAGCTGGACGATTGGGTTTTCGCTCCAATTTCCAATTAAACGATGGGGGGGCGGTGCGGCAGCTGGTTTTTTCAGGACAGTTATTCCCCACACTGTTAAGTTCGCGCATGGGGTCGAGGGAATCACTCGTGGGCTCCATATCCCTGGCTACGAGTACAATGGAGGTAGCCTTTCCCCTCCCTGAGGGCAGGGCTCCCCCTCTCTCCTCCGGTGTAACATTACAAGCGGCTGAAGGTGGTGTGAGGTAGCGGGAGTCAAAGATGGCACCTGCCGTTTCACAGGAGAAATTCCAGAGGTAAAATTGCTACCTATGCACTTCGACAAGATCTCATTAATTACACGGCACGTTCGAAGGAAAACAGCCGCAACCTCATCTCTTCCAATAGCAAGATCAAAAAGCCGAAGACCAACAGAGCCCCAACGTTCAGAGAAATTCTCAGTCACCCAGAGTAGTAAATCTTTGAACTGGGAATTAAGTCTTATCAGAGTCTTTAATTTAGTAAAAACATTCCTTTGTTCTAACACATTTATCCTTCTCACTTCTGCCGTCAACAACGACTTGGCGTTTTCTCTTTCCCTTATTTGTCAATCTGTCAAAGTTCTGAGCCCAACTAAGTGTATCTTCTGTTGCCTGCATTCCTCTTCCTCAAAGCCGCACGAACCTTTTGCATTTGAACAGCCGCCCTCTGAATTTGTATGCCCGCCACGCTGACTAGGGAGCGAATGGGGCAGCAAACAGCGAAGCGGGGGAAGAAAGACTCACCTCCCTGCTACTGTGGTTAACTCTTCAAAGGATACCACGGGGCATCCTATGGGTAATCCCGGTGCTGGTGGAGGAAACTGCACATCCACTTCCATTTTCTTTGGATCTGGTACGGGCTGCGGAGCTGACGTGGATTTTGCTCCACATTGCTACTGTCTGAAAAACTCCTGTTGAGCCTGTAACTCTGGCTCCGGGGGCGCACAAGGTAAGGACGGTGTATTAGGTTCCTACTCGCCAAGAATTCTCATGCAAATGTTGGTAATGCAGCTGCAGGGTTGTCTGGCTCTAAAGCAGCCGCTGCTCCTGCTGTACCTGTCCTTTCTGCTTTTAATTGCCTTAGCACCATAAACATTGATTTTCACACTGTCCTAAGTCCCTTGATTTCTTTGATCCTTCACTCACGCCATCCCAGAGAATTACTCCCAGTCTTTCCCACTCGAGGGTGTCAAAACCATTCCTGGGGGTGGCAAAAAATCTCTCTCCTGACCCCATTTTAACAGTCTTTATAAGACTTCTGGGTCATATTTAATTGCTCTCTTCAAGAGAATATGCTGGAGGGTGTTTAGCATGGCTTCTCCTTATGACAGAGCCTTTTCCATTCTCTCCAGCCCCCCAGTTGTTCACCTTTTCTGGTGTACCTACTTCAGCATCTGCATATTTTTTCTGGAGCCTTTCTCCTGGGAGCCTCCCTCCCAACTCCATGTGGAGCCGTCCTCTGACTCCCCGCACTGGTCTCTGACCAGGCCTCCCACCTTTTTACTCCCTTCAAATTTCAAATGGTCCGGCCTGCTTCATAATCACAGTGCTATGATCACGTCACTGAGGTCACCGGCATGTGGGAGCTCAGGACCTCTGAACAATGCCCAATATGATCACACAGAAGCTGTTTATTGTTTACATTATACACGTATTTATAGATTCTAAAACTACTGCACACATTGATCATGTATTACTTGATTGGTGCCTCTGTCCATGCATTCAGCACACACTTCTCAGGATATGTGATTCGTCACAGTTCAGGTGTTCAACAGCCTTCTATTATGTGGTTTTTGTGGTCTTGTTTTTCTGTTTCTCAGCCTCTTCTTTCTTATTTTAGATCAATTTATGTCTCAGCAACCTTGACAAATTTCAGAGGGTCTGATAAGAAATTCTATAGACAGTTTGGCTGGAGCACATTATGGTCTAAGTTGTTCAGATACATTGCTACACTGCAGGATTGTCCGTTCTCCATTTCAGCAGCAGGTGTTTCATGCCTTTGAAGCTCAAGGGTGTGAGTTCAATCTTCCTACTTCTGCAACTTTTTAGAGACCAAGACTGCATTACAATTTACTTATTTAGACATAGTACTATCCTTATCACATCAGTGACTGAAACACTTCCTTTATCGCCTTCTGAGCTGTCCTTCAAACATCCCTACCTTCACCAAGTTAAGGTTGGTTCCAGGTTTTGCTGTCTTCTTGGCTTTTTCCCACTGACTGAATTTTGGACAGCAATAGTTTTGGCCACACCAGAGGGGTCTGGTTGGCTGACAGTGCAGAATAGAGTGGTAAATTATGAACAGCCTAATGAGAACACCTATTCTGATTTCTGGTAGTTTTCCATTCATTTTCCAAGCAAGTAACAGGTGTCTTGAGACATAAAGTCTGTATTTTGAAAACCTGTATTTTTCATTTATCACTGTGTATACTTCTCTGTACAGCCTCACTAAAACTTCAGAGCTGCCACAATGCATTATGCATGTGTGGCACTGTAGTTTGCAGATACTAATTTAACCAAGTGTTCTAAAAACTGCACTGCAAATCTTGTTAGAGGTGCCTGCTATGAGCAACACCTGAGTGGTGTCAGCAAACTGAGCTGACTTTGCACAGGTTTTCCTGTGTTTGTTGGTCATTGTCTTTGAAGCATATGACTAACACAGCACAGTGGTATCTCGTTGGAGGGGAGCTGGGTTTTTGCCAAATACGGATATTGAGTTAAAACTGGGTCACCTAAGGAGAGAAGCTGATACCAGTGAGTGGTAGGCAGTGAGCTTTAATTCAGCAGTAGTGGGTGAACATTAGGAGTTCTGCATGAGATGAGTTATACCACTCATATGTACAAGTACTCAGGCTATGGATAGATGTGTAAGGAAAATGAGAATAGTTGTCAGCATTGATGTCCATGAAACTGGTAACATAGGGGTGGGCTAAAGTTCTCTTTACCTATTGACCACTAAGTTGCTTTGGTTTTTTTCTCCCTTGAATGACTTTGGCTGAACTCTGCTAAATTAAAACTGGTGTCAGAATTACATTCTTAACCTTTGCAAGGATTTTTCAGCACCTCAGATGTTACATACACTGTGGCTGCTCTTCAGAACAGGCAGGAGGAAAAATATCTCACTAGAAAATGCTCCCTCTTAGACTGTAAAAATGATTAAAAATGGATATATGACTTTTTAAATGTGTTCCTGTTCTCAGGGATAAATCTGCTACTGAATTACTTCCTGGCATCCTCATCTGCATGAAAAAAAAATTACTGTAGTGGAATTTTTTTCTTTTAGAAAATATTAAAATAAGGCAGAAAATTAATTCAAAGCCAAGGAATCAAAACAGAGAAATTTACAGGTTAGTTACAGCTTCCTAAAAGTTAAATAAAGAATATGTATTGTGATGGTTCATACATTTTCATACATGGATGATGGTTCATACATACATTTTGGCTTGTATCTTATCATGCAAAGGGTAGCTGCTATGAGTAGGGTAGTATATTCTGCAGAAGATCTAGTTTACTCTCTCTGTTACCCTGAATAATGAATATTCTTCAGAAGAGAATGCAAATGTTTTTTCTTACTCCTGTCTCTAAAATTGGGACAGAGAGTTTATTTAAAAGCTAACAAAATGATTAAAATGGGATGGAAAGCCTGCAATTATCTGTGATAAACAATGCATTATGTTTTGGTTTGTGGGCTGCGAGGCTGCCACTAAAATGTTCCTCGTCTCATGTAATATTTTGTGCTACTGCATTGCTTTTCAATTATACAGCTCAAAAGAAAGTTTTCACTGACAAAAGCAGTGAAAGCACATTGCTTTTAGTATTCAGTTTTGGTTTTTTTCCCTTCTTTTATAGGTCTCAAGTGTCTCTTCAAATATAAGTCCAAATGACAGGAGTCCAGGAGTTTGAAAGTTATTAGAGAGATATAGATATATGCAACTGATGAAATATAGTTGCTTACAATATATCAAGACATGCAGAACATTGAAGAAAACTTTGTGATCTTAATATATAATATAAGCTGGAGTTAAAGTATTATTTATTTTTGCAAATGCAGCATATGTTAATCTATTGCTGAACATTCATCTAGCAGATTCAATTTTCACTCATAATTTTTTATTTATTAGTTTCTCTTTCGCATAAACACAGCTGTGTATTCTGATCTATGCTGTTGAAATCTGATGTGCTACAGTATATGGGGACCCCATGTGATTTATTGTGGAGAGCTGTGGAGTAGATGGAATAGACTGAGGAACAATCTTGGAATTTTTGAATATTGGTTCTGACTTAAATTCATATTTGCGGAGTTTTTACCCCAAACTTTCCACCAGTTGTTCATACTGGAGATGGACCAATAAATAGAGGAATGTTAATGGACAGAGGTAAATGGATAGAGGAATGATTTTGAGCCATGCTACAGCTCAGGAATAATGAGCAGTTTTACTGTATTTGGCCACAAATATCTCTGATATGCAAATTCATTTGTAGTGTGGCTATGTTTCTGAGGATCATACAAAGCTGATAACAATCCTGGCTGCAAACACCATACATCTTAATCTGAGATTTTCTGAGAAATGTGTTTGTAATCAAGAAGTTTATAATTTTGAAAGCACAATGAGAAATAAATTAGTGTTTTATTTAAAATATAATATAGACTCTGCCACTTCATGCAGAGGCATGGCAGCTTGTTTTGAAGTGGTGTTATTGCAAAACTATTTCAAAAGATATCCAAAAGCCCAAAAACCAAGGAAGGCTCTCCATCATCTCCAGTGGTTTCCTTGCTGTAATGTGTCTGAAAAACATTTATTTTATTTAAAATTTCACACTGGACTACCTTCTCCAGGTGCAACAGCTGACTTGCAGACAGCTACTCTCTAGCTGAGTTGGAAGGGCTTTTGGAGCTTACGTAAAAACCTGTCTGAAGTTACTGAATAACTTTTCTTTGACTTGAGCGCCCTGCAGTTTGATCCCCTGTGGATGGCTGTGTCTGTGCTATCAGGAATGTCAAGCACAGAATAAAAATTTCTGTTGTAGGTCTGAGGGAAATTAATTCAGCCATATCCCCTTGGTTTTTTTACCCATCGCCCTGGTGCTCGATTTTCATCTCACTAGTGATTCCACCTAATGTCATCACTGCTGTTTCCACTCTATTTTCTGAAGAGTGGTGTGAAACAGACTCATTTAGTCGATTCCACTGTAACTTGACCCCTCCTTTTCCCACCAAGGGAATATTATTCCCGTTGCTGGTAAATGAACTTTAATTCCCAGGTTTTGCTTGGCATGAGAGACCAATCCTTTCTGTGTCTACTGCAGAGTGGGGAGCAGGGGCAATGGCGCTAAACCAAACTGATCCCTGCTGTTCCTGCACCGAGCACTGCTCAGTCAAGGCAGGTCTCTGGAGAGAGATGATACAGTTTAATAGGAGAGCTGATAGAACTGAGGACTTGTGTCTTGATAAGCTTGTCTTCACTTTTAATCTCTGCTGGTTGGTTTTAATGAAATCTAATGCTTATCTACAGACATTATGATTGCATCCTTTGGTTATTGTGGCCAAATGCTACAGTGACAGTATTTTTTAAAGCTAAGGGAAATCATTAGACTATAGTAGATGCATTATCTGCTGTTGTCTCACTTGTGAACCCTTTTCTCAGCAAAGTAACACTCAGCACTTGGCTAAAGGAGTGCTCTAGTCCTATGATACCTTGAGCTCGTGCGGTGATGCTAAGAGAATTTTGTCTCTAATAAATAAAGAAATAGTGCTACATGGAAATCTTGCCTGTACTCTCTGGGACTTGGCCTTTGAGGCACAGGTAGAGATGTTCTGCAGAGCAAACGGAGTTTGTGGGTGCTGCTGGGTGCCAGCTGTTCGGATGCACAGCCCTGGCAGGAGTCTTTGGCTCAGGAAATTTCTCAGCTGTGAGCCATTGGAGGTTGGAAGAATGTTCAGGGAAAGCTTTGCTTGATGCCTACCTTTTCCTTGCAAATGTGTTTCTAGGCATTTGCTGCTGACAATTGTTGGAAACGGGACAGCAGGTTAGTTAAATCTTTGGGTTGATCCCATGTGTCACTTCTGTATTCATAAATAATTGACATGCTAACCACTGTATAGATGTACAAAACACGTTTGCGGTGAGGGACTTCTCGAGGGTCAGGCTGTTCAGGTATAAACAGTTTATTATTTAGGCAGAGGGAGGAAGGGATCCATTTACGTTGCCAGCCACCGCATAAACGTGGTCAGGGAGGGAGAGAGAGAGTGGAGAGAGGAGTTGGGGAGCATGAGGAAAGAAGGTAGGAGAGAATAAGAGAAGGAGAGGGGAAGAGAAGTAAGTGAGGGGAAGAGAAGTGATTCAGAGTAAGAGGTTAAGAGAGGTGCAGAAGTTAAGAGAAGGTAAGAGAGTGAAGTTCTTGTTACAATACATTATATATTTTTCTATAGTGAATATTCTAATTCCCAGTAACCAACCATTACATGACATTGTCTTGGGTTTAGAAGACAGGTGTCTGCTAGGAATGGAAGGGGATGAGCTGAGATCCTGGACCAGTGGCTGAGGTGGATCAGCAGCTCCATGGCAGTGGCTGGCACTGCCACACGTCCTGGCAGGACAGGGGGTGCAAGGCCACCAACGAAGAGGGGAGAAGGAGAAGAAGCAACAGCTCCGTCTGGGTGATGGCGAAATTCCCTTCTCCCCACTGCAACAGCTCCATGCCCCAAGTGTTCTTCTCCGAAGCTGAAGAAAAACCCTCCAAACTGTCCCCACCCTCCTTTTTTCCTGCCCCCTTCCCCCACCCTGGGCCCGGCCGAACTCTTTGTTTTCTTTCAAGCACCCACTAAGTACCCACAGTTAGGTTGTCCCCGCAACTAATGGCTAAAAATTCCACAGGCAAGCTAGAAGAAAAATAAAAAGAAAAAGACACCCAACTCCCAACAGACACATATTCTATAGAATTTACATATAGCCTATAAAAACTACTACATTACCATACAGTGTTACATTTTAAGCTCTAAAAGCTACCTTTCAAATTCTTCTCTTGCTGATTGACCTTTGGATTCTCTATCAGCAGAAGGGTATTGTTCAATAACCAGGGATTCTCCTTCAGCTGGCTAGGCTATTGTTCTTTGGTTATATAATAACTAGCACTCAGTTTCCTGTAGCTCAAAGCTAGTTTTCATTTCTGTTTTGATTCTAGGTTTCATATTTTCAGAATCTTTTGCTAAACAGTCATATTCATAAGGTTTCCCTGTTTCATATTCCCCAGCACCACTGCTTTTAATTGCAATGACTAATTAAAATTTGTTATTTTTCTAGCGTGTCAAATGTACTAGAAACAAAATCTGGTTGGTACTGAGCATTAAGATCTGGCTACAGTAAGAGATAACTCCTGAATTTTGTCTGTTCTCTGCTGTGCTGGGCAGCTTGGCCTATGTGTGCTGGGATGCTTGCCTTTGCAGTGTGGTGCAAAGCTTGCTGAGTGCAGAGGTTAGGTCCCCAACTGCTTGTAAATCACTGTATTTTCTGACTGGTGGAGTTTTGCTGGTTTAATACCAGTTTAAATCTGACCTCTGGGTTTTGGGTGGCTGCTCACAGCACTTTTATTTACCAGGCCTGATGACAAATCACATTTGTTTTGTAGCAGCAGGTGAGGTAGGGATCTCTCTGAGAGATCCCTGGTTGGTTGGTGCTTGGCAGAAGTTCTCCAGCTACCTCTGTAGCTCAGAGGTGTGTGTTTGGCTAAATGGGCAGGCTCTTCATTCTTTTTCAATTCTGCAATCATTTGCTGGGGAAATACAGGTGTCAGCCTCAGAATGGGAATTATACATTGTGATGCTTGGTAAATTTTACCTATTACAGGAACACTTAGTTCACCTTTTTTACAGCTGAGAGGGCTGGGAGGATAAGATGTAGGGTTTTGAACCAGCCATGGCAGGGAAAGCATGGCTGCATAAGCTGCTTACAGTAAACATGGGGTAAATTACTGCTTCATTGCTTGGAATTACTTGCAGTTTACTGCAGTGTGGATGCTAAATGCAAAAAGCAAGCAGGGTACAGAGCCTGTGTGAAACTAAGTCACACAGGCTTCTCACTCTGGCCTGAGAAAGCGTAAGAAAGAATCCAAACAGTCCTTGGTAAAGGACAACAAACTTGCAGGTGGTGTTTAGGAAAACAGTCAAGAGATAGTGTTCCACTTAACCAGTGGTGGTGATGTGTTGCTTTAATGACCAATGAGAGTTTTACCTCTCAGACTTTCTCAAACCTGTCTATAAAAGAAGATCAAGAGTAATAAACTTTGCTCTCTTGGACAACACAGCTAAGAGAACCAATGTCGTACTTCTCGCCATTCCTAATATAGTGTGACACTCCAGGATATGCAGGATTAGCATATGCATTACAACTCCTGCAGAGAAGCTGATGTGCTGGAAGCATGTGGTTTTTTTTCAGTAGTGAACACTTGGTTTTTTTTAAGTAGTAAACACACTTACTTGTGTACTCCTTCTTGATCGTTTTCTTTTATAAAGATTATTTTTAATGAATCTCTGACGACCCAAGTAGGGAGTCCTGAGTTGCTCCACAGGTGTGCAAGAGTTGGAGAATGAAGTTTCCTGGGCCATTACAGGTGGTTTCTGGGACAGCACCTGTATTCAGCCACAAGCTGAGAGTAGGTTGTTTCAGCAGAATAAACAGGAAAGCAGTTGATTAGGCAGAAACAACTTCCAGGCAGCTTATTTCAGCTGATAATTTTAAGACCTTTAACCGGCAATCCATAAGCAAAATTTTTGTCCTCACAGAGGTTTTGTTTCTCTCTTTGCTTCCCCTGGCAATCTTGTCTGAATTAATATATAGCTGAATAGCTACTGACTGTGGCCACATAGATGTTGCTTACAATATAATACTTGGTCTTTGGTTAGACCTGCAGCAATTTTTAAACATTTATTTGGTGATGCGGTAGTAATACACATAGCTACAACACTTCACTTACAGGAATCATCTGATCTAAGCAGAATTAAAAGGGTAGATGGGGTAAGGAATGTTTTCCAATCCAGTCTTGCTGAACAGACAATTAGCAAGATCATTAAACTGCCTCATTATAACCACGGTAATTACAGGATTAACACACTTCACTTCAGCATCTCTAATTTGTTTTGTAATACAAGCAAGATGGGGAGATGATTCCTCTATATGTGAGACTTCAGACAGCTAGTATCAGAAATTAGGGATTTTTGGTAGTTAAAGAGCAAGCAAGGGTGAGATAGCTGGAGGAGGAGGGTATGTGAGACAGCAAGGGTTGCCAGCCTCCAAGTTATGCCATAGGAAGTTCTTGGATTTTGGACTAAATCTAGCTACTGTGCTAGGTGCTGTTTTGGGTCTGGGAGAAAATTTCAGATGAATTTCCTCTGGGCAAATAATTGTATCAAGGGAAAATGCTGTTCAGCAGGTTTTGATAGCTCCAGTGACAAAGCTCAGGAAAGGCACATCTTGGAGTAACTTAGTGAAACTTTGTCTAGGTCAGGCCACTGAATGCACCAGAAAATCAGTAGTTAGAGCTCTTCCAGTGTCTGTGGGAGCAGGCACCTTCTCCAGTGCTGAACCTGCCTTGCTGTTGTGGAGAGACAGGGTGCAGGGCTGGTGCCTTTTGACACTGCTGGATGTGCTTATTAAATAAACCAGGCCACCTTTCCTTACATCTGCAGCAAAAATAATGGGAGATTGACAACAAAGCTTCTCATTTATGTTCTGCACAATAGATAGAAAATCTGTTTATAGTGTGCAGTGGGATGCACAGCAGCTTGTCAGGGTGAACAGAGGCATCCTAGAGAGGGAAAGAAGATTATACCTGGTGCTACCTGTGGCACCTGCTAGAATTGCTAACACCCATAGGGCAGGATTTGCTGTTAGTGTTTTTGTTGAATAAATCCTTTCATGTGCTCCATCAGAGACCTGCTGCAGGCTGGTGCAGACAGGTTCCCAGCCAGGTGTTTGCAGCTAGGGCTGTGCATGCTTCAGTCACCACACTGCTGCATTCAATGAGATTGTGGGGCCAGACAGGTGTAATTTCAAACTGCCAGGAAGTTAATGTGGCTCATGGGAATCTGGAGTAAAAAGCTCAAAGGTAGGAATCTTCTGGGGTCTTTCCGGGTCTTTCATGCTGCATTGGAGATGTGAACTGGGGATAAACACAAGGAGTTGTGTTTGGGAGGAGATTGTACACCACCATAACCATGCCGGTATCCACTGGGAAACTATTTTTAAGAGAGAGGAGTCAGCCCGAGGCTTATGAGAGAAAGGTATCCAAATATAACAGCTTGCTGTAGTGTGTGGATAAACTGTTAATGAATTGAAAGGAAAATTTCCATGTTAAATTTATCTGTCAGAAGGGAAAAGGGAAAATAGTCAGTCTGTGTAGCTGGCTAGCAGGACTCACCTAATTCTTTGATAGACTGATGAGTTGTTCAGTTCAGAATAACTGCTGTGACCCTGTACAGGTCAGACAAGTATGATCCTTGAGGCCAGCCGTAGTAGGAATTTGCCTGAGAATACCTCTGGATATCAGAATAGACCAAGGAATAGATAGCTGTGTATCCATATGCAGTTAAATAGAATAATACATCTCAGATATAAGAAAAGCTATATATGCTAATACATGACGTGTACATGAGCTCCGAAGATAATTTACTCTAGACATAAGGTAGTAGGTGCCAAGTTTGATCAGTGTGTCAAAGGTACTTGAGGACCTGTCAAGTGTGGCTCTTCCATGTTCTTCTGAAAATTTTAACATAAAAAAACAAGGCAGAAAAGGGTCTAACGTTATTAATGATGACAAGATCCTTCCCCAGCACTCCTTGCTTAGTTCTCCCTAATGAGCTTTGGTGGGACAGATGCTCTGACGAGGAGCTGTTGCTGCAGCAGCAGCAGCATCTCAGTGTGATGTTGAGATATGAGGTTGGTCCCTGCCTGTTCCATACCCACTGGCTTGTGGGTGGTGGGACAGAACCTGGACAGCTGTTTGCTGGGGGCACAGAAACCCCAGGGCAAGCTCCAGTTTGTTAGCAAACAAACAATGTGACTGCATTGCCTGTCAGTGGGGACAGGAATTGAAGCCTATTAATGGGAATTCTGTTAGAAGTCTGGCAAAAGTGGAAATTCTGGGGAAAATTTCGAGTGTTGGGAAGCAGGGGAAAATTCAAAATGGTTTTTCTTTAAATGAAACTATTCACAAGGATAGATGTATGGCAGGACAATAATCATATCGGACATAATGCTGCTTTTATTTGTGTTGAAAGGTCACTGCCATGTGCTAATTTCTACATTGCAGCTCTCACGCATTTCAGCCATATGATCAGAGCTGGATTGCAGCGTGGGGAAGTCAGAGACCTCACACAAAACCTGTGTCCAAACACAGATGGTCTGCTAGATGCTGAGTATGACAGAAAGAGCTTCAGCTTGATAAGGAAAAATACTGTTGGATGTGAAGGTTGATTTATTGTATATGCAGAATGAAAAGGAGGCTGGTCAGAAAGGCACGGGTGTTTCTCAGGGCAGTTTGCAAGGATCGCTTCTCTTTGGGAAATATCTCTTGCAAAAAACATTATTCATCTCACTAGGCAGATGAGGTGGTGAGTGCACCTTCCTGGCAGCCTCCCTCTCTGATGCTGTTTGGTTTGCCTGCAGGCTGTATGAGCAGTCATGCTATTATTATAACTCAGACTTGACAGCAGCTAATGTATTATTTGACTGGGAGAAGGGGCATCTTGCTTTTTTTTTTAAGACAAGTCAGGACTAGAAGTTCAGCTGCTTGATGGCACAGTGAAGAGCCTTTGTCCTGAGTGCCATGTCAGTAAGAAGCTGCAGTGCATTTATTGAGCACTGAATAAAACATTTTTCCCCCTCCCCTTCCCGTGTTTTGCTGGCTAAGGAGCGCAAAGCTATCAAAATCAGCAATTAGTAGTGAGACAGGTAGCAAACATACTGTTTAACCCTTCTTGTTTATTCTGACATAATTTTAGTGACATTCTTTATTTTCTAAGTCATTATGCCACTTTGACAGTACTGCCAAAGGAAGGAGGAAGGAAAGTTATGCTGCATCAACTTCTGTCTTCCATTGTACATTGTAACTTTGGAGTTTTGCTGTTTTATTGTTCTTTTTGTGCTTACAGCTACATGATTGTTAACTGGGGCTGCAATTGCAAAGCTTATCTGCAAACAGAACGAAACAGTCAATCATACCCATTTGTTTCTTTGCAGCTGCTAGATCTTTTACGTCTATAGTTTATAAATCTAGAGCTTGACTTGAATCCCCATTTTCTTCTCTTGATATTATTTCATTACAGTGATTTATTGTCTAGTATCCATTTATATCTAGCTTCATACAAGACCTCTGTTATTTTTAGCCTGGTCAGAGAATTGTTGGGTGCACGCATTGTGTTTTGTGGAGATGTGTCCAGACATTTCAGTGTAAGTTGGATCAGGCCAATGATGAATGAGGCTGTGACTAAATTTTTACTGCCTTTCATACAGAAGAAGTGTCCAAACCCAGCAAAATTCATGTGCCCAAAAGTGTTAAAATTCATCTGTGTTACAGGACCGTGTTAAACAAAAATGTGAAAAATGCACAGAGCTCCCTCTTTCTCTAAATACCAAAGCAATATGCCTAAGATTTTCTTAGGAAAAATAAAATTGGCTTGCACAAACAACCTTGAACCAAAAGTTCAGTAATCAGTGGGTGCTGTGGTTGTATTCTGAAAAGGCAAATTTTTTTGCCTTTTGGCAAATCTTTTCTGTACTGTTTTGCTCCCATTCCATTTCTTAAATCAATGAAGAGAATAAATATGTCCTAATTAGAGGGAAAAGTATCTCCATAAATATGAATCTATAACATGTAGTCTAGTACAGAATTAAAGAATTTCTGGAAAACTGGGAGGTGGTAAAGGAAATTTTATTTTTTTTATTTTTTTTTATTTTATTTTCTTTGTCAAAATGTAAGTGAAGCTAAACCTCCAGTACCTGCAATCCCCTGCAAAGCATCTTGCTTTTATTTCAAATTGATACTGCAAGTGACTTGCACACCCTAAAAAGCATTTCTGCAGTAGTCTAGAGGCTCTGCCTTCTTTCACATTTAATGTTTGAGCAGTAGATGGAGCAAAGGACCAGACAAATACTTTCTGGATCAAGGTGCCTAGAGGAAGTGACAGGACAGGAGGGAGAGAGAAGAGCAGAACAACTGCAGTGTGGTCCCTTGGAGCCAAGAGGATGATGATAACAAGAGCTGGGGACCATGGTGGGCAGGGGATGGGAACTGCAGGGAACTCAGAGGCAGCTTTCCTTGGCCTCCAGCAAAGCACAGATGAATGCTGTTCAAAGGGCAGCATTTCTGGGAGTTTTTGAGCCCTGGAAGGTTAAAGGACAGTGGACTACTATTCTCTTCACCCTGGTTGCAAGAAATTAAATGAATACTGTCAACACTTGGAAGAAGTATATATGTTTGCTTCCCAAGATTCAGTGTCTGAACTCAAATGATTATGAAAAGCTATCAATTTCTGAAAAAAAAAATATATTTCAGAAATTCGGGGTGATACAAACTTTCAAGGTTCAAAAACTGAGTTGGAAAGTATAAGAACTCAAGGAAAGTCATCCTAAAGCATGACACAGACTTCCAAGTGTTTCAATTGGGCAACCTGGGGTTAAGTTGTTGGCACATCATTGGAAAAGATTCCCTAGACAAGAAGTCTACATGCTGAAGGATTTTTTGGGAAAAAATTTTGGCAAAGCTGGGTCAAGAATAGATTATGTTCTAGTTGGTTCTGTGATAAGGATGAGGGGTTTTACATGACTAATTTCATGTGTTCTAGCTTTATTCCTTGTCGTGTCCCTCCTTATTTGAAGAAACTTCTCTGTATCAATATCTTCTTCAGAGGGGAAAAAGCATTTAATTTTCAGGTATGTTAATGATTTAACATCATCATGTTAATGAGTTAAGAAAATTAGGAAATTATGATTTTGACTGGAATAAGAACAGTTTATGAGAAAATTTAAGATAAAGGAAATACAAAGAATTTAAGGAGCAATGTAGATGATTAATGATTACTAAGTGTGGTTAGAAGCAAGTCTATATAGCTCCTGCTTGTAGTCAACAATTGCCAAGATAAAATGAATAGCCCAAGGATATATATATCATTCCACTTGTCTTAATACTTAGTTAAGAATAGGATCATGTATCATTTATTTGTCTTAAGTTGTGTGTGTAGGAGACAAGAAAGATGGACTATTGTGGAAAGGAAAGAATTGTGTCTACACCTCCAGGCAAGGAATCTGAACAATGTCCAAGAGGACTAGGAGAGCTGCCAACAGGACACAGTTGAAAAGTTCAAGCCTGAGGAAGAGGCAGATTTCATTAAGAAGGACCCCAGACCCATTTCAAAAGAGGAACTGAGCATGCCCAGAGGGGTGTGGAGCTCATTATCATATAATGTGAGAGTGGGTGGAGTCAGGCAATTAATATGTATTAGATGTGCTGTGTAATCCTATGCATATGTAATACTTTAAGGAATAAATAGAGAATGATGGGCAGTGGTGGGGTGCGCATGACTTTGAGAGGTGACTTTGTGTGCTGCCCGGCCGTAATAAAAGCATACCCTCCCTAACTTTAAACAGGTAGAGATTTTACTGCTTCATTATCATTTGACATAATTCAGAAGAAAACTTTTACTCAAACTGGGAGAGAGTAAACAGTGACCGGTTTGTTGAATCGCAATCTGGTCTTTTATTTTATATGCACACTCTTTCTTATTATATAAATAAACAACATGCTATTTTTGATTTTAGGATAATGAGTCAGAAACAAATGTGAAATTTCTCTGAGTGTACACAAAATACTGGCTGTCACGTGTATTAAAAAAATTCCATGACATACTTCCAAACAACTGCAAAGCTCTGTATTTTTAAATTAACTTCTAAGCAGTGACAACTTTGGTGACTTATTCATTCATATAACACTTATTTTGTTGTCACAATAAGTAATTTTTTCTAAGCACCTCAACATTTCTATTGCACACCTGATTGAAATTTTTTTTTCAACCCATTATGTTTGGCTGAAAGGTGTCATATTTTCTGCTTTGCTTGGGTTCAGTGCTGACACACCAATGAACTGGAGCAGCAATTTCATCTACCATCAGACACCTATGAGATCATTCCCTACTAGTCTATAAATTAAAAGTGCTAAAATCTCTGCTTTTATTTTGCCTGTTGCTTGTATTTTGGAGGTGTTTCTTGCCATCTCCTGCCTGATGGTTGTGTGCTGGTTTGCATTTGCATTTGGTAGTTTGGTAATAATGCATTGGAAAGATAGATAAATAATTGTCTATTTAATATTGCAGATATAGAACCAGATGAAAAAGATAAATGTTAATAGGAAGGTGGTTATGGAGTGTCCTTATGGATCTTGTCTTCTCAGAAAGCTTCTGTGTCTCATTCATGTTTGTACCAAGTCCTTGTCTTCAGGACCTGATACATAGATTAAAACCTCAGTTTAACCCTTACTTCTATCTTCTAATTTCCATCTTTCATATGTAACACTTTCCCCTTAAATCTTGTGTTGAATTGTAAGACAATTAAACAGCCCTTAATCTTTTCATGGCTGTTTTAATCATGTCAGTGCTCCCACTTACGGGTTTGATTTGATCTGGACATGAAAATAATGGAAAATGGAAGTGTTATCAGCATGAATTCTTTTGCCACATCATCTGTTTAACAGTTGCTGCTGGGTGAAAAACTGTCTGAAAGGCCAATCCCAGAGAGTGATGGTGAATAGAATTAAATCCAGTTGGCAGTTGGTCATGAGATCTTCTCCAGGACTCAGTACTGGGGCCAGTTCTGTTTAATATCTTGCCTGGTGATCTAGATGTGGGGATTGAGGCCACTCTCAGTCAGTTTGTAGATAACACCAAGTTGTGTGTGCTTGTTGATGTGCTGGAGGGCAGGAAGGTTCTTCAAGGGGACCTGGACAGGCTGGATTAGTGGCCTGAGGCGGATGAGGTTTGACAAGGGCAAGTGCTAGGTCCTGTCCTTGGGTCACAACAGCCCCTGCAGTGCTCCAGGCTGGGGCAGAGGGGCTGGAAAGGACCTGGGGGTGCTGGCAGGCAGTGGCTGAAGATGAGCCAGATGTGCCCATGTGGCTAAGAGGTCAATGGCACCTGGCCTGTTCCAACCATGGTGTGGCAGCACGACCAGGGCAGTGACCATCCCCCTGTGCTGAGCACTGCTGAGGCCACATCTTGAATCTTGTGTCCAGCTCTGGGTCCCTCATGGCAAGAAGGACATTGAGGGGCTGGAGTATGTCCAGAGAAGGGAACAGAGCTGTGGAAGGGTCTGGAGCACAAGGCTGGGGAGGAGCAGCTGAGGCAGCTGGGAGTTTTTAGTCTGGAGAAAAGGAGACTCAAGAGAGACCTCATTGCTCTCTACAACTGCCTGACAGGAGATTGTAGCCAGGTGGCTACATTGTAGCCATGTGGCTACAATGGGTGGTTTCCCCCAGATAGCAAAGAAATGTGTCAGGGAATGTTCAGATTGGATATTGCAACAAATTTCTTCACTGCAAGGGTTGTCAAGCGTTCAGCAGGCTCCGCAGGGCAGTGATGGAGTCAACGGCCCTGGGGGGATTTAAAAGATGTGTAGATGCAATACCTGGGGACATGGTTTATTGACTGGTTTGGCAGTGCTGATATAACAGCTGGACTCAACAATCTTAGAGGTCTATTCCAACCTAAACAATTCTATGGTTCTCTGAGAATGATTTCATCTTTTTTTAAAGTGACTAATTTACTTGTTTAGTGTACTCAAGTGCTACCAGACTTTGATATCAGTGCTAATATTCTGTGACTTTATCCCTCTAAATTTTGATGAATTATAGCCTCTTTAAAAATTATTTATTAGTATATCAGATTATTCGCAGAAATCTGTTTAAGACTGTAAGTTGATGAAAAAAGGATTCTCTTAGATTTCTAATAACACTGCTAGCAGGCCACTAGACTGTGGTGCCCTGGTCTGGCCAGTGGGCCAGCCATAGCCAGGATCAACTTGAGACCATGGAAAACAACACCCTAAGTTCAGGGATATTCGGGTTAGGGAGAGTTAATGTTTGTTTGCATTGGAACATGGGAGTTACTATGTTAATATGAGTTATGTTGACATTCATAATTGGTTAGAATGTGTAAGAGACGCTTTCGGGGAGCTGGACGGTCTGGGACATGGCAGAGACCTCTATAATCGAGTTAGATGTTAGTAGTTTATTTCAGGGCATGGGAGAGAGAGAGAGAGCCTGCTATGAGCCAGCAGATAGAGCTCAAAGCAGGCTTGGAGAGAACAATACAAACAGGGGTAAGATATGAATACATGAGCTCAAGACTTGAGATTGCTAAGAAAGAGACTAACAGAACAGAAGTGAGAGAGCTGGGAAAAATGGATAAAGAAGAGCAGGAAAGAGCAGGAAAAAGAGCAGCAAGAGAACATAGTAAGAGAGACAAGAGAAACAAGAGAGCAACAAGAGAGCGTAGCAAGAGAGAGAGCTCTCTTTTACAATTACTTATATAATCTATTCATCTGAATATTCTATTCCTTTACTAACAAATCTTTCTAAGTATACTAATACAGTAACATTTGAGTGCGACCTATAGAAATCGCTGCTTTTGCATATTTTTAGTTATCTCAGGGTCCTTCAGACCTTTCCTTATAAGGCTGGGGAGAGGGGTCTTAGCTTAGTTTTATTGGGGGAAAGAATGTGTTCTGGCATACCAGACCTTTGAATCTTTGAATTATTCAAACCGTGCTTTCATTTGTATTTCTTCCTTAGCCTTTCTGGCTAAAGAGTCATATTTATAATTTCTTTCTAATTCTATCTTCCCAACAAGAATGTTTCTAGAAAGTTCAAAGCTAATGTATATAAGTTGGAATCATCCTTTGTTTGTGGTGTTTGTGTGTGGCTGTATTTGGAAGTGCTCCGGTGTTAAGATTAAAGGACCCTTGGATTTTCCACCTAAGACACATCACCCACTCTTTTCTTCCATGCCAACCCATTGCAATTGTTGCCTGCCCTTGTGGGCGTGGGCTGCATGATGCAACAAGTGGAGTCCAAACAGGAACCCTTGAGCAAGGGTTCTGGAAGGATCTCCAGCAGCAAACCTGCAGGACAACCGTTGCTGGACGTAAGTCCCAGCTGGGAAGCTCACTACCCTGAAGACAGGAGTCCAAGTTTTATTTGACTTGGCTACAAGGGTGAACCAAGCTATCTCTGGCTGTGGGGAGCTGGTCCAGTCAGTTTACCTCATAGGACTCTTAAAAAAGTGCTGTTGGGCAGTCACAGATGACTGCCAGTGTGTGGACATGATTTTCTGAGCCTGAGAGAATTTTCAGCCTGTCAGTGGCAGATCTGTTTCCCAAGGGAAAGTCTTTTGGGAAACTTTTCTCTCTCAAGGACTGTTTTGTAAATAGGTTTTGGTTCTCAAAACAATGTTGTATAGATGTCTGAGTGTGTTTTGCTCTTGTTCCACCAGTGGGACAAGAGAGGTGTTGTTCCTTTTACCAGTCATGTTAACCTGTATTGGAACACCTTATAAAAGGGGCTGAAAACCCTGAAATAAAGGCTTCTGCCTCCTTGGGAAAAAACCTCTGTTGTTGTGCTCGAATCCATGCTTCTATTTTGTGTCCTCTAGTGACACCAGTGTTGAACGAGGATTGCGATCTGCACTGCAGAGGAGTGCAGGTGAGTCTATGGGTGAAAGTGTGGTTTTTGGTTTAGCCATGGGACTGGGTTTGTCAGTGGTGGTGTGGGACGTATATGTACAGTTTAAGGGACTTTCAGTTAAACATGGGCGAGATTTTTCTAAATGGGAATTTAAGGGAATTATCAAGTGGATTTTCTGTAATTTTCCTTCCGTTATGGGAGATATTATTTTACAGCAGGGCTTTGGGATTCTGTTGGGGATAAGATTTGTGATTTAAGTACTAAGAGCAATTCTGGGGCTTCACGTTTATTTCCTGTGTTTTGGATTATTTATTAAGTTGTTAAATTAGAGGTTAAGCTCTATCCCACTAATAGCCCCATCCATTCCCTACCCTTGGCTTCCAGAAATAAGACAAGGGGTGGCTGTGGCCTTGAGGCTTGGGAGAGTCACCACATCTCCAACTCCTGTGTCCTCTTCTGTCCCTTGTCCAAAATGATGATGGCCACACTATTTTAGACCCTCTTCCTCACCAAAATCCTTCCTTTCTAGTCCCCGATCTTTCCCTCAACCCCTCTACCTTGGGCTCTGCCTCCACACCAGGTACTGCCCCTCTGTTGGGTTCCACCCCGTTTGTCATGGGCCATGCCTCCCTAGGCTCCACCCCTCTCACTTCCGGCTCCCCTGCTTCTGCTCCAGACCACACCCCTTCTGCTTCAGGCCACACGCCCTCCAGGGGAACCGTAACCACACCCATCATGGTTCCAGAAGCACTGCCCTCCAACATGGTGGTGCTCATGTGGCGCACACTAAGACCTACACCAAAAGCCAACCACTGCAACCTCCCTACCCACAATTAAAAGGTTTTGCACATGTTGGGTTGTTCCTCCTTCTTTTCCTCAGAAGAAGACCTGAGCCCCTTTGGATCCAGGGACTCCGAAGACCCCTGGGAAAGGATCTGGAAGCCAGAAGGAAAGAAGGGGAACTGGGAGATGGTATCTAAATTCATGGTTGCACTGGTGTGATACGGAAGGAGGGGTGTGAACCCTAGATGGTAGCCACTTGTTTATGGGGAGGTGAAGGAGTTGTGCAAGGTGGCTAAAGACTATGGGAGGGAGTCTATGTATTTCAGTAACCTGGTATGGGGTACCTTCTCCACGCATGTCTTAACACCCCATGACATGTGATATGTGATGACTATGCTATTGTCCCCTATGTCAGCCCAAGGACCTGGAAAATAACCTCCTGTAGTGGTTTAGATTTGCCAATTTGAGTTTCCCAGACAATGCAACAAATAATATGGTGGGTTTTTAGCGCTGGCTAAAATCACCAGGGCATTTATTAATTTCTTGCTGTGAGATATGGATTAGGAGAAGGACAAAACAGGCTTAAAACTTAAAAGGAAAAAAGAAACTATTAACAGGACTACAAGAACAAGAAACATCAGAATAAAACCTCCAGAACACCTTTCGTCCCCCTACTCTTTCCTTTCCCAACTGACCACGTAGAGACAAAATCTGGGATGGTAAAGCAATACCAACTATACAATAATCTTTCATCAGTTCTTGTAGGGAGAGGAGTTTTCTCTTGTCATGCCATGGAGATTTCTCCACAAGAAACAGTTATCTCATGCCTTCTCTCTTCCATGAATAGCAGCCACCCAGTCAAAAATTCTGCATTGTGACATTCCTCACATTTTCACAGCTCTCCTAGAGGTGTGTCCATGGGCCGTGAACTCATGGGGCATTATTTTAAGGATGAGTTGTTCAAAAAAGGTTCTCTTTATCTGCCTCTGTGATCATCTCTGGGAACAGAGGTTTTCTTCTTCTCTCCCTGGGGGTAAAGGGTGTTCATCAACTCTCATCCCTCTCTCTCTTTGTTCAAGCTTCTCATGGGATCACAGCTACTCCAATATCTGCTTGGCTTCATCAGTGGATGCCTCTGCTCAGATCTACGGTTTGAATACTTTATCCCCCCATACTCCCATGAATTAATGGAGATATTTCAGTTTATCATTGTCCATTTCCATGGCTCTACCAAAAGAATATTTCAGCCTCTTTCAGAATCTCCACATCCTCTTTCCATCTGAGGCTTGACTCCTTCTTTTACTGACCTTGGTGTCTTCATGTCATCTTTCTATGTGTCACTCTGTCCTTTTCTCTCCCTGGAGAGAGGAACAAGGTCTAAAGGTCTCATCTGTGTGGTGAAAGGGTTAAATCTCGCCCCAGTGGCCACGGCAATCATGGTGATGGATTTCAGGTCACGATGGGCGCCTCCCTGTGCCTGGCAGCCACTGGAGACGGGGGGCTCGGCCTGGAGCCATAGGTGCGGGCTGGAGCAGGGGGGTTTTAATATCGACAAGATGTCAGCAGCTGTGGCCAGGCCCAGCCTGGGGCCAGGGCCTGCAGCCTCCATCCCTTGCTGAGGTCCAGCCTGGTCTCCCCTCCTAGGCCGCACAGGCTGTAGGGGAGCAGGGCCAGCCTCACCAGAGCTCCATTCCCTTCTGAGACTGGAAGCAAAGAGGAAAAAGTTTCCAGGCTTGTGGTTTTTAAAATGTGGAATTCACAGAGGTGGACCTAATTCCTAAATGGTGCAAAATGTTGTCAGTTCTCAGAACAAGCCAGCTATTGGCCTGTCCTATGCACAGAGGAAGCTCCCAGCAATTTCTCTCAAAGAAATCACTTCCATGGGTGTTTCTTCTTTCCCCAAATGTCAGTCAATGTGAAACTGCCTCGGCCAGTATTGGAGGACATTAAAAACATGGCCAGAAAAGCATTTGATTCAAGTTTTTGATGGCAGTACACTGACTTTGGACTTTGCAGATATATAACAAGGGTCTGATGAACCCTACATGAAATTTGTGGACAGACTCAAACATCAAACCATCAACAAACAGATTACTGACAAAAGGGCTAAGGACATTCTTTTTAAAAAACTGGCAGTGTCCAATGCAGCCCTGGCATACAAAAAGGTGTTGCATGTTCTCACATCTGAGCCAGAACCAACCTTGACTCAGATGTTTGAGGCCTGCAATTGTCTGAGGACACCTGAGGCACACCACTGCCTTTCAGGCTCAAACTATCAGCCAAGGAGTTGCAGAGGCCTTAGCTGTGATACAGGTCATTCCAGAAGGACAGCTATGTCAAGTCCAAAGACCATGCTTTGAGTGTGGCAAAAATGGACTCTTTATGATGGACTGCCCTCAGCGAGGAACAAGACCCACTCCTAAGACATGTGGGTGCAAAGCACATTACACTAAATCTCATCTGAAACAGGGAAACCAGAGCAGGCCACAGGCAGGAAACTCCCAGCGGAGTGCAGGACAGCCCTGTGCAATGATACAAATTACCCAGCAATTGATGCCCATCATCATGAAAAAGCAAGTGGCCCAGAGCTGCACCACACTGTCTCAGGACTCCCAGCAACCCTGCCTCCAGGTGCAAGGCTGGAACTAGCAAGTGCCAAGTCAGTGACTTTGACCAATTGTTTTATACGTACTATTTCTACAAGTTGACTGGGGCCCAAAGATCAGCCCTCCTGAACTGTAGATCCAGGACTGAAGGGTTTTTCATGCTCCCTCGGTCCTGTTGATAACATCCCATCAGGAAATTATAGTGCTAGCCATGTCTCCAGAATCGCCCAGGCCATCCTGCTGCTGGACAAGACTACCAACAATACATCTGATCCTTCCATGTTGTAGATGGAAGTGATAAGCAGGAATAGACCACAAATAACATGCACCTTAAGGTCTAATGGGCATGAAGACACCATTTCAGGTCTGGTAGACATGGGAGCCGATGTCACTGTTGTTGCACATTCCAAGTGGCCTCCCAGCTGGACTCTTGTACCAACCACCGAAGTCTTACTGGGGATTGGAGGCAAGCAGCAGCAGCCTCAGGAGTGCGGACCTGATCAGTTTCAGGGACCTGAGGACTGAGTTGCCACAACACAACCCTTTGTGATAAGAGCCCCATAGTTTTATGGGGAAGGAACATTTTATCCCAGTGAGGAATGAGGCTGGAAATGGAATTTTAGTTGGGGCCATTGAGCAGTGCAACACCCTGAAACTAACTTGGAAGACAGACGAACCTGTCTGGGTGAATCAATGTCCCCTTCCACAAGAGAAGGTTATCGTGCTGGAGTCCCTAGTCCAAGAACAACTCTACATGGGACACATAGTACCATCTACCTGTTGCGGCGTGGGGTCAATGGTAGGGTGCCTCAACCATCCCAGAAGCATCTCCAGGAAAGCTGCTTTGGTCAGCACCACACACCCACACAGACACTCACGCAGCTGGGCAGATATTGTTGGAGACAGCAGCAAGGAGCAGGGCCTTTGTATGGGTTCCACGAGGAGAGTTTATTCCCCTAGTTCATGAAGGGTCCAGGAACAAAGGGCCCAGAGCAGGGCTGTGCAACATAATTTGTACTACAGATGGAGAGCAGCTGGGACCAATGAACTTAGAGCCGGAGGGTGGTACAGAGGAGGGTCCAGGGTGTCAGAGCCAGCCAGTCTGAGTTAGGGGAGGGATCAGAGAACTCGGGCTAATAGGGGACCAAGGACAAGGGAAGGTTCTAGGGATGAGGGAGGATCTGAGGAAAGGAGGCAGGGAAGGAACCACCCAGGGGGAAGGAAAAGGGACTGGCCAACAGGCCAGGGGGAAGGGTAGAACTGCAGTACAGGCACCATCAACAGGGATGGACCATAGGGGACGCCTTAACCCTTAATTTATATTGGCATCCCTCCAAGGGGACTTACCACTCTCTGGGGCAGGTGGCTCACAAATCCCCACATCTACCCATGGAATACACCCATCTTTGTTATCAAAAAGCAGAGTAAGTGGTGACTCTTACAAGACCTCAGAAAGATCAACAAAGTCCTGGAAGACATAAGCCCTCTACAACCTGGCCTTCCATCACTGACCATGATCCCTAAAGACTGGAAAATAACTGTCATTGACCTAAAAGACTGTTTCTTTGACATCCCACTCCACCCTGAGGATGCTCCTTGATTTACTTTCTCAGTGCCCAGTATCAACAGGCAAGCTCATCAACCTCTTCAATGCTTCTGCTGAACAAGACTGCCACAAGAGATGAACGGACAAACCATCTGCCAGTGGTTTGTAGCAAAAGTCCTGGCTCCCATTTTCAGAAACCACCCTCACGCCACTATATATCATTACATGGATGACATCCTTATCGCAACAGAAGACAGTATCACCTTAGATCAGGCATTAAAGACTATTACCATGGCAATTCAACTGGCCACTCTCACTATCACTGAAGAAAAAATCCAAAAAGTGGCACCATGGAAGTACTTAGGTCTCTGGATCCACACCAGGAGTATACAACTGCAATTGGTACAACTGAATGATAAGGCACAGACATTACATAATCTCCAAATTTGCTTGAGACTATCAGTTGGGTCCAGCCACTGCTAGGAATCATGAACAAAGATCTGGCTTCATTATTCACCCTACTTACTGAAAGGAGATCCAGAACTAAATTCACTGAGATTACTGACCAAGGAGGCAAAAGAAGTTCTCAAAAAAAGTGTCCCATGCCATCCAGTATCGGCAGGTGAATTGGATTGACCCGACATTGCTATTTCTGCTGGCTGTTTTAGGAAAGGAAGCTCAACCCCACACTTTAATTTTCCAATGGGATACGGAACAACCTGACCCTTTGTTCATTTTTGAATGGGTTTTCCTGCTGCACCAACCAGGGAAAATCATCACCACTCAACCAGAGATGCTAGCCCAATTTATCATGCAGTCTAGGTCTTGTCTAATTTCCTTCTTGGGAAAAGATTTTTCCATTATTTATTTACCCTTGACAGTCCTATACCTAGACTGGCTGCTCCAACAGTTAGCCCCTGCAAATTGCCCTTGAGAATTATTCTGGCCAAATTTCAGTTCACTACCCTAAACATAGATTATTATATTCTTCTTTTAACTTAATTCCCAAATCCCTAAAAAGTAACACACCTCTTGATGGGTTAGACATTTTCACAGATGGTTCAGGATGGTCCCATAAATCAGTAATAGTTTGGCAAGACCCTAACATGTATTAATGGAATTCAGACATTGAAATAGTGGAGGGTTCTCCTCAAATAGTTGAGTTAGCAGCTATTGTCAGAGCTTTTTCTAAATTTACTTTTTCTTTTAATTTAATAACTGATTCTGCTTATGTTGCAGGTATTGTAGAAAGAGCTGAAAATTTATTCCTTAAGAGTGTCACTAATGATCAATTGTATAATTTGCTTAAAAATTTGATTTCTATTCTCTCTTATAGACAATACCCCTATTTTGTAACGCATATACGTTCCCACATTTCCTTGACAGGATATATAGCAGAAGGCAATAGGCAAGCAGACACTCTTGCCATGGCTCTCCAGTCTACACTACCTAACATCTTTGAGCAAGCCAGGCTCAGCCATTCCTTTTTTATTAAAATGTTTCAGCTTTGGTGTGTATGTTCAACATCACAAGAGAACAACCAAGAACTATTGTAGCAAGAGCATCATGTCCCAGTTGCCAAAAAAATATTCCATACCTGGAATGGAGGTAAATTAAAATCTACTGGAGGAGGGATTAACCCTCGAGGACTCCAGAGCCTCCAACTTTGGCAGATTGATGTAATGCATTACATATCTTTTGGGTGCTTCAAGTATTTACACATCTCTATATGTTGTAGTGTGTTTTATTTAATAATGTTAAACTTTGTTGGTATGTTCCTTTTTCCTTGGTTAAATGTATTGGTATCTCCCTGTTGTTATCCCTCCTACATCCTATCTGTCAAAGCAAACCCCTCCCCTCCTTCTAGAAAGTTCCTTGTCTGTCACCCCAGCCCTGCCCCTACTCCCCTGTCCATCATTGTAAGCCCCATCCTATCTTCCAGATCCTTCCCTAACAATCATTTGTACCTCAAAGCCCCATTAGTTTTTGTGTCTTGTTCCTGCCCTCTGTGCACCCTTATTGGTTTTTGGATTTGTAGTCCCCTCCCCTGACTCCTCCCCTCAGATTTCCCTATTAGTCTGCTGTTTGTACCCTCCCCTGGAGATTGCACAGCAGTGGTCAGAGCTCTCTTGGACCTGACCCCTTCCAGTGTGGATCCCTCATTTCCTTGTCCTCAGTAAACTGTTGCTGGGAACTCCGATCCAGAGAGACTCCTCTACTTTCTTACCTCCACCCCTGACGCCCTGCACCACAGAGCTTGGGGCGGCCCAAGTCTCTGCAGGTTTCACTGAGGTAAAAGCCAACTCCCCAGTGATACCCCACTCTTGGTACTTGCCTGCACTGGAGGGAGAGAAGCAATGCCGTGGAGCTGGCCAGAGCTCCAGTGCAGTGCAGTGTCATCTGTAGATACTTTCAGGAGCAGTCTTTGTTTTGGGTCATATAGGTGAGGCAACCAGACACATAATTAACATCTTTTACAGGCTTTCTCCACCTTGGGCATCCCACAAGAAATAAAAGCAGATAATGGTCTGGCCTACACATCCCATAGAATGTACCAATTTTTTAATCAATGGAGAATCAAGCATTCCACAGGCATCCCTTATTCCCCTACAGGCCAGTTGATCATGGAAAGAGCCCATGGGTCTCTCAAAAGAATTTTAGAACAAAAGAAAGGGGGAGTAGAGACTGTCTCCACAGTAGAAAGGCTCAGTAAACCAGTGTACATATTTAATTTTCCGAACAACTCATTTATGGAGCCTAAACCACCTATAATCAGACACTGTTCTAACACCACACAGGCCCAATGAGGGAAAGACCCCTGATCCTACTTACAGACCCAGAAACCAACGAAATTTTAGGACTCTTCCCATTAATCACCTGGATAAAAGACTATGCTTGTGTCTTGGCAGGTACATGACTATGGTGGATTCTGTCAAAGAACATCAAGCCCTACCTACAACCTCTACAAGAACAACTGCTACAGGACCGGTAGGGAGAGCCCTGTGGAGAAGAGACAGAAGTTGCACAGCTTATACCCAGATCAGACCAATCCCTGACATGACCTGCAAACATTTTCTGCTATTTGTGCTCAGCCTACTGATGCTCCTTGCTGATGGTTGATAGTCCCACAGCCAAAACAAAATGTTTGGGTTGCCTTGTCAAAAGCTATACAAGACACCCTGTGCTTGTCTGTTGACAGCCTCTTTTCCACTTGCTTTGGGGCTGCCTATGGATGTGTGTATTGCTAGAGGACATGAAAAGATTCACACAAACACCTCTCAGTGTCAGAACAGAAAAAACAGTAGCTTTATTCTCTGACTCCAGTATTTATAGATTCTCGACAATGACCAGGGACTGGATAATTAAGTTACCGCCTTCCCAAACACACTTCTGGTCATGACAAACATCCATCAAAAGACGTTTCTTAGAGGGAATGTGTTGAACAACTTATGTTTATAGAAATTTCATGAGAAAATAACTAAAACTATGAAAATATTATCAGAAGGCTTCAGTTTTCAAGGCAACATATGTGGCCAATAACTGAGGATGCCATCCGTACGTAATATGCAAGGTGACTGTCCTGACAGCAAATGGAAGCACAACCCTGTAGATGCCTGGGACTACTGGACCCAGAAACTCCCTCATGCATCACTCAAACCCCAGGAGCTACAACTCCTTGGCTCTGTAAAAATGGATTTCTGCATAAAATTTTATTATATGAAAAAGGTTCAGTTAAGGGGGAAGCAGGGTGTTAGACCTATAAATGTAAAGAATGAAAAAATTATTAGATGGGATGTCTCCCCATACCACCCTGCATATCAAAATTAGAGCCAGTGCTGTAATTACACCTCACCCATCATTTCTTGGTCCAGTGGTCGCCCTTTACAGCTACCTCAGGGAGTGTTTCTTATTTGCAGGGAAAGAGTGTGGCCGGGCGTACCATCCCTCATCAAAGGTAGCTTGGGGAGGCTTACTCTGCTGACGCCCAACATTACTGTGATCCATGATAGAAAAGCCAGAACAAAATGATTTGTCCACCAATTTGAAATGGATTGCAACAATGATATTGATTACTGGAGTAAAAACAAGAGAATCGCAGCCTCCCTGTTAGTACCCTGGGTGGCTGCTGCTAAAGCAGTAGGACAATTAGACCATCTTGGCTGTTTGCTGTCTAGGCAAACCAACACTAACCCTAACCCTCTCTTGCCTTAAGTGGTCTGTTCACAGATGTAGATAGCATCAGACGTGCCACCTTGCAAAATAGGGCAGCAATAGATTTTCTACTACTGGCACAGGGTCATAGCTGTGAGGACTTTGAGGGGATGTGCTACATGGACTTATCTGACCACATCGAGTCAGTTCATCAGAGCATCCCGCTGTTGACAAAGGAAGTTAAGAAGATGAAAGTAGTAGATGAAAAGGACTGTCTTTCTGGACTGTTCATGAGTTGGTGATTAAAGGGGTGGTTATTGTCTTTAGTTAGAGAGGGGTTATTGATTGTTGTTGTGTTGCTGTTGTTCCCATGTTTGTTGGGGTGTTTGCCTAGGTCTCTACAGAAGATGTTTGCTGTTAAACAGAAAGGGGGAGACATGGTGGCTATGGTCTGCCCAGTGGGCCAGACATAGCCAGGATCAACCCAAGGCCATGGAAAGCAACACCCTAAGTTCAAGGATATTGTTTTAAGTTAGGGAGAGTTAAAGTTTGTTTGCATTGGATCATGTGAGTTACTATGTTAATATGGGTTACTGTTCATAAGTGGTTAGAATGTTTCTAGAAAGTTAAAAGCTTGTGTGTAAGTTGGAATCATCCTTTTGTCGGGGTCTTAGTGTATGGCTGTATTCGGGAGTGCTCTGATGTTAAGATTAAAGGACCTTTGAATTTTCCACCTAAGGCCCATCACCTGCTTTTCTGCACTGACCTCTTGCAACTGTCACCTTTCCTCGCAGGTGTGGGCTGTGTGATGCAACACTAGACTGCTCTGATTGCAAGATCTTCAGCATGACTGCAATTAAAAAAGAAAGTCTTTTTTAAGAAGAGGTGAATTTTTAATGGGACTGTGCTGTGATGTTTATGAAAAAGCTGTTCCTCTGTGACAGTTGTCTATCAGAACAGATAAAATTTATGTTGTACCCCTCTCCAACCCGCTCCAGCCACTCCTTGTGTCTTACCACGTGATGCAGAGCACAATGTACCCATTGTGGGCACCCTCTTTGTCAAGGTGGCATAGCTCTGGCACTGCAGTACCCTCATTGTGATAGAGTAGCTGCACCTGTCTGTCTGCAGTTTCCTACTTTGTGCTAATAGGTGCTGATCAGCTGCAGTCTCTGATCTGTGCATAATATTGCCTTGTTTTCATCCAAGTTCATCTGAAGAAAAACTATTTCACAGATACCTATGTGCATACAAATATGCTCATGGAAAGGTTGGCAGGTTGCAGATAAAACAGGGAGATAAGATGATGGATCAGAGAGTCTGACTTCAAATGCATATGAAGTTAGTGTATTTTAGGATCTTGTTCTCTGACTGATCTGTTTACTGCTCTCTGTGGGTAAAGATGGACCTTTAAAGAACCTGCCCAGCTGATGTTAATTTCTAGTAAAATGTTAAAGCTTAAGTAGCAAACTTATATTATTGTTTTCCCTGTGACAGTGGCATCCAACCCAGGCTGGGCCGCAGGGGCAGATCATGTGAAGATTTAGAGACCTGAAGGAGCAGACAGGAACTTAATAGATTTGAAAGCAGTAAGAGTTGATTTTCAGTTCCTATCTTTCTGTACCAAACCCCTGCTATAAATTTGCCCATGGATCACAGGTTTTTACCTGCACCTGCCACAAGAAGGAAAACTATTTCTGCCCACAAACTGTTTTGAAATGGAAATAGCCCTGGAAAGTAAATAAGACACAGATAAATGACAGCAATTTTCAGCCTTTCTGGTGGGCAGATTTCATTAATTTTCAAAAATACATTATGAATACTTCTATCAGGAGGCTAGTGATTACATTAACAGAATTTCACAGGCCAAAATATACTGTGTGTAGCCATTGGGCTGCAGGGAATGTGGACAAATACTGGGGGAAGGATGAATGAGGATTGGCATCTTGTTCCTATTTTGGGGCAGCTGCACCTTTCATACACCTCCAGGCTGATGGATATTTTGGGAGTGAGTGTTCACTGAGAAGTGTTTCTGTTCCTCTCTGTAAGTCCCTCATGCAAGGCATGCTGGGACTGGTCTTTTATCAGCATTGGCTGGTTAAGCTTCTTGTAAGTTCAGAACTTCCCTGAACAGCCAAGTTTAGACAAGACATTGAGAATTTGTTATAAGTGCATGAGTTGTGCTTTAGTTTTGTTAGCAGTGCTTGTTATTTCCTTGTCTTTAGACCTGAGTAGAATCAAGAGCAATTTCACATGATGCCTTTGAAAGAACAGGAGGAATCTCTAGAAACCTTATCTTTCAAAACATTTTACTATATTTTCCCAATTATTACTTTCCCAGCTTGCAGCCAGACAATACTAAATTTTGTTTATACTCAGGCGAAGACACTTTCCTACTTGCCTAAATTGCAGCCTCAGCTAGGAAGCAGTTTGGGCTCTGCTGCTCAGCTTCAGAACAGACCATTGCCTGGATTTGAAGGTGTGCTGTGGGGCCAGCATGGCTGGGGTGACATTGTGCGTGACTGCCCTTCTCCTTGGTTTGGCAAATTCAACTTCAGTGGCTCAGGCTGTTTGTGGTGATTTGGATTTCAGGTTTCTTTTACCTGACAAGTGAATCACATGGTTTGTAGCACAGGTGTCAAGGATGAAATCATAAAGCAAACCCAGTTCCTCAGTGTTGTGCACTGGAAAATCCATCCTCTCCATGTCCACACCTGGCACTCTGTGCCCTCCACTTGCACTGGGACCCTTGGTGAGGACACTAGTTAGAAGAGTCCCATGGGCTGGGCTGGGATGTGATGTCTGTAGCAGGACAGAGCTGCCTCCTTTGGCAGCCCTGCATGTCTCTCTCTTCTCCCAGAGCAGGAGTCCGTAGTGGTTTGAAACAGTCCATCCCAGCATCTTCCTGCAAATGCAGAGCACACAGGCTGCCTTTCCTGCAGGCAACATTCTGGCAGCTGCCTCCTTCACCTATGCCCTGGGCGCGCGGTGTGTCAGCTGCTCTGCTGTAAAATCCTAATGGAGACATGGTCGCTTTACTATTTGGTGGGAGAGGCCAGTGCTGTGTCCACCTCCCTGAAGTTTTCCTCATGATAAAATGACAGTGCTGGATCTCCACAGAAATGGAGTTGTACTGCTTTGAAGTGGCTCTGGGGTTTGGAAGTGAAAATAAATCCACAACTGGTACAGAGACCTGAAGCTCCTGGTGACTTTGGAGAGAGCACATAATGCAAGATGGAGCCTCTGCTGCTGCCTAGGGAATAACTGTGCAATGGAAAACCTTTTTGTCAGCAGGAAAAAATAAAAACTGTAGAAAGAATAGATTATACTAAAGAAACTTGAAGTGGTAAGGCAGAGCAAACCAGAATGCTGGTGTTGCAATTATAGTCTGGCCACTTCAGTATTTGCATTTCAAAATCATATACTGCTTTTTTTTCTGCCTTGACTTAGATCAGTTATTAGTATACAAACTGATCAAACTATGTGATTTACTATTACAGAGGCTGGACAACATGTAGTGCATAAGAGGAGCATCACAGAAATAATCATACCAATGATTAATTGAATAAAGCATAAATAAAACATAAATAAAACATACCAATGCTGGTATGCTTTTTTCACTTGTTTGAACTCAAGATTTTCAGAAATTTTGTGCGTGCTGATGTATTTAGAGGCTCACTGAGTTAGCTGGGCTATCTGAATGTTTTCAGCTGGGCATTTCTACATCTCAGAGCTCCACCCAGAAGATTAATGGCTTTTTAATTGTGGCTTTTGGCATAGGACTTACTTCCTGAGTATCTGAAGTTCTGCTTTTATTTTTAGCATTAATTGCTGAATAATAGGACAGATGTGCAGATTAGTAAAGCTAAACAAGAAAAGGAGCGTTTGTTGAATAATTAAGAAAATTAAATTTTTCCTCTAGTCTCTTTTATGAGATTTATTGTTTTTCATTGAAGTATAAAGATTCAGGAAATACTAACTAGCAAGTGGCAAAATTATCTTGCAGAGGAAGGACTTGATAACTTTGTTCTCAGAGACTTGGCACAAGGTAGTTCTGGGCTAGGCAGAAGATAAAAGAGACGTTATCAACATGATAGATTCCTTTTTAAAATTTGTTTGCTGAAAATCATTGAGAAATGCCTGTAAACTCTTCCCTGTAGAAATAAAGAACCGATTTCTCTCAGTTGAAGGAATGGTTTGAAACTTCTTGTTTTCCTTCCAAATCCCATCTGTTTTTTTGCACAGTCCCCTTGGCAGTTTCAGGCTTACTCACCTGTTAGCAGAAAAACATCTTATCTGTCCATTCTCTTTTGTGCCATGGCCAACACGATGCTGTAACTCAGGAGTGTGTCGTGAGTTCTCACTAATGGGAAAGTTTCTCTAATGGGAGTCTGCCGTGACTGGAAATCAGTGGGACTCAGATTTCATTCAGTGCTCCCCACAAAACAGAGATTCTAGCCTCTGGGTTTAAATAGGTACCAAGAATTCTTGTCCAGTTTTTATTTCATCATTGTAGACCTTTGGGGATTGACCCAAAACCTCTCCTATAGGTTTCCACTGTATATTTGGTATGAAGGGGATGAGTTGGGAAATGTGAGTAAGGAATTAGGATTGAGAAGTTCCACTTCATTTAATGATTCAGGATATTTCTGTTGAGTAGCTGAAATGTGTTAAAACTAGGACATTTAAGAAGTAGGCATTTAAATTAGATGTTAAGTTGTTAAGAGACATTGAAGCATTTTGGATTCACTGCTTTTTGGTAGAGTGGCTGCGAATCATTTAAACATTGAGGTTCTTTATTTGATGTATTTTTTCTGATGGAACACACAGGGCTTTTAAACAAGGGCATAGTAATGGTAGGAACAAACTAATTTTCCATGGTCCCTTGTTGAAATTTCTCAGAGCTGCTGAAATGTGCTATATTTACACTAGACCAAATACAGATCAGCAGGGAGAGGAAAATTAAAAGGATTTACTGTATAGTAGTTTATCAAAGGTCAAATATATAAAGCAAATTCCTTTTCATTTCAAGTAGACAACAAGAATCCAGGGAGTAGGCTCAACTTTCTTGTACCAAAGGACAAGAAAGAGTTTTCCTTCATGTAAAAGAAATAAAAATGTCAGTTGGAGATAGAAAGAATTTTTTCCTGAAAATACCCAAAACACTATAAAAATTGGCCTGTTATCTAAATAAATTTGCTTGTTAACTGTGTAGAAATTTTCTTTAGTATAATTTTATTTCTCTTCTTTATTTCTCTTTTGTAGACTAGGGAAAAGAATAAATTGTGCTACTCCTGTATTAATTCTCCACTGGAATGTTTCATTGACACAGAGCTGTGGCACTACATTTCCATTACCTCTGGAAAATTCAGAGCAGGAGTGAATACCTCCTTTGAAATTAAAATTCAAACATCAGCATTAAACATAGGAAGAGCCCCTGGCTAATGGTAAAACCAGTCTCCCAGGCTTGTTGTCATGGAGTTACTTTACCTTTAAGAAAGTTGAAGTTGCTGGGAACTGCCTAGAGTCTTTTCTCCTGACCAATTATCGGTCATTGCTGAGAATTGACAGCAGTTTAGGCCATTGAAAAGTAGGATCAACTTGTGAACCTTACCTTAAAGTGTAAAACCAGAGCTCTC